>NC_134356.1:578804162-579104162 GCF_048569485.1 Anomaloglossus baeobatrachus
CAAAGTTTTTAGATTGGGAGTATTTTAATGAATATTTATTAAAATTGTTTTTTTAGAGGTTTTTCATGGTTATATGGTAGTATATCCTCTATTCTAGATACAAATTATATGGTTTTGATGTCATACCCTCTGACCATGCTCCCCTCCCCCACTAGCCACAGTGGATTTTATTGTATATAGCAGGTTCCTACGTGACCATACACAGGAGGTTTTTAATCCCTGAGAGAGGCTTCAGTTCATAGTCAGTACCTAGTATACGAGTTATGCCTTGACATGGCTACTGGGCTAGACATAGAAATGGCCATTCTTGTATGCTAAATATCTCATTTTTTCCTTAGTTGTCTTTTAGCAGTAATACATATCTAAATTCTTACATTCATGGTTTTCATGCTTTAGCATTTCAGAGTGCAACTGTCATTTTATATGATGTTCAGTTATGCACCTGTTTACATTGCAGTTTAAGGAGTCCCATCATCATTTTTGTCTAGATTAATGGGGGTCATGCCTTCTGACCATGCTCCCCTCCCCACTAGCCACAAGTGACTTTATTCTCTAGTAGATTCCTACTTGCCCATACAGATGGAGATTTATAACCCAGAGAGAGGCTTCAGTTCAGAGCAGAATACCAGTATACAAGGTATGCCTTGACATGGCTACTGGGCAGATATAAAAATGGCCATTTTTGTATGGTAAATATCTCTATTTTATATTAGATTTCCTTTAGTACTAATGCATATCTATATTCTTACATTCATGGTTTTCATGCTTTAGCATTTCAGAGTGCAACTGTCTCTTTTTTGTCAAATAGAAATAGAGTATAATTCTTCTGATTAGCTATGTTGCTTACCTTATGTGCTGAGCATTGCAAGACCAATATATCCATGATTATGACCATGCATCTAGTAACAGTTAGTTGTTTGTCGTCATAACCATGAATACCTAAGGTCCTGCAATGCCCTGAATATGAGATAAGCGACATACAGTGGCTACAAGTAGTATTCAACCCCCTGCAGATTTAGCAGGTTTGATAAGATGCAAATAAGTTAAGGCCCCATCACACTAAGCAACATCGCTAGCAACATCGCTGCTAACGAACACCTTTTGTGACGTTGCTAGCGATGTTGCTGTGTGTGACATCCAGCAACAACCTGGCCCCTGCTGTGAGGTCGTTGGTTGTTGCTGAATGTCCTGGGCCATTTTTTAGTTGTTGCTGTCCCGCTGTGAAGCACAGATCGCTGTGTGTGACAGCGAGACAGCAACAACTAAATGTGCAGGCAGCAGGAGCCGGCTTTTGCGGAGGCTGGTAACCACAGTAAACATCGGGTAACCAAGAAGCCCTGTCCTTGGTTACCCGATATTTACCTTTGTTACCAGCCTCCGCTGCTCTCCGTTAATTAACCCGATGTGTGCTGTAGCTAGGAGAGCAGGGAGCCAGCGCTAAGCATTGTGCGCTGCTCCCTGCTCTGTGCACCTTTAGCTGCAGCACACATCGGGTAATTAACCCGATGTGTGCTGTAACTAGGAGAGCAGGGAGCCAGCGCTAAGCAGTGTGCGCTGCTCCCTGTTCTCTGCACGTGTAGCTCCGTGCGCTGGTAACTAAGGTAAATATCGGGTTGGTTACCCGATATTTACCTTAGTTACCAAGCGCAGCATCTTCCACGCGGCGCTGGGGGCTGGTCACTGGTTGCTGGTGAGCTCACCAGCAACTCGTGTAGCCACGCTCCAGCGATCCCTGCCAGGTCAGGTTGCTGGTGGGATCGCTGGAGCGTCGCAGTGTGACATCTCACCAGCAACCTCCTAGCAACTTACCAGCGATCCCTATCGTTGTTGGGATCGCTGGTAAGTTGCTTAGTGTGACTGGACCTTTAGAGCCTACAAACTTCAAACAAGAGCAGTATTTATTAACAGATGCATAAATCTTACAAACCAACAAGTTATGTTGCTCAGTTAAATTTTAATAAATTTTCAACATAAAAGTGTGGGTCAATTATTATTCAACCCCTAGGTTTAATATTTTGTGGAATAACCCTTGTTTGCAATTACAGCTAATAATCGTCTTTTATAAGACCTGATCAGGCCGGCACAGGTCTCTGGAGTTATCTTGGCCCACTCCTCCACGCAGATCTTCTCCAAGTTATCTAGGTTCTTTGGGTGTCTCATGTGGACTTTAATCTTGAGCTCCTTCCACAAGTTTTCAATTGGGTTAAGGTCAGGAGACTGACTAGGCCACTGCAACACCTTGATTTTTTCCCTCTTGAACCAGGCCTTGGTTTTCTTGGCTGTGTGCTTTGGGTCGTTGTCTTGTTGGAAGATGAACTGACGACCCATCTTAAGATCCTTGATGGAGGAGCGGAGGTTCTTGGCCAAAAATCTCCAGGTAAACCGTGCTATCCATCTTCCCATGGATGCGGACCAGATGGCCAGGCCCCTTGCCTGAGAAACAGCCCCACAGCATGATGCTGCCACCACCATGCTTGACTGTAGGGATGGTATTCTTGAGTCGTATGCAGTGCCATCCAGTCTCCAAACGTCACGTGTGTGGTTGGCACCAAAGATCTCGATCTTGGTCTCATCAGACCAGAGAACCTTGAACCAGTCTGTCTCAGAGTCCTCCAAGTGATCATGAGCAAACTGTAGACGAGCCTTGACATGACGCTTTGAAAGTAAAGGTACCTTACGGGCTCGCCTGGAACGGAGACCATTGCGGTGAAGTACGTTACTTATGGTATTGACTGAAACCAATGTCCCCACTGCCATGAGATCTTCCCGGAGCTCCTTCCTTGTTGTCCTTGGGTTAGCCTTGACTCTTCGGACAAGCCTGACCTCGGCACGGGTGGAAACTTTCAAAGGCTGTCCAGGCCGTGGAAAGGTCCAGTCACACTAAGCAACTTACCAGCGATCCCAACAACGATAGGGATCGCTGGTAAGTTGCTAGGAGGTTGCTGGTGAGATGTCACACTGCAACGCTCCAGCGATCCCACCAGCAACCTGCCCTGGCAGGGATCGCTGGAGCGTGGCTACACAAGTTGCTGGTGAGCTCACCAGCAACCAGCCACACGTGCAGAGAGCAGGGAGCAGCGCACACTGCTTAGCGCTGGCTCCCTGCTCTCCTAGTACAGCACACATCGGGTTAATTACCCGATGTGTGCTGCAGCTACATGTGCACAGAGCAGGGAGCAGCGCACAATGCTTAGCGCTGGCTCCCTGCTCTCCTGGCTACAGCACACATCGGGTTAATTAACCCGATGTGTCCTGCAGCTACACGTGCACAGAGCAGGAGCCGGCACTGACAGTGAGAGCAGCGGAGGCTGGTATCAAAGGTAAATATCGGGTAACCAAGGACAGGGCTTCTTGGTTACCCGATGTTTACATTGGTTACCAGCCTCCGCAGAAGCCGGCTCCTGCTGCCTGCACATTAGTTGTTGCTGTCTCGCTGTCACACACAGCGATCTGTGCTTCACAGCAGGACAGCAACAACTAAAAAATGGCCCAGGACATTCAGCAACAACCAACGACCTCACAGCAGGGGCCAGGTTGTTGCTGGATGTCACACACAGCAACATCGCTAGCAACGTCACAAAAGTTGTTCGTTAGCAGCGATGTTGCTAGCGATGTTGCTTAGTGTGATGGGGCCTGAAGGCTAACAGTAGTTCATAAGCCTTCCACTTCCGGATGATGCTCCCAACAGTGGAGACAGGTAGGCCCAACTCCTTGGAAAGGGTTTTGTACCCCTTGCCAGCCTTGTGACCCTCCACGATCTTGTCTCTGATGGCATTGGAATGCTCCTTTGTCTTTCCCATGTTGACCAAGTATGAGTGCTGTTCACAAGTTTGGGGAGGGTCTTAATTAGTCAGAAAAGGCTGGAAAAAGAGATAATTAATCCAAACATGTGAAGCTCATTGTTCTTTGTGCCTGAAATACTTCTTAATACTTTAGGGGAACCAAACAGAATTCTGGTGGTTTGAGGGGTTGAATAATAAATGACCCTCTGAATAAACTTTTCACAATTTAAAAAAAAAAAAAGAAATACCATTCTTTTTTGCTGCAGTGCATTTCACACTTCCAGGCTGATCTACAGTCCAAATGTCACAATGCCAAGTTAATTCCGAATGTGTAAACCTGCTAAATCTGCAGGGGGTTGAATACTACTTGTAGGCACTGTAGCCAGGGCCGTATTTGCCACTAGGCACCCGTGGTCCCGTGCCTAGGGCGGCACGTTGCGGGGGGCGGCACTTTCAGGCAGCAAAAAAAAAAAAAATTTTTTTTTTTTACATCCCCGCCCCCCGTCCCTCCCTCCGTTACACTCGGCTGTGTTCGGGGGGGGGGGGTTTGGGGGTGCTTTGGGAGGGAGGGGAGGCGCAGTTCTGTCTATTTAAATACACGGCGGGCGCCCAGGCATAGTGAGCTAATTAACCCCGGAAGTTCCATCGCCTGCACTTCCGGGGTCAGAGGCGCGCGGGCGCGACAATCAGCTCACTGCCCCGTGCTGCAGCGTCCAATGCTGCAGACAACACACGCCGCGGAGGAGGACGCGTCTGAAGCTGGAGCCAGCCGGCAGAAGAGGATAATCACCAGAGCAGGGCAGCCGGCAGCTGAGCAGATAAGGCAGAGCCTAGAATGTATGGGCACCTTACAGGTTAGTTGATGATGGTTGCGATGCCTCTTTTTGTCCACTATAATCATGCAGGGGGAGGCTGGGGGGAGAGAGGCTGAGGCTGGGGGAGGCTGGGAAGAGAGGGAGGCTGGGAAGAGAGAGGGAGGCTGGGAAGAGAGAGAGGCTGAGGCTGGGGGGATGCTGGGGAGAGAGAGGCTGGGGGGAGGCTGGGAAGAGAGAGGCTGGGGGGAGGCTGGGAAGAGAGAGGCTGGGAAGAGAGAGGCTGGGGGGAGGCTGGGAAGAGAGAGGCTGGGGGGAGGCTGGGAAGAGAGAGGCTGGGGGGAGGCTGGGAAGAGGGAGGCTGAGGCTGGGGGGAGGCTGGGAAGAGGGAGGCTGAGGCTGGGGGGAGGCTGGGAAGAGAGAGGCTGAAGCTGGGGGGGAGGCTGGGAAGAGAGAGGCTGAAGCTGGGGGGAGGTTGGGGGGAGAGAGAGGCTGAGTTTGGGGGGGAGGGTGGGGAGAGAGAGAGAGGCTGGGGGGAGAGAGAGGCTGAGAGGAGAGAGGCTGATGCTGGGGGGAGAGGGAGGCTGGGGGGAGAGAGAGGCTGAGGCTGGGAGGAGAGAGGCTGATTCTGGGGGAGGCTGATGCTGAGGGAGGCTGATGCTGAGGGAGGCTGATGCTGGGGGAGGCTGGGAGGGGGAGGGGGAGGCTTGGAGGAGGGAAGCTGATGCTGAGGGAGGCTGAGAGAGGAGTGAGGCTGATGCTGAGGGAGGCTGATGCTGGGGGAGGCTGGGAGGAGGGAGGCTGATGCTGGGGGAGGCTAGGAGGAGGGAGGCTGATGCTGGGGGAGGCTAGGAGGAGGGAGGCTGATGCTGGGGGAGGCTAGGAGGAGGGAGGCTGATGCTGGGGGAGGCTAGGAGGAGGGAGGCTGATGCTGGGGGAGGGTGGGAGAAGGGAGGCTGATGCTGGGGGAGGGTGGGAGAAGGGAGGCTGATGCTGGGGGAGGTTGGGAGGAGGGAGGCTGATGCTGAGGGTTGTTGGGAGGAGGGAGGCTGATGCTGGGGGAGGCTGGGAGGAGGGAGGCTGAGGCTGCGGGAGGCAGAGGCTGAGACTGGAGGGAGGCAGAGGCTGAGACTGGGGGGAGGCTGGAGGGAGGCAGAGGCTGAGACTGGGGGGAGGCAGAGGCTGAGACTGGGGGGAGGCTGGAGGGAGGCAGAGGCTGAGACTGGGAGGAGGCAGAGGCTGAGACTGGGGGGAGGCTGGAGGGAGGTAGAGGCTGAGACAGGAGGGAGGCAGAGGCTGAGACTGGGGGGAGGCAGAGGCTGAGACTGGAGGGAGGCTGGAGGGAGGCTGAGACTGGGGGGAGGCTGGAGGGAGGCTGAGACTTGGGGGAGGCTGGAGGGAGGCAGAGGCTGAGACTGATGGAGGCTGGGAGGAGGCAGAGGCTGGGACTGGAGGGAGGCTGAGACTCGGCGGAGGCTGGAGGGAGGCTGGGACTGGGGGGAGGCTGGAGGGAGGCTGAGACTGGGGGGAGGCTGAGACTGGGGGGAGGCTGGAGGGAGGCTGAGACTGGGGGGAGGCTGGAGGGAGGCAGAGGCTGAGGCTGGAGGGAGGCTGGAGGGAGGCAGAGGCTGGGACTGGGGGGAGGCTGGAGGGATGCTGAGACTGGGGGGGAGGCTGGAGGGAGGCTGAGACTGGGGGGAGGCTGGAGGGAGGCTGAGACTGGGGTGAGGCTGGAGGGAGGCTGAGAGTGGGGTGAGGCTGGAGGGAGGCTGAGACTGGGGTGAGGCTGGAGGGAGGCTGAGACTGGGGGGAGGCTGGAGGGAGGCAGAGACTGAGACTGGGGGGAGGCAGAGGCTGAGACTGGGGGGAGGCTGGAGGGAGGCAGAGGCTGAGACTGGGGGGAGGCTGGAGGGAAACTGAGGCTGAGACTGGGGGGAGGCTGGAGGGAGGCTGAGACTGGAGGGAGGCTGAGGCGGAGACTGGGGGAGGCTGGAGGGAGGCTGAGGTGGAGACTGGGGGGAGACTGGGGGGAGGCTGAGGCGGAGACTGGGGCAGGCTGAGGCTGGGGGGAGGCTGAGGTGGAGACTGGGGCAGGCTGAGGCTGGGGGGAGGCAAAGGCTGAGACTGAGGGAGAGAGGCTGATGCTGAGGGAAGATAGAAGCTGATGCTGGGGGAGAGAGGCTGATGCTGGGGGGGAGTGGGAGAGAGGGGCTAATGCTAGAGACAGAGGACAAGGGATGAGGGATAGTGCAATGACAAAATCGATTGGGTGGGGGGAGTGTAAGGACTCAGAATAAGAGGGGGGCAGCATTGGGAGCTCATTATGGAGAAGGGGCGGCATGTGTGGGATCAGTTTGGAGTGGAGCAATGTAGGGGAGTCAATATCAAGAGTGGGGTAGTGTGTGGGGGGGGTCTCAGCATAAGCGTTAGTGTGGTGGTCTTAGCATGAGTGCGGCAACATGAAGGTCTCATTATGGAAAAGAGGAAGGCAGCATTAGGAGCTCATGGAGAGGGGCAGCATGCATGGGACATTGTGAGAAGGGGGCAGCATGCATAGGAGGGGGCAGCATGCATGGGACACTGTGAGGATGGAGCAGCATGCATGGGACACTGTGAGGAGGGGGCAGCATGCATGGGACACTGTGAGGAGGGGGCAGCATGCATGGGACATTGTGAGGAGGGAGCAGCATGCATGGGACACTGTGAGGAGGGGACAGCATGCATGGGACACTGTGAGGAGGGGACAGCATGCATGGGACACTGTGAGGAGGGGACAGCATGCATGGGACACTGGGAGGAGGGGACAGCATGCATGGGACGCTGTGAGGAGGGAGCAGCATGCATGGGACACTGTGGAGGGGACAGCATGCATGGGACACTGTGGAGGGGACAGCATGCATGGGACACTGTGAGGAGGGGACAGCATGCATGGGACACTGTGAGGAGGGGACAGCATGCATGGGACACTGTGAGGAGGGGACAGCATGCATGGGACACTGTGAGGAGGGAGCAGCATGCATGGGACACTGTGAGGAGGGAGCAGCATGCATGGGACACTGTGAGGAGGGAGCAGCATGCATGGGACACTGTGAGGAGGGAGCAGCATGCATGGGACACTGTGAGGAGGGAGAAGCATGCATGGGGCATTGTGAGGAGGGGGCAGCATGCATGGGACATTGTGAGGAGGGGGCAGCATGCATGGGACATTGTGAGAAAGGGGCAGCATGCATGGGACATTGTGAGGAGGGGGCAGCACGCATAGGACACTGTGAGGAGGGAGCAGCATGCATGGGACATTGTGAGGAGGGAGCAGCATGCATGGGACATTGTGAGGAGGGGGCAGCATGCATGGGACATTGTGAGGCGGGGGCAGCACGCATGGGACATTGTGAGGTGGGCGCAGCATGCATGGGACATTGTGAGGAAGGGGCAGCATGCATAGGACACTGTGAGGAGGGAGCAGCATGCATGGGACATTGTGAGGAAGGGGCAGCATGCATGGGACATTGTGAGGAGGGAGCAGCATGCATGGGACATTGTGAGGAGGGAGCAGCATGCATGGGACATTGTGAGGAGGGGGCAGCACGCATGGGACATTGTGAGGAGGGGGCAGCACGCATGGGACATTGTGAGGAGGGGGCAGCATTCATGGGACATTGTGAGGAGGGGGCAGCATGCATGGGACATTGTGAGGAAGGGGCAGCATGCATAGGACACTGTGAGGAGGGAGCAGCATGCATGGGACATTGTGAGGAAGGGGCAGCATGCATGGGACATTGTGAGGGGGGAGCAGCATGCATGGGACATTGTGAGGAGGGAGCAGCATGCATGGGACATTGTGAGGAGGGGGCAGCATGCATGGGACATTGTGAGGAGGGAGCAGCATGCATGGGACATTGTGAGGGGGGAGCAGCATGCATGGGACATTGTGAGGGGGGAGCAGCATGCATGGGGCATTGGGAGGAGGGGGCAGAATGCATGGGACATTGTGAGGAGGGGGCAGCATGCATGGGATATTGTGAGGAGGGGGCAGCATGCATGGGACATTGTGAGGAGGGGGCAGCATGCATGGGACATTGTGAGGAGGGGGCAGCATGCATGGGACATTGTCCTCACATCATGCTGCTCCCTCCTCACAATGTGCAGATCATATTTCATAATTGAGGAAGGTGTGGTGGGTATAATTTATAAGGGAGGGCAGTGTGGTGTTTATTAGGGGCAGTGTGACAGTCACAGTATATAAGTGGGGACGGTGTGGTGGGAATATTTTTTTTATACTCATGCTATGTTTTGATGTACCCGTGGTGATCCCCATTGGGGGGGGGGTTAGTACCCTTCGTTTCTTGATACTTTTTAAAGTGTGCTACAGAGTAGATCTGCCTTGAACAGATGTCGTGTGCGAAAACTCAGTTTTACGTTGTCACTAAGGGGCGCGACCACTCAAAGTGCCTAGGGCAGCATGAAGGCAAAATACAGCCCTGACTGTAGCTAATCACAGGAACTATATTACATTTCTAATTGGAGGTATTTGCCAATATTATTATTATTATTATTATTATTATTATTATTACTCCTACTACAGTAATACCCCTTTAAGTGGCCAAATATTCTAAAAGGCCCAAGCATCCGAGAATGTCAGATATTTATACTATCCAAAATGTTACGTTGTTCTTAGTAACAATAGAACCAGGGGCATAATGCAGCTGCTCTACCACATTAGAGAACACTGGTAATGTAATTTGTAGCTAGTATCATTACAAAAGGTATACTTGTGAATAAAGTTACAAGAAATTTCCACCCTATCTTTCAGCATCTCATTAAAGGGAATCTGTCAGCAGGTGTTTGCTATGTAAGCTGAAGCCAGCATCCTGTAGGGGTTAAAAGACAAAATTCAACTATACCTCTCTTATCAGGCTGTGTGGTGCTGTTTACTTAAACTA
Organism: Anomaloglossus baeobatrachus; assembly: GCF_048569485.1. Lineage (NCBI taxonomy): Eukaryota > Metazoa > Chordata > Amphibia > Anura > Aromobatidae > Anomaloglossus > Anomaloglossus baeobatrachus. The sequence continues at coordinate 578,813,697 of NC_134356.1, forward strand.
GAGGCTTTATCACTTGGTGATTTATATTATTACTAGGACTAGCTGGCATGTGCACAGCAGTACATACTCTCCTGTAATTGAAACCTCACTGTCAATGCACAATCTCTATAGAGAGCCTGGTGTGTGTAGGAAAGCTCCCTGGGCTCAGCTACATGACTAAAGCTAAAAATTCAGATTGTGTCAGAACGGCTGCAGCCAGTAATCTAAGTGAAACACCATTGGATTCAGAATCTCGTTGCTTACATTGTGCTGCTCTCAGATGAGGTAGCAAAAACCTCCTGGCAGATTCTCTTGAAGGCAATGTTCAAAAAGCATTTTAGCAGATGTTCAGTGGCTCATTCAAGACCTCCGCCTGAAAACACTCAAATTAGGATCCTGGTGTATGTGCTGACAAGGCCATTGATTATAATGGTGCAGACGTAGTCAGAGTTTGCTCTGTTGGACATCATTTTTCACTGTACACCTAGTTAAGGCACGCAACTGTTATGAACCGGCGCCGCCATAGCCGCAAGCAGCCTGCTGCGGTTCCTGTTGAGCCCAGGCGCCGGCTGCCGTTCTTTGCCGTGCCTCGGGTCATCCAGTTGGCTGCTCCTTCCACCACGTCTAAGTGTGGAGAGGCAGCTAGTGCGCATGCATGCGCCGATTTACCCCAGCCAGAGTCTAAGCCCGGTGTTTTGCCTAGTGAGCATGCTCAGACTGATTGTGTTATTTCTGAGACTAAGTCCTCAGTTCAGGCTACTGAGCATGCTCCCACAATTAACCCTAACAGCCTCTTTGCACAGTTACTTGGACTTCGTGCTGTGTCTAAGTTCTGGGATGTGCCTACTGAGCATGCTCAAACTGATAGTCTGCTTTCTGAGCCTGTTGCTCAGGCACTTAGTGCATCAGAGGCTAGGTCCGGTAAGGACCTCACTGAGCATGTCCGTGAGGTGGCAGGCCCTGATAGGGCAGAGGGTGTCAGGTGTCCTGATGACGTGGCAACTCCGGACTGGCTCGCAGAGGCCCGCCCCTATAATCTGGCACCTCACCATTCGTCGTCAGATGATGACTGGTGAAGTGTTTGGGGCGTGGCTGCCATGACGTCATCAATGACGTGGCGGTTCCGGATAGGTCGCATGTGACGTCACTGATGACATGGCACTCTGCTATTGGACCTTGGTGGTTCCACCCTGGGTTTGGGGCGGACCCAGGTTATAAAAGGGGCTGGAGACAACATGGAGGGGCGCAGTCTTCATTTAGAGCTCTTGGTGGCATAAGCCTTGTTGGAAGCGGTAGGTAGGGCTAGGCGAATGGTGCCTGTCACACCAAGATTCGTGGCTCAGCACATGAGGGTCAGGCGCCGTGCTTCCTTGCTACCGTTCCTGTTGTGCTAGAGCAGTCCAGTGGCGTTAACTGGGCTGCGGCTGCTGCATCACCTGTTCAGTTGTGCCTCCTACGCACACGGACAGAATACCTGTTGCGTCACCTGTCCGAGAGTGCCCTCTACGCACACGGACAGTGTACCTGCTGCGCCACCTGTCCGGTTGTGCCCTCTACGCGCACAGATAGCGCACCCCAGAACCCCTGTGAAGTTAACAGGGTGTTCCTGGATTGGGTGTGTGAACCCTATTATCCTCCTCGGCTTCCCAGTCAAATGCTACTGGTGTGACTACCTGGTCTGACGTGTCCTTTACACACGTGGCCAGTCGAGTGGTGGCCAGAAACGCTAATCGGAGGACCGCTCGGCCTGACGTGTCTTACACACGTGGCCGACAGGGCGCTGTCACAGCAGTCTTCTCGGTCAACGCTAACTGGTTACCATCCGGCCTGACGTGTTGTTACACACGTGGTCGGAGTAGCGTCCGCTCCACCGAAACGCTAACTGGGTTGTCGTCCGGTCTGACGTGTCCCTACACACGTGACCGGTTCCTTGAGTTATCTCAGAGCCATCCAGCTCTATAGTCTCCGCCTAACCCACAGGGTGCCAGCAGCTCCATTACCATCTGGAGCACGGTGGGCCCCGACTGGCGATTGGGATATATACCCCTGGTCCTAATCTGCCGGTCCCCCCGTAACAGTAAGACTGCGCCAGGGTCTGGCTGGCATGGCGGAGATGGAGCAGCTACGTCAGTTCATACTGCAGCTTGATGCCAGAGTGAGGTCTCTGGAGAAGTCTGCTCTTGCTGCTGATATGGATGATGTGGTGGCTCAAGCGGCTGCAATGGTGTCGGTCACCAAGCCTACTCCAACCCTCCCTCACCTCCCGCTGCCCAACAATTTTACGGGGAACAGCAAGGCATGTAGGGGATTCGTGAACCAGTGCTCAGTCCATCTAGAGCTGTTGGCTGCACGGTTTCCTACAGAGAGGTCGAAGGTGGGGTTTATCATCTCCTTGCTCTCTGATAGAGCACTGGAGTGGGCTACCCCATTGTGCGAGAGGAATGATCATGTAGTACAGGACTCTAAGGAGTTTTTGGAGTCCTTGCAACAAGTGTTCCTGGGGCCTCAGGTCACTCACGACTCGGCCCTACAGCTACTGACTTTGGAACAGGGGCGTACCTTCTCAAGTCAATATGCTGTGAGTTTCAGGACACTTTCTGCAGAACTGGGGTGGTCAGAGAGGACTCTCATTCCACTGTTCTGGAGGGGATTAGCCTCGAACGTGAAAGACGGATTTGCGTCGCATGAGGTACCAACTACCCTTGAGGGCCTCATGACTCTGGCTACCCGCATTGACCTGCGGACCTCTGAACGTCAGCTGGAGCGCAGGTCAGAGGGTCGATCAGCCACTGTAGTGGTCTCTCCTACTGCACCTCCCTTAGAGGACATCTCTGATCTATGGACATCGCTAGGGTTGGTGTTGCTAGGTCTTCGAGTCGCAAGGGCATTTCCTGTTTCGCTTGTGGGCAGTATGGTCATTATGCCAACCGTTGCCCAAAGCATCAGGGTAAGCGACCGGGATTGGTGACCATAGCTGGAGGTAGACTGGACTCTGCGTCATCCATTAGGGTGACGTTTCCCGCGTCCATTTCCTTTAAGGGGTCAACATGGTCCACAAGGGCAAATGTGGACACAGTTGCTGGGGATAGTTTCATCTCCTCCTCTTTTGCCCGGCGGCATGCCATCCCGCTGGTGCAAATGCCAAGGCCAGTGAGAGTCGATGTGGTGGATGGGTCCTTGTTGCCCAAGGTAATTCACCAGCGGACAGTGCCCATTACTCTTGCCATGTCATCTGGGCATGGGGAGACCATTTCATTTCTGGTTCTCCCTAAGGGTGCAGATGATATTCTGCTGGGTATTCCTTGGTTGAAGCGGCATTCCCCACATATCGACTGGTCGTCTGGGGTGATTACGCGGTGGAGCGAGTCTTGTAGCTCCCACTGCATGTCTCCATCTTCCGCCCGTCGCTCAGTGGTATCTGTGGCGACTATAGACCATTCGAGTCGGAGGGCCGCTAGAGGGGGGGTACTGTTATGAACCAGCGCCGCCATAGCCGCAAGCAGCCTGCTGCGGTTCCTGTTGAGCCCAGGTGCCGGCTGCCGTTCTTGGCCGTGCCTCGGGTCGTCCAGTTGGCTGCTCCTTCCACCACGTCTAAGTGTGCAAAGGCGGCTAGTGCGCATGCGTACGCCAATTTACCCCAGCCAGAGTCTAAGCCCGGTGTTTTGCCTAGTGAGCATGCTCAGCCTGATTGTGTTATTTCTGAGACTAAGTCTTCAGTTCAGGCTACTGAGCATGCTCCCACAATTAACCCTAACAGCCTCTTTGCACAGGTACTTGGACTTCGTGCTGTGTCTAAGTTCTGGGATGTGCCTACTGAGCATGCTCAAACTGATAGTCTGCTTTCTGAGCCTGTTGCTCAGGCTACTGAGCATGCTCAGGCACTTAGTGCATCAGAGGCTAGGTCCGGTAAGGACCTCACTGAGCATGTCCGTGAGGTGGCAGGCCCTGATAGGGCAGAGGGTGTCAGGTGTCCTGATGACGTGGCAACTCCGGACTGGCTCGCAGAGGCCCGCCCCTATAATCTGGCACCTCACCATTCGTCGTCAGATGATGACTGGTGAAGTGTTTGGGGCGTGGCTGCCATGACGTCATCAATGACGTGGCGGTTCCGGATAGGTCGCATGTGACGTCACTGATGACATGGCACTCTGCTATTGGACCTTGGTGGTTCCACCCTGGGTTTGGGGCGGACCCAGGTTATAAAAGGGGCTGGAGACAACATGGAGGGGCGCAGTCTTCATTTAGAGCTCTTGGTGGCATAAGCCTTGTTGGAAGCGGTAGGTAGGGCTAGGCGAATGGTGCCTGTCACACCAAGATTCGTGGCTCAGCACATGAGGGTCAGGCGCCGTTAACAGGGTGCTCCTGGATTGGGTGTGTGAACCCTATTATCCTCCTCGGCTTCCCAGTCAAATGCTACTGGTGTGACTACCTGGTCTGACGTGTCCTTTACACACGTGGCCAGTCGAGTGGTGGCCAGAAATGCTAATTGGAGGACTGCTCGGCCTGACGTGTCTTACACACGTGGCCAACAGGGTGCTGTCGCAGCGGTCTTCTCGGTCAACGCTAACTGGTTACCATCCGGCCTGATGTGTTGTTACACACGTGGTCGGAGTAGCGTCCGCTCCACCGAAACACTTACTGGGTTGTCGTCCTGTCTGAAGTCTCCATACACACATGACCGGTTCCTTGAGTTATCTCAGAGCCATCCAGCTCTATAGTCTCCGCCTAACCCACAGGGTGCCAGCAGCTCCATTACCATCTGGAGCACGGTGGGCCCCGACTGGCGATTGGGATATATACCCCTGGACCTAATCTGCCGGACCCCCGTAACAGCAACAAGATGTAGTCTACTATGTCTGGGTGTTATGTAGGAACATACAAAACGATGTACGACGAAGCTCACTGTGACCCCAATTTGCAATCGTCAATAGCACAAACACCCAAATGTCATTTTGCCAGGCTTTGGATGTAACCCCTGATGTAGCCATTGTGTTGACTCATACAGTACTAAAACTCTACGTGAGCATAGTCTAACACTTCAACATTTTGATCTTGATCTGCTATAGAAAGTGTTCACAAATGAACTGATCACCATGTCACATGTGATAAATGCCGAAATACGAAAATTACAAATCACTCAGACAATACTGGGTAGGCCTGGCGCTAAACTATTCCAACCGAAGCGTTCATTCTTGGGCACCGCTATTGAACTTCTCCAGCTTCTGTTCCCTGTATCTAATCACTCACAGATCACTTTAGTCTTTTCTCCATCACAGCATGCTAACAAATGCTCGAGAATTGATCAAGTGATGATATATATATATATATATATATATATATATATATATATATATATATTCATTTACTTTGCTGGCTTATTTTTCTTGCTTATTATAGTGTCGTCATATTCCTCAACACTTTACTGACTTCCATCATTGGGGCTCACAATGCAAATTTCCTCTTAGTTTGTATTTTGATTTTCCATGCTCACAGCATAAACACATGGTTAAACACAATACATAGTTAAAGAAATGACACAGAAACAATGAAACAACAGGAAGAGTAATGCTTTGCCAAAGCTTAAATATAGACATTCATCAACATCCAAGCTCTAAGGCGCTAAAGCAAACAAATGCGGAAATGTAACATGGCTACATACATTTAACAAGGTGTCTATATGCTAATGAAGAAGGTGGATAAAAGATATGTACAAGAGGTAATAACACTGAAATCCTCTAAGGCTTTGTTCATACGTAGCGGTTGAGTTTAAATTGAAGCCCTCTATGAAACCACATGTGAAAACTGCATGTGGCTTTATGGCAAATTGAAGCCTTTTTACAAATGTAGTAATTACGCACAGGTTTTTTTTACATATGTAAAGAAATACAAAACTGCAGCCAATCATGGTTTGTCAAATTTGAAGTTTCTTCTAATTTTAACTGCAACTCAATGTCTACTTCTGTATAAACCCATGGACTCTTTGGGATACATATTTACATGCTGTATACGCAGCAGATTTTCCTGTTGACGACCTTCCACTGCTATATTACAATTGACGTCAACTGTTGTGTAACAGGGTGAAGGTGAACTCTAGTCACCCACTTGCCAGAGTGCTATTAATATGTTGGGCATGTTGCCCCTATAATTTTGCATTGTTCTTTTGCACAGTTTGTTTCCATATCTTTGTACTTTCTGGCCAGACCTCAACTTTGCCAAAAGATGAGGAGTAGTGATGAGTGAACCCTGGATATTCGGGTTCGCTGAACCAGCACAACAAAAAAAAATCAGGATCGGCGAGCAAACTTGATGCTGAACTTTACCCCAAACAAAGAACCACATACAAATCAATGGGGACAAGACATTTGAGGCAGTAAAATGATGGTAGTAAGCTCTAGGGGGCTGCACATGGAAGTTAAATGGTAATAAAGATCACGCTGCAGTCAGATTCTCTTCTGAGACCTCTAATTAAGGTTCATTAATATTCACTGCTTCTCCCCACCATTTGTGCCAGTGTCTGTGATTGGTTACAGACTGCTATACATGCCCCCCGCCCTGTATCCGCATCTGTGATTGGTTGCAGTCAGTTAAAAAATAAATACATAATAAAAAAAAAAAAATGACGTGGGCTCCCACAATAATTTGATAGCCAGCTGTGGTAAAACAACAGGCTGCAGCACCCACCTTTGAGCTTTACCATGGCTGGATATCAAAATTGAGGAGGAAAAAAAACTTTAGAATCCGTCCCCCCCATTTTTTATATACTGCCATAATAAAGCAAACAGGTGGAGGCTGGTATAATCATGATGAGAGGAACCATGGATATTGTCCCCCCAGCCTAAAAATTCCAGCCTACAGTTGCCCAGTGTTAGTGCATCCATTAGACCCACAATCCGACAATCCAGAAGCACGTTCACATGGATGTAACTTCCGGTGAACTAAGTGTTTACCCAAGCTTGCAGAGAGCGGATATGTTTTCTCTCTCTCTAGGCTCTGGATATAGCAGTGCTGGGATCGTCGTGGAACTTTGTGTGGATTACGTCTGACCTTCAAGGGTGTTTTGGGAGTTAATAAATGGGTGAAAATGGGTGTGGGTATTTTATTTTAAAAATAAGGATTTTTTCAGTATTTGTGTTTTTCTTTTCATTTACACGATTAGTAATAGGGGGTCTCATAGACGTCTCCCATTACTAATCTACGGCTTGATGGCAGCTGACTATTCACAACTGTCAGTAACCATTGCTATTACACCCTGATTGCCACCGCACCACGGCAAACAGGATGAGGCGGGTAAAGTACGGAATTGTTACATCTAATGGATGCAGCAATTCTGAGCTTGTATTTCTAGGCTTGGGAGGCAAATATCCATGGCTCGTTCCATCCTGATAATACCAGGCCCCACCTGTCTGCTTCACCATAGCTGGAAAACTGGGGGGACGGTATGTTTTATTTTTTTCCCTCTATTTTGATATTCAGCCACAGTAAAGCTCACAGGTGGGGGCTAAAGTCTGCTGCTGTTGTTTTACCCACGCTAGCTATCAAAATATGATGGGAGCCTACGTCATTTTTTTATTTATTTATTTTAGACTACCATTAGAGATGAGCGAACTTGTCCCGGTTCGGCTCGAGGTCGGTTCGCCGAACGGAGGTCCCGTTCGAGTTCGGTTCGTCGAACGTTCGACGAACCGAACTCGAACCGCTTAGGAAACAATGACAGGTAATCACAAACACAGAAAAACTCCTAGAAAACACCCTCAAAGGTGTCCAAAAGGTGACAAACAACTCACAACACAACACAAACACATGGGAAAGTGACAAGGACATATACTCATGCGAAAACAAAAGAGCAGGACAAGGAAAAAGAGGAGACACAGATATAGGCATGGCACGCCCTTCTAAAATCATATAAAACACCGCAAGGTGACTCCAAGCGGAGTCTCCCTTTTTTCCAAAAATTGGGCCACACAGACACTCACCCCTTCAGTGGCAGCAGTTGTGCCCCAGTTGTACACTTCACAGGTAGATTTGCATCGAGCACATTCAAAAATACGCCATACTTAACCGTCCCAAGGATGACACCTGGGTAGGTAGCAAAGTCTTTCCTGATCCCAGCTCTGTTCATCTTGGATCATTTTTAAAAAACACAGCAAGCAAGGGTTACTCCAAGCAGAGTCTCCCTTTTTTCCAATAATTGGGCCACACAGACACCTTATCAGTGGCAGCACTTGTGCCCTAGTTGCAAACAGGATGTTTTGATTTGCATCAAGCACATTCAAAAATACGCTATTCTTAACCATCCCCAGGATGACCCCGGGGTAGGTAGCAAAGTCTTTCCTGAACCATGACTTGTTCATCTCGGCTTCATTTAAAAACAATGTAAGCAAGGGTTACTCCAAGCGGAGTCTTCCTTTTTTCCAAAAATTGGGCCCCACACACACCCACCCCTTCAGTGGCAGCAGTTGTGCCCCAGTTGTACAATTCACAGCTAGATTTGCATCAAGCACATTCAAAAATACGCTATTCTTAACTGTCCCCAGGATGACACCGGGGTAGGTAGCAAAGTCTTTCCTGATCCCAGCTCTGTTCATCTTGGCTTCTTTTAAAAACAATGTAAGCAAGGGTTACTCCAAGCGGAGTCTTCCTTTTTTCCAAAAATTGGGCCCCACACAAACCCACCCATTCAGTGGCAGCAGTTGTGCCCCAGTTGTACAATTCACAGCTAGATTTGCATCAAGCACATTAAAAAATACGCTATTCTTAACCGTCCCCAGGATGACACCGGGGTAGGTAGCAAAGTCTTTCCTGATCCCAGCTCTGTTCATCTTGGATCATTTTTAAAAAACACAGCAAGCAAGGGTTACTCCAAGCAGAGTCTCCCTTTTTTCCAATAATTGGGCCACACAGACACCTTATCAGTGGCAGCACTTGTGCCCTAGTTGCAAACAGGATGTTTTGATTTGCATCAAGCACATTCAAAAATACGCTATTCTTAACCGTCCCCAGGATGACCCCGGGGTAGGTAGCAAAGTCTTTCCTGAACCATGACTTGTTCATCTCGGCTTCATTTAAAAACAATGTAAGCAAGGGTTACTCCAAGCGGAGTCTTCCTTTTTTCCAAAAATTGGGCCCCACACACACCCACCCCTTCAGTGGCAGCAGTTGTGCCCCAGTTGTACAATTCACAGCTAGATTTGCATCAAGCACATTCAAAAATACGCTATTCTTAACTGTCCCCAGGATGACACCGGGGTAGGTAGCAAAGTCTTTCCTGATCCCAGCTCTGTTCATCTTGGCTTCTTTTAAAAACAATGTAAGCAAGGGTTACTCCAAGCGGAGTCTTCCTTTTTTCCAAAAATTGGGCCCCACACAAACCCACCCCTTCAGTGGCAGCAGTTGTGCCCCAGTTGTACAATTCACAGCTAGATTTGCATCAAGCACATTAAAAAATACGCTATTCTTAACCGTCCCCAGGATGACACCGGGGTAGGTAGCAAAGTCTTTCCTGATCCCAGCTCTGTTCATCTTAGATCATTTTTAAAAAACACAGCAAGCAAGGGTTACTCCAAGCGGAGTCTCCTTTTTTTTCCAAAAATTGGGCCACACACACACCCCATCAGTGGCAGCACTTGTGCCCTAGTTGCAAACAGGATGTTTTGATTTGCATCAAGCACATTCCAAATCCACAAGCATTTACTCTCCCCAGGATGACACAGGGGTAGTAAATTCCTTCTGGATCCATGACTTGTTCATTTTGATGAACGTCAGTCTGTCTGTCCACATTGTCACTGGACAGACGCGTGCGCTTATCTGTCAGCACACACCCAGCAGCACTGAAGACACGTTCAGCACTGGAGACAACGCTGGCAGCTGGACACGACAAAATCTCCAAGGCGTAACTGGATAGCTCTGGCCATTTTTCTAGATTTGAAGCCCAAAATGAGCAAGTCTCCATTTGCAAAGTCATGGCATCGATGTTCATTTGGAGATACTCCTGTATCATCCTCTCCAGCCGTTGACTATGTGTCAGACTAGTTGTCTCTGGTGGCCTTGCAAAGGAGGGTCTAAAAAAATTATGAAAAGATTCCATAAAATTGCTGTTACCAGCACCAAATACGGTCCTACTGGTACGGGTAGACTGTTGAAGATGACGAGACCGTCCCATGTTTGGCAAGTTACAACTGGGAGAATCACTCCCTGCACCTGCACGGTTGTTTGGTGGAAAAGCCGAGCTAAGATCAAGTAACAGCTTCTGCTGATACTCCTGCATACGTGCGTCCCTTTCTATGGCTGGAATTATGTCACAAAATTTGGACTTGTACCGGGGATCTAATAGTGTGGCAATCCAGTAGTCATCATCACTTCTAATTTTGACCTTACGAGGGTCATGTTGGAGGTAGTGCAACAAGAAGGCACTCATGTGTCTTGCGCAGCCATGCGGACCAAGTCCACGCTGTGTTTGTGGCATAGAGGTGCTACCCGTTCTTTCTTCCTCTGACATCTCCCCCCAACCTCTTTCAACAGAAATTTGACCAAGGTCTCCCTCATCCGCTGAGTCTTCCATGTCCATGGACAGTTTGTCCTCCATTTCTTCATGTTCTCCTGCACCTTCCTCAACATTTCGCCTGCTACCATGCGCCCTTGTTGATCCCTGTCCCCCATGGTCCCATGCCTGCCGCGTTGCTGATGATGAACGTCTGGACCTTGGTGATGTGGTTGTCCCTTGCGCATATGAATCCTCCTGTAGTTCCTCCCCTTCCTTTTGTCCCACCCCCTGACTCCGAATAGTGTTTAGCGTGTTCTCCAGCATGTAAATGACTGGAATTGTCATGCTGATAATGGCATTGTCAGCGCTAAACATATTCGTCGCCATGTTGAAACTGTGCAGAAGGGTGCATAGGTCCTTGATCTGAGACCACTCCATCAGGGTGATCTGCCCCACCTCTGCATCTCGTTGGCCCAGGCTATACGTCAAGACGTATTGCACCAGGACTCGGCGGTGCTGCCACAGTCGCTGTAACATGTGGAGAGTTGAATTCCAGCGTGTCGCCACATCGCATTTCAGGCGATGAACCGGCAGGCCGAAAGACCTCTGGAGCGATGCAAGTCGCTCAGCTGCGGCGCTTGAACGGCGGAAGTGAGCAGACAGTTTTCGTGCCCTGTTCAGAAGGCCATTTAGGCCGGGATAGTGTGTTAAGAATTGCTGGACAACAAGGTTCAACACGTGAGCCATACAAGGCACGTGTGTCACCTTGCCCAGGCGAAGGGCCGCACCCAGGTTTGCAGCATTGTCGCACACGGCCTTACCAGGCTGCAGGTTGAGCGGAGACAACCATTTATTAAACTCGGACCGCAGAGCTGACCACAACTCCTCAGCTGTGTGACTCTTATTCCCAAGACATGTCAAGCTAAAGACCACCTGATGCCGTTGCGCTCTGCTGCCAGCATAGTAATGAGGCGTGCGTGATTCCTTCTGCGCAGTGAGAACGCTGGTGGCCTGACCAGGCAGGCTTGGGGCGGAGGTGGAGGACCCAGATGAGGTGGAGGAGGCAGAAGCAGTGGCGGAACTTGGACAGACAGAGGATTGACACACAAGTCGTGGGGACGGCAAGACTTGTGCAGCAGACCCTTCAACATCTATCACCATAGTTACCCAGTGCCCAGTCAGCGACATGTAACGTCCCTGTCCATGCTTACTGGTCCAAGTATCGGTGGTGAAATGCACCCGTTCACACACAGAGTTTCTCAAGGAAGCGGTGATGTTGTGTGCGACATGCTGGTGTAGCGCGGGCACACCTTTCTTAGAGAAGTAGTGGCGACTAGGCATCTGGTACTGGGGCACAGCGACAGACATAAGGTCTCTAAAATCCTGTGTGTCCACTAGGCGGAAAGACAGCATTTCGGTAGCCAAGAGCTTACAGAGGGATAGAGTCAACCTCTTAGCTTTGTCATGGGTCGCAGGAAGTGGCCTTTTATTTGACCACATCTGAGGGACAGAGATCTGGCTGCTGTGTGTAGACGGTGTTGAGTAGGGTGTCCCTGGAAAAATGCAGGTTTGTGAGGAAAGTGCAGGCGGAGACATGATGTTGCCTTCATCCAACGTTGGTGCTATCGATGTCTGAGAGAGCTGTACACACTCACTTGTTTCCCCTTCCAAACCAACTGACGACCTACCAAGCAAACTGCCTGTAGCGGTTACAGTGGTGGAAGTTGTGCGTGGAAAAACAGGTGTGACAGCTGTCCCCACAGTCCTAGAAGATGAAGAGCGTGCGGATGCACTGGAAGGGGCAGGCGGTGGATGGTTCACTCCGCTAGGCCGCATTGCAGCAAGGTGAGCTTCCCACCGGGACATATGAAATTTATTCATGCGACGATTCATGGAAAAAGTTGTCAAACTGCTGAGGTTTTGACCTCTACTAATAGAACCATGACAAATTTTACAGATCACATAATTTTGGCGATCTTTTGCTATGTCAAAAAAGGACCAGGCTAGGCAAGGCTTAGAGGGCATGCGACCTGTTGATCCACCCCGACTAGTGCTCAGAGGCAGAGTGGTGGCTGAGGATGCAGTTGTAGACGTGCTACCAGTACTCCGACTCTGTCCAGGAAGGCGCAAGGTAACTTCGTCATCAGTTGCATCCTCCTCCACCACCTCTGTTGACCTCCTCGAGTGCCTGACTTTGGGTTGACAGTAGGTGGGATCTAGAACTTCATCATCAATTGTTGTGTTTGCACTCCCCTCCCCCTCAGACCGAGCCTCTTCTTGCCCTGACCGAATATTTAAGTTGTCATCCTAATCGGGTATCTGCATCTCAACATTATGCTCAGAAACTTGGTCCTCACGGCCTGAATCAGAGTCACAAAGGTTCTGGGCATCATTGCAGACCATTTCCTGTTCTGTACTCACTGTAGCTTGGGAGCAGACCTCTGATTCCCAGGCTATAGTGTGACTGAACAGCTCTGAAGACTCAGCCATCTCAGTTCCAACATACTGTGCAGGGCTGATGGAGACTTCAGAGCTGGGAGAAAGCAAGTTTGATTGGGATGACAACTCAGAGGACTGCTGTTTTTTGGATGGGGTACTTGAAGTGGCTGAGAGGGCACTTGTTGGACCACTTGAGATCCATTCAAGCATTTTCCTTTTTTGGCCATCATCTACCTTTGTTCCTGTTGTTCGTGTCCGTAAAAAAGGGAGCACATCGGATTGTCCACGGTAAGTAGTAGACATCTTACTTTTGTTGGTAGATGGTCTATCTTCAGCAGATGATAATGGAGCTTTGCCACCTTCCCCACGGACAAAACCTTTTTCTCCTTTTCCACCACGCCTCTTCCCCTTTCCACCAGCATCTTTCATTTTGCCACTCATGTTGTTTGCGAGAAGATTGTGCACTGAAAATGTGGTAGTAAAAATTGAGAGGTGGTGTAGATTGCAGCGGAGGTCTAGCTTTATTAACAGCAGAATAATAAAGAATAAATATCCCTGACAATGCAACTACGGCCCTTAAACTGGCAGCATAAATTGCTAGTATAATGGCTTAGTTATAATGAGTTGGAGTGTGCAATGCAGGAAGACGTGCTGCAAATATCTTTGCACTAGTTGGACTATACAAAAGTCCAATAGCCACGTTTAGGATGCCACTAGGTACGCTCAGTGTTTGCTAGTATAATGGCTTAGTTATAATGAGTTGGAGTGTGCAATGCAGGCAGACGTGCTGCAAATATGTTTGCACTAGTGGGACTATACAAAAGTCCAATAGCCACGTTTAGGATGCCACTAGGTACGCTCAGTGATGGCTAGTATAATGGCTTAGTTATAATGAGTTTGAGTGTGCAATGCAGGCAGACGTGCTCTGCAAATGTCTTTGCACTAGCGGGACTATACAAAAGTCCAATAGCCACGTTTAGGATACCACTAGGTACGCTCAGTGTTTGCTAGTATAATGGCTTAGCAACTATCAGTTGGAGTGTGCAATGCAGGCAGACGTGCTGCAAATGTCTTTGCACTAGTGGGACTAGACAAAAGTCCAATAGCCACGTTTAGGATGCCACTAGGTACGCTCAGTGTTTGCTAGTATAATGGCTTAGTTATAATGAGTTTGAGTGTGCAATGCAGGCAGACGTGCTGAAAATATCTTTGCAATAGTGGGACTATACAAAAGTCCAATAGCCACGTTTAGGATGCCACTAGGTACACTCAGTGTTTGCTAGTATTATGGCTTAGTAACTATCAGTTGGAGTGTGCAATGCAGGCAGACGTGCTGCAAATATCTTTGCACTAGTGGGACAAGACAAAAGTCCAATAGCCACGTTTAGGATGCCACTAGGTACGATCAGTGCTTGCTAGTATAATGGCTTAGTTATAATGAGTTGGAGTGTGCAATGCAGGCAGACGTGCTGCAAATGTCTTTGCACTAGTGGGACTAGACAAAAGTCCAATAGCCACGTTTAGGATTGCACTAGATACACTCAGTGTTTGCTAGTATAATGGCTTAGTAACTATCAGTTGGAGTGTGCAATGCAGGCAGATGTGCTGCAAATGTCTTTGCACTAGTGGGACTAGACAAAAGTCCAATAGCCACGTTTAGGATGCCACTAGGTACGCTCAGTGTTTGCTAGTATAATGGCTTAGTTATAATGAGTTTGAGTGTGCAATGCAGGCAGACGTGCTGCAAATATCTTTGCACTAGTGGGACTAGACAAAAGTCCAATAGCCACGTTTAGGATGCCACTAGGTACACTCAGTGTTTGCTAGTATAATGGCTTAGTAACTATCAGTTGGAGTGTGCAATGCAGGCAGACGTGCTGCAAATATCTTTGCACTAGTGGGACTAGACAAAAGTCCAATAGCCACGTTTAGGATGCCACTAGGTACGCTCAGTGTTTGTTAGTATAATGGCTAAGTTATAATGAGTTGGAGTGTGCAATGCAGGCACACGTGCTGCAAATGTCTTTGCACTAGTGGGACTAGACAAAAGTCCAATAGCCACGTTTAGGATGCCACTAGGTACTCAGTGTTTGCTAGTATAATGGCTTAGTAACTATCAGTTGGAGTGTGCAATGCAGGCAGACGTGCTGCAAATATCTTTGCACTAGTGGGACTAGACAAAAGTCCAATAGCCACGTTTAGGATGCCACTAGGTACTCAGTGTTTGCTAGTATAATGGCTTAGTAACTATCAGTTGGAGTGTGCAATGCAGGCAGACGTGCTGCAAAAAACTTTGCACTACTGGGACTAGACAAAAGTCCAATAGCCACGTTTAGGATGCCACTAGGTACGCTCAGTGTTTGCTAGTATAATGGCTTAGTTATAATGAGTTGGAGTGTGCAATGCAGGCAGACGTGCTGCAAATGTCTTTGCACTAGTGGGACTAGACAAAAGTCCAATAGCCACGTTTAGGATGCCACTAGGTACGCTCACTGTTTGCTAGTATAATGGCTTAGTTATCATGAGTTGGAGTGTGCAATGCAGGCAGACGTGCTGCAAATTTCTTTGCACTAGTGGGACTAGACAAAAGTCCAATAGCCACGTTTAGGATGCCATTAGGTACACTCAGTGTTTGCTAGTATAATGGCTTAGTAACTATCAGTTGGAGTGTGCAATGCAGGCAGACGTGCTGCAAATATCTTTGCACTAGTGGGACTAGACAAAAGTCCAATAGCCACGTTTAGGATGCCACTAGGTACGCTCAGTATTTGCTAGTATAATGGCTTAGTTATAATGAGTTGGAGTGTGCAATGCAGGCAGACGTGCTGCAAATGTCTTTGCACTAGTGGGACTAGACAAAAGTCCAATAGCCACGTTTAGGATGCCACTAGGTACGCTCACTGTTTGCTAGTATAATGGCTTAGTTATAATGAGTTTGAGTGTGCAATGCAGGTAGACGTGCTGCAAATATCTTTGCACTAGTGGGACTAGACAAAAGTCCAATAGCCACGTTTAGGATGCCATTAGGTACACTCAGTGTTTGCTAGTATAATGGCTTAGTAACTATCAGTTGGAGTGTGCAATGCAGGCAGACGTGCTGCAAATATCTTTGCACTAGTAGGACTAGACAAAAGTCCAATAGCCACGTTTAGGATGCCACTAGGTACGCTCAGTGTTTGCTAGTATAATGGCTTAGTTATAATGAGTTGGAATGTGCAATGCAGGCAGACGTACTGCAAATGTCTTTGCACTAGTGGGACTAGACAAAAGTCCAATAGCCACGTTTAGGATGCCACTAGGTACGCTCAGTGTTTGCTAGTATAATGGCTTAGTTATAATGAGTTGGAGTGTGCAATGCAGGCAGACGTGCTGCAAATGTCTTTGCACTAGTGGGACTAGACAAAAGTCCAATAGCCACGTATAGGATGCCACTAGGTACACTGAGTGTTTGCTAGTATAATGGCTTAGTTATAATGAGTTGGAGTGTGCAATGCAGGCAGACGTGCTGCAAATATCTTTGCATTAGTGGGACTATACAAAAGTCCAATAGCCACGTTTAGGATGCCACTAGGTACACTTGGTTACTAAGCCATTATACTAGCAAACACTAAGTGTACCTAGTGGCATCCTAAACGTGGCTATTGGACTTTTGTATAGTCCCACTAGTGCAAAGATATTTGCAGCACGTCTGCCTGCATTGCACACTCAAACTCATTATAACTAAGCCATTATACTAGCAAACACTATCAGTTGGAGTGTGCAATGCAGGCAGACGTGCTGCAAATATCTTTGCACTAGTGGGACTATACAAAAGTCCAATAGCCACGTTTAGGATGCCACTAGGTACACTCAGTGTTTGCTAGTATAATGGCTTACTAACTATCAGTTGGAGTGTGCAATGCAGGCAGACGTGCTGCAAATATCTTTGCACTAATGGGACTAGACAAAAGTCCAATAGCCACGTTTAGTATGCCACTAGGTACACTCAGTGTTTGCTTGTATAATGGCTTAGTTATAATGAGTTGGAGTGTGCAATCCAGGCAGACGTGCTGCAAATATCTTTGCACTAGTGGGACTAGACAAAAGTCCAATAGCCACGTTTAGGATGCCACTAGGTACACTCAGTGTTTGCTAGTATAATGGCTTAGTAACTATCAGTTGGAGTGTGCAATGCAGGCACACGTGCTGCAAATATCTTTGCACTAGTGGGACTAGACAAAAGTCCAATAGCCACGTTTAGGATGCCACTAGGTACACTGAGCGTTTGCTAGTATAATGGCTTAGTAACTATCAGTTGGAGTGTGCAATGCAGGCAGACGTGCTGCAAATATCTTTGCACTAGTGGGACTAGACAAAAGTCCAGTAGCCACGTTTAGCATGCCACTAGGTACGCTCAGTGTTTGCTAGTATAATGGCTTAGTTATAATGAGTTGGAGTGTGCAATGCAGGCAGACGTGCTGCAAATGTCTTTGCACTAGTGGGACTAGACAAAAGTCCAATAGCCACGTTTAGGATTGCACTAGATACACTCAGTGTTTGCTAGTATAATGGCTTAGTAACTATCAGTTGGAGTGTGCAATGCAGGCAGATGTGCTGCAAATGTCTTTGCACTAGTGGGACTAGACAAAAGTCCAATAGCCACGTTTAGGATGCCACTAGGTACGCTCAGTGTTTGCTAGTATAATGGCTTAGTTATAATGAGTTTGAGTGTGCAATGCAGGCAGACGTGCTGCAAATATCTTTGCACTAGTGGGACTAGACAAAAGTCCAATAGCCACGTTTAGGATGCCACTAGGTACACTCAGTGTTTGCTAGTATAATGGCTTAGTAACTATCAGTTGGAGTGTGCAATGCAGGCAGACGTGCTGCAAATATCTTTGCACTAGTGGGACTAGACAAAAGTCCAATAGCCACGTTTAGGATGCCACTAGGTACTCAGTGTTTGCTAGTATAATGGCTTAGTAACTATCAGTTGGAGTGTGCAATGCAGGCAGACGTGCTGCAAATATCTTTGCACTAGTGGGACTATACAAAAGTCCAATAGCCACGTTTAGGATGCCACTAGGTACGCTCAGTGTTTGCTAGTATAATGGCTTAGTAACTATCAGTTGGAGTGTGCAATGCAGGCAGACGTGCTGCAAATGTCTTTGCACTAGTGGGACTAGACAAAAGTCCAATAGCCACGTTTAGGATGCCACTAGGTACGCTCAGTGTTTGCTAGTATAATGGCTTAGTTATAATGAGTTGGAGTGTGCAATGCAGGCAGACGTGCTGCAAATTTCTTGGCACTAGTGGGACTATACAAAAGTACAATAGCCACGTTTAGGATGCCACTAGGTACACTCAGTGTTTGCTAGTATAATGGCTTAGTAACTATCAGTTGGAGTGTGCAATGCAGGCAGACGTGCTGCAAATATCTTTGCACTAGTGGGACTATACAAAAGTCCAATAGCCACGTTTAGGATGCCACTAGGTACACTCAGTGTTTGCTAGTATAATGGCTTAGTTATAATGAGTTTGAGTGTCCAATGCAGGCAGACGTGCTGCAAATATCTGTGCAATAGTGGGACTAGACAAAAGTCCAATAGCCACGTTTAGGATGCCACTAGGTACACTCAGTGTTTGCTAGTATAATGGCTTAGTTATAATGAGTTTGAGTGTGCAATGCAGGCAGACGTGCTGCAAATATCTTTGCACTAGTGGGACTAGACAAAAGTGCAATAGCCACGTTTAGGATGCCACTAGGTACACTTAGTTACTAAGCCATTATACTAGCAAACACTAAGTGTACCTAGTGGCATCCTAAACGTGGCTATTGGACTTTTGTATAGTCCCACTAGTGCAAAGATATTTGCAGCACGTCTGCCTGCATTGCACACTCAAACTCATTATAACTAAGCCATTATACTAGCAAACACTATCAGTTGGAGTGTGCAATGCAGGCAGACGTGCTGCAAATATCTTTGCACTAGTGGGACTAGACAAATGTCCAATAGCCACGTTTAGGATGCCACTAGGTACACTGAGTGTTTGCTAGTATAATGGCTTAGTTATAATGAGTTGGAGTGTGCAATGCAGGTAGAGGTGCTGCAAATGTCTTTGCACTAGTTGGACTAGACAAAAGTCCAATAGCCACGTTTAGGATGCCACTAGGTACGCTCAGTGTTTGCTAGCATAATGGCTTAGTAACTATCAGTTGGAGTGTGCAATGCAGGCAGACGTGCTGCAAATATCTTTGCACTAGTGGGACTATACAAAAGTCCAATAGCCCTGTTTAGGATGCCACTAGGTACACTCAGTGTTTGCTAGTATATTGGCTTAGTAACTATCAGTTGGAGTGTGCAATGCAGGCAGACGTGCTGCAAATGTCTTTGCACTAGTGGGACTAGACAAAAGTCCAATAGCCACATTTAGGATGCCACTAGGTACGCTCAGTGTTTGCTAGTATAATGGCTTAGTTATAATGAGTTGGAGTGTGCAATGCAGGCAGACGTGCTGCAAATATCTGTGCACTAGTTGGACTAGACAAAAGTCCAATAGCCACGTTTAGGATGCCACTAGGTACACTCAGT
This sequence comes from Anomaloglossus baeobatrachus, assembly GCF_048569485.1. NCBI lineage: Eukaryota > Metazoa > Chordata > Amphibia > Anura > Aromobatidae > Anomaloglossus > Anomaloglossus baeobatrachus. Next base: position 578,833,167 of record NC_134356.1, read on the forward strand.
GTTTGCTAGTATAATGGCTTAGTAACTATCAGTTGGAGTGTGCAATGCAGGCAGACGTGCTGCAAATATCTTTGCACTAGTGGGACTAGACAAAAGTCCAATAGCCACGTTTAGGATGCCACTAGGTACGCTCAGTGTTTGCTAGTATAATGGCTTAGTTATAATGAGTTGGAGTGTGCAATGCAGGCAGACGTGCTGCAAATGTCTTTGCACTAGTGGGACTAGACAAAAGTCCAATAGCCACGTTTAGAATGCCACTAGGTACGCTCACTGTTTGCTAGTATAATGGCTTAGTTATCATGAGTTGGAGTGTGCAATGCAGGCAGACGTGCTGCAAATGTCTTTGCACTAGTGGGACTAGACAAAAGTCCAATAGCCACGTTTAGGATGCCACTAGGTACGCTCAGTGTTTGCTAGTATAATGGCTTAGTTATAATGAGTTTGCGTGTGCAATGCAGGCAGACGTGCTGCAAATATCTTTGCACTAGTGGGACTATAGAAAAGTCCAATCGCCACGTTTAGGATGCCACTAGGTACACTCAGTGTTTGCTAGTATAATGGCTTAGTTATAATGAGTTGGAGTGTGCAATGCAGGCAGACGTGCTGCAAATATCTTTGCACTAGTGGGACTAGACAAAAGTCCAGTAGCCACGTTTAGCATGCCACTAGGTACGCTCAGTGTTTGCTAGTATAATGGCTTAGTTATAATGAGTTGGAGTGTGCAATGCAGGCAGACGTGCTGCAAATGTCTTTGCACTAGTGGGACTAGACAAAAGTCCAATAGCCACGTTTAGGATTGCACTAGATACACTCAGTGTTTGCTAGTATAATGGCTTAGTAACTATCAGTTGGAGTGTGCAATGCAGGCAGATGTGCTGCAAATGTCTTTGCACTAGTGGGACTAGACAAAAGTCCAATAGCCACGTTTAGGATGCCACTAGGTACGCTCAGTGTTTGCTAGTATAATGGCTTAGTTATAATGAGTTTGAGTGTGCAATGCAGGCAGACGTGCTGCAAATATCTTTGCACTAGTGGGACTAGACAAAAGTCCAATAGCCACGTTTAGGATGCCACTAGGTACACTCAGTGTTTGCTAGTATAATGGCTTAGTAACTATCAGTTGGAGTGTGCAATGCAGGCAGACGTGCTGCAAATATCTTTGCACTAGTGGGACTAGACAAAAGTCCAATAGCCACGTTTAGGATGCCACTAGGTACTCAGTGTTTGCTAGTATAATGGCTTAGTAACTATCAGTTGGAGTGTGCAATGCAGGCAGACGTGCTGCAAATATCTTTGCACTAGTGGGACTATACAAAAGTCCAATAGCCACGTTTAGGATGCCACTAGGTACGCTCAGTGTTTGCTAGTATAATGGCTTAGTAACTATCAGTTGGAGTGTGCAATGCAGGCAGACGTGCTGCAAATGTCTTTGCACTAGTGGGACTAGACAAAAGTCCAATAGCCACGTTTAGGATGCCACTAGGTACGCTCAGTGTTTGCTAGTATAATGGCTTAGTTATAATGAGTTGGAGTGTGCAATGCAGGCAGACGTGCTGCAAATTTCTTGGCACTAGTGGGACTATACAAAAGTACAATAGCCACGTTTAGGATGCCACTAGGTACACTCAGTGTTTGCTAGTATAATGGCTTAGTAACTATCAGTTGGAGTGTGCAATGCAGGCAGACGTGCTGCAAATATCTTTGCACTAGTGGGACTATACAAAAGTCCAATAGCCACGTTTAGGATGCCACTAGGTACACTCAGTGTTTGCTAGTATAATGGCTTAGTTATAATGAGTTTGAGTGTCCAATGCAGGCAGACGTGCTGCAAATATCTGTGCAATAGTGGGACTAGACAAAAGTCCAATAGCCACGTTTAGGATGCCACTAGGTACACTCAGTGTTTGCTAGTATAATGGCTTAGTTATAATGAGTTTGAGTGTGCAATGCAGGCAGACGTGCTGCAAATATCTTTGCACTAGTGGGACTAGACAAAAGTGCAATAGCCACGTTTAGGATGCCGTTAGGTACACTCAGTGTTTGCTAGTATAATGGCTTAGTAACTATCAGTTGGAGTGTGCAATGCAGGCAGACGTGCTGCAAATGTCTTTGCACTAGTGGGACTAGACAAAAGTCCAATAGCCACGTTTAGGATGCCACTAGGTACGCTCAGTGTTTGCTAGTATAATGGCTAAGTTATAATGAGTTGGAGTGTGCAATGCAGGCAGACGTGCTGCAAATATCTTTGCACTAGTGGGACTAGACAAAAGTCCAATAGCCATGTTTAGGATGCCACTAGGTACACTGAGTGTTTGCTAGTATAATGGCTTAGTTATAATGAGTTTGAGTGTGCAATGCAGGCAGACGTGCTGCAAATATCTGTGCACTAGTGGGACTAGACAAAAGTCCAATAGCCACGTTTAGGATGCCACTAGGTACACTCAGTGTTTGCTAGTATAATGGCTTAGTTATAATGAGTTTGAGTGTGCAATGCAGGCAGACGTGCTGCAAATATCTTTGCACTAGTGAGACTAGACAAAAGTCCAATAGCCACGTTTAGGATGCCACTAGGTACACTTAGTTACTAAGCCATTATACTAGCAAACACTAAGTGTACCTAGTGGCATCCTAAACGTGGCTATTGGACTTTTGTATAGTCCCACTAGTGCAAAGATATTTGCAGCACGTCTGCCTGCATTGCACACTCAAACTCATTATAACTAAGCCATTATACTAGCAAACACTATCAGTTGGAGTGTGCAATGCAGGCAGACGTGCTGCAAATATCTTTGCACTAGTGGGACTAGACAAATGTCCAATAGCCACGTTTAGGATGCCACTAGGTACACTGAGTGTTTGCTAGTATAATGGCTTAGTTATAATGAGTTGGAGTGTGCAATGCAGGTAGAGGTGCTGCAAATGTCTTTGCACTAGTTGGACTAGACAAAAGTCCAATAGCCACGTTTAGGATGCCACTAGGTACGCTCAGTGTTTGCTAGCATAATGGCTTAGTAACTATCAGTTGGAGTGTGCAATGCAGGCAGACGTGCTGCAAATATCTTTGCACTAGTGGGACTATACAAAAGTCCAATAGCCCTGTTTAGGATGCCACTAGGTACACTCAGTGTTTGCTAGTATATTGGCTTAGTAACTATCAGTTGGAGTGTGCAATGCAGGCAGACGTGCTGCAAATGTCTTTGCACTAGTGGGACTAGACAAAAGTCCAATAGCCACATTTAGGATGCCACTAGGTACGCTCAGTGTTTGCTAGTATAATGGCTTAGTTATAATGAGTTGGAGTGTGCAATGCAGGCAGACGTGCTGCAAATATCTGTGCACTAGTTGGACTAGACAAAAGTCCAATAGCCACGTTTAGAATGCCACTAGGTACGCTCACTGTTTGCTAGTATAATGGCTTAGTTATCATGAGTTGGAGTGTGCAATGCAGGCAGACGTGCTGCAAATGTCTTTGCACTAGTGGGACTAGACAAAAGTCCAATAGCCACGTTTAGGATGCCACTAGGTACGCTCAGTGTTTGCTAGTATAATGGCTTAGTTATAATGAGTTTGCGTGTGCAATGCAGGCAGACGTGCTGCAAATATCTTTGCACTAGTGGGACTATAGAAAAGTCCAATCGCCACGTTTAGGATGCCACTAGGTACACTCAGTGTTTGCTAGTATAATGGCTTAGTTATAATGAGTTGGAGTGTGCAATGCAGGCAGACGTGCTGCAAATGTCTTTGCACTAGTGGGACTAGACAAAAGTCCAATAGCCACGTTTAGGATTGCACTAGATACACTCAGTGTTTGCTAGTATAATGGCTTAGTAACTATCAGTTGGAGTGTGCAATGCAGGCAGACGTGCTGCAAATATCTTTGCACTAGTGGGACTAGACAAAAGTCCAATAGCCACGTTTAGGATGCCACTAGGTACGCTCAGTGTTTGCTAGTATAATGGCTTAGTTATAATGAGTTGGAGTGTGCAATGCAGGCAGACGTGCTGCAAATGTCTTTGCACTAGTGGGACTAGACAAAAGTCCAATAGCCACGTTTAGGATTGCACTAGATACACTCAGTGTTTGCTAGTATAATGGCTTAGTAACTATCAGTTGGAGTGTGCAATGCAGGCAGACGTGCTGCAAATATCTTTGCACTAGTGGGACTAGACAAAAGTCCAATAGCCACGTTTAGGATGCCACTAGGTACGCTCAGTGTTTGCTAGTATAATGGCTTAGTTATAATGAGTTTGAGTGTGCAATGCAGGCAGACGTGCTGCAAATATCTTTGCACTAGTGGGACTAGACAAAAGTCCAATAGCCACGTTTAGGATGCCACTAGGTACGCTCAGTGTTTGCTAGTATAATGGCTTAGTTATAATGAGTTTGAGTGTGCAATGCAGGCAGACGTGCTGCAAATATCTTTGCACTAGTGGGACTAGACAAAAGTCCAATAGCCACGTTTAGGATGCCACTAGGTACACTCAGTGTTTGCTAGTATAATGGCTTAGTAACTATCAGTTGGAGTGTGCAATGCAGGCAGACGTGCTGCAAATATCTTTGCACTAGTGGGACTAGACAAAAGTCCAATAGCCACGTTTAGGATGCCACTAGGTACTCAGTGTTTGCTAGTATAATGGCTTAGTAACTATCAGTTGGAGTGTGCAATGCAGGCAGACGTGCTGCAAATATCTTTGCACTAGTGGGACTATACAAAAGTCCAATAGCCACGTTTAGGATGCCACTAGGTACGCTCAGTGTTTGCTAGTATAATGGCTTAGTAACTATCAGTTGGAGTGTGCAATGCAGGCAGACGTGCTGCAAATGTCTTTGCACTAGTGGGACTAGACAAAAGTCCAATAGCCACGTTTAGGATGCCACTAGGTACGCTCAGTGTTTGCTAGTATAATGGCTTAGTTATAATGAGTTGGAGTGTGCAATGCAGGCAGACGTGCTGCAAATTTCTTGGCACTAGTGGGACTATACAAAAGTACAATAGCCACGTTTAGGATGCCACTAGGTACACTCAGTGTTTGCTAGTATAATGGCTTAGTAACTATCAGTTGGAGTGTGCAATGCAGGCAGACGTGCTGCAAATATCTTTGCACTAGTGGGACTATACAAAAGTCCAATAGCCACGTTTAGGATGCCACTAGGTACACTCAGTGTTTGCTAGTATAATGGCTTAGTTATAATGAGTTTGAGTGTCCAATGCAGGCAGACGTGCTGCAAATATCTGTGCAATAGTGGGACTAGACAAAAGTCCAATAGCCACGTTTAGGATGCCACTAGGTACACTCAGTGTTTGCTAGTATAATGGCTTAGTTATAATGAGTTTGAGTGTGCAATGCAGGCAGACGTGCTGCAAATATCTTTGCACTAGTGGGACTAGACAAAAGTGCAATAGCCACGTTTAGGATGCCGTTAGGTACACTCAGTGTTTGCTAGTATAATGGCTTAGTAACTATCAGTTGGAGTGTGCAATGCAGGCAGACGTGCTGCAAATGTCTTTGCACTAGTGGGACTAGACAAAAGTCCAATAGCCACGTTTAGGATGCCACTAGGTACGCTCAGTGTTTGCTAGTATAATGGCTAAGTTATAATGAGTTGGAGTGTGCAATGCAGGCAGACGTGCTGCAAATATCTTTGCACTAGTGGGACTAGACAAAAGTCCAATAGCCATGTTTAGGATGCCACTAGGTACACTGAGTGTTTGCTAGTATAATGGCTTAGTTATAATGAGTTTGAGTGTGCAATGCAGGCAGACGTGCTGCAAATATCTGTGCACTAGTGGGACTAGACAAAAGTCCAATAGCCACGTTTAGGATGCCACTAGGTACACTCAGTGTTTGCTAGTATAATGGCTTAGTTATAATGAGTTTGAGTGTGCAATGCAGGCAGACGTGCTGCAAATATCTTTGCACTAGTGAGACTAGACAAAAGTCCAATAGCCACGTTTAGGATGCCACTAGGTACACTTAGTTACTAAGCCATTATACTAGCAAACACTAAGTGTACCTAGTGGCATCCTAAACGTGGCTATTGGACTTTTGTATAGTCCCACTAGTGCAAAGATATTTGCAGCACGTCTGCCTGCATTGCACACTCAAACTCATTATAACTAAGCCATTATACTAGCAAACACTATCAGTTGGAGTGTGCAATGCAGGCAGACGTGCTGCAAATATCTTTGCACTAGTGGGACTAGACAAATGTCCAATAGCCACGTTTAGGATGCCACTAGGTACACTGAGTGTTTGCTAGTATAATGGCTTAGTTATAATGAGTTGGAGTGTGCAATGCAGGTAGAGGTGCTGCAAATGTCTTTGCACTAGTTGGACTAGACAAAAGTCCAATAGCCACGTTTAGGATGCCACTAGGTACGCTCAGTGTTTGCTAGCATAATGGCTTAGTAACTATCAGTTGGAGTGTGCAATGCAGGCAGACGTGCTGCAAATATCTTTGCACTAGTGGGACTATACAAAAGTCCAATAGCCCTGTTTAGGATGCCACTAGGTACACTCAGTGTTTGCTAGTATATTGGCTTAGTAACTATCAGTTGGAGTGTGCAATGCAGGCAGACGTGCTGCAAATGTCTTTGCACTAGTGGGACTAGACAAAAGTCCAATAGCCACATTTAGGATGCCACTAGGTACGCTCAGTGTTTGCTAGTATAATGGCTTAGTTATAATGAGTTGGAGTGTGCAATGCAGGCAGACGTGCTGCAAATATCTGTGCACTAGTTGGACTAGACAAAAGTCCAATAGCCACGTTTAGGATGCCACTAGGTACACTCAGTGTTTGCTAGTATAATGGCTTAGTAACTATCAGTTGGAGTGTGCAATGCAGGCAGACGTGCTGCAAATATCTTTGCACTAGTGGGACTAGACAAAAGTCCAATAGCCACGTTTAGGATGCCACTAGGTACGCTCAGTGTTTGCTAGTATAATGGCTTAGTTATAATGAGTTGGAGTGTGCAATGCAGGCAGACGTGCTGCAAATGTCTTTGCACTAGTGGGACTAGACAAAAGTCCAATAGCCACGTTTAGAATGCCACTAGGTACGCTCACTGTTTGCTAGTATAATGGCTTAGTTATCATGAGTTGGAGTGTGCAATGCAGGCAGACGTGCTGCAAATGTCTTTGCACTAGTGGGACTAGACAAAAGTCCAATAGCCACGTTTAGGATGCCACTAGGTACGCTCAGTGTTTGCTAGTATAATGGCTTAGTTATAATGAGTTTGCGTGTGCAATGCAGGCAGACGTGCTGCAAATATCTTTGCACTAGTGGGACTATAGAAAAGTCCAATCGCCACGTTTAGGATGCCACTAGGTACACTCAGTGTTTGCTAGTATAATGGCTTAGTTATAATGAGTTGGAGTGTGCAATGCAGGCAGACGGGCTGCAAATATCTTTGCACTAGTGGGACGATACAAAAGTCTAATAGCCACGTTTAGGATGCCACTAGGTACACTCAGTGTTTGCTATTATAATGGCTTAGTTATAATGAGTTGGAGTGTGCAGAGGACAGGAGGGTACAGTGGCAGGATTGTGGGGCTCTGGGTAGAGGAATGGAAGCCTGCCTTTCTATTCCCTTCTAATGGGGAAATGCAGCGAGGAAATCCCTGACCTTGGCTACACAGACGCTGTCTCTGTTTTCAGGACCTGTCACCTATGGCTCTGACCCTGCCGGTACGAGCCCTTAAAAGGACTGATAGAAAGTCCTATCCCTATGCTGTACAGCGCTGTGTATGGAGCGCATAGAGCTGTATCGGCGATAGGACAAAGGACGGAGCTGCGCCAGTGATGTCTGACACCAAAGACGCAGAAGAGATAATGGCGTCCTGGAGGAAAATGTCCGGTTTTATAATGCGGGGACATGTGACATGGACATCCTATCACACATGCCGTTGCTTCTCTGGCTAAAAGTCCACTTAGCTGTGTGTGTGTCTGGGATTGGCTGACATGCTGGCCCGCCCCACTACACGCGCGCGCTTAGGGAAGGAAGACAAGAAAAAAAAAAAAAAATAGCGATCGCCATTATACAAACAGCAGTGATCTGAAGGCGCTGTTCCCGCACACTATGCACTGAAATTTCATAATAGTGTGAGTCACAAAGTGACTTACACTATTACAGCGGAAAGCCAGCTAGGAATTAGCTGTTTTTTTTGCTGCTAGAACCGTTCTCGGACGTTTCTAGAACTATCGAGCTTTTGCAAAAGCTCGAGTTCTAGTTCGATCTAGAACAGGCCCCAAAATCACTCGAGCCTAGAACTGGAGAACCTCGAACCTAGAACCGCGCTCAACTCTAACTACCATGTAACAAACTGACTGCAACCAATCACATACATGGACAGAGAGTTGGGGGCGTGTATAACAGTCTACAACTAATCACAGAAACTGGCACAGAGGGTAGGCATGGGAAGCAGTGAATATTCATGAACCTTACTTAGCTGGTCCGGAAGAAAGTTTGACTGTAGCATGATCCTCTGGGAAACAATTTATATAACTATAACTATCCTGCTCAAAATACCTTTTAACTTCCATTTGCCGCCCCCTAGCACTTACTATGGCAATTTTACAGCCCCGAATGTTTCATCCCCTTTGACTTGTATGGGGTTCATTGTTCAGGGTTAAGTTCAGCATCAAGTTCACTCCCCGATCCCTATTTTTCTTGTTTTTTATTTCTCTCCTGCTGGTTCTGTGAACCTGATTATCCATGTGTTCGCTCATCACTATTTAACAATAAATGTTATCTTATATTTTCTTATTTCATTACATAATTTGTTATCTTATATATTGCCTAGATGAGGTGTTTGCAATGTAAATGTTAGATATAAACAATTGGCCATCTTAGCCTGAGTCTAAAGTGGATTCCTATTGGTATTGCTTCAAGACCCAGATGGCTCAGCAGAAGAATCAGAACTCTTGTAGCTCCCCACACACTGTCCTAGCCACTGTTAAGGAGGAAATTGTATTTTTTGAAGAGTTTCTCTGTAGTCAGTTATTTTAGTTTGACTGACAAATGGAAAAACATAGAAAAAAATCATGTTCTCCCAGATCTTCCCATTACAATACCTATATAGATGGCCTGAGGGGGGTTGATTTACTGATAGATACCCTTAAATTGTCTTAGGTAGTGTTAAAAAATATGAAAGCTATAAGTCATTTCCCAAACTTATGTTACATATAGTGATGGGTGAGCATACTCGGTATTCAGTAGAGCATGTTTTGCTGCTTTTTTTTCAACCAGTAAACATGCGTAGATTGCCTGCCACTCACGGTAATTCCTTTAACTTAGCTGCACTGAATTCTGGAAACAGCAACCAAGTGTTGAAAGCCTGACCCACTTTATCAAGAGCTTTTACAAAGTTCTTGATCAACCCCAGCTTTATATGTAGAGATCCTTGTTGTGCTACTTGTACTCTGAGTAGTGGCCTTTGGGACTCCTTGCTGTTGGCCAAAAAAGTCCCACTCCTAAATGTAAATGTTTTCTTAGGCCCTATTCTATGTGTGTTCCAAGGTGTATTAGAGTTCCTCCTTATAACTTTTGGCAGCCCTTGCACATACTACACATGCTTTACCAGTCTTGGAGTCTCACTCTTTCAAACTGGGGAAAAAATGTTTTCTGAGGCCATCCTCTGAGTATTCCAGGGTGTATTGCAATCCCTCCTATCAAGTTTTGATAGGTCTTGCAGTTAGTGCATAAGCTTCACCAGTCTAGGAGTCCAACGCCTTACAAATGGCAAAAGATGAGTAATTTCATGCACACGATTCTTTTATTTTCCTTACTAAAATGAAAAAATTCATTATTTTTGAAAAATGGAGCATGTGAAGGTTTTCACCATAGAGAGCAATGAAAGTGGAAAAATACAGCAAAAACGTTACATGTGAACATAGCCTAAGGGATGGAGGAGGTAGTTTTTCTCCCTAGTTAAATTTGCCTTAAAGGGAAACTGTCACCAGTTTTTTCACTATTAAACTAAAAGTATAGCCTTCTGCAGCTCCTGGGCTGCATTCTATGAAGGTGCACCTTGTTCCTGACTAAACTTATAGACCTCTGAAATAACTTTATAACATCTGACTGCCAGGTATGCTAATTACCTTACCTAGTCAAATGGGCGTGATAATTTTCTGCTACTTATCCTCCCTCTGGCCATGTTCACTGTCCTCCTTTCCTGATTGACAAGGATAACCCCGCAATCGTCATCCATGCTGCTCGGACAAATCTTGCGCAGGCGCAGTTAGCTCTGTCACATCGTGGGCTGAGCAGGAAACATAGTTGTCCTCGCCGGTGATGTATTTGCGCTGGCACGAGATTATGGTCAGCGCTGTGCATGAGCTCACCCGCCTCATCTTCGTACCTTACCATAATCTCGTGCTTGCGCAAATACTTAACCGGCACGCGTGAGGACAACTATGTTTCCTGCTCGGCCCGCGAAGTGGCAAAGCTAACTGCACCTGCGCGAGATTTGTCCGAGCAGCATGGATGACGACAGCAGAGCCATCCTTGTCAATCAGGAAAGGAGGACAGTGAACGTGACCAGAAGGAGGAAAAGTAGCAGAAAATGATCACACCCATCTCACTAGATAAGGTAATTAGCGTACCTGGAGGTCAAATTTTATAAAGTTGTTTCAGGGATCTACAAGTTTAGTCAGTAACAAGGCGCACCTTCATAGAATGCAGTCCAGGAGCTGCAGAAGGTGATACTTTTAGTTTAATAGTGAAAAAACTGGTGACAGTTTCCCATTAAATACAAGTCAATATACAGGAAAGAATGTCTCCTAACATTTTTTACTATTAAATCCATGATATCTTTGTTGTGGAATGTTTTATTGGCGTAATACTCTGACAACATTGTTCCCAGCAGCAACCTTGGAGTCAATAATGTGTCAAGGCATCTTCCCCATGCTGATCCCATTCCATTTGAGCGCTGTTTCTATCCATTTCAGCAAGTTTCCTGCCTCCCCCCAGATTTTCTGGAAGGGTCTGCCAGAAAAATGCTTGAGTTTCCCATTGACTTCCATAATGCTTGTTACTCAAGACGAGCACTCGACCATTACAAATTGATTGATTTGACCATTTTAGTGCTTTCCCATCACTAGTTACAAGGAATATAATGACATGTTAAGAGAACTTACTTGACATTTTGCCATGTAATGCTATGTAGTTTCAAGTAAATTCCTTTTCTTAAAGTGTCAGTAATTAGCTCTCTTTCTTTAATGCTCATGGAATTACAATCCACTTAATTGTCCTCTTCTTATGTTGTTAGATGCTGCTGTACTTTTGTCATTGTTATAGTAAAGAGATTGGGGTTTCACAGAAATTGCGGCAATCATGATAATGAGAGGCCAGGAATCATTCTAAAGTGGCAAAAATAACATAATTGCAATTTCCGTCACGTTCACGTGATGAATGTGACATCTATATAGGTTGCGAGTTCTGAAAATATCCATATGGTTTTCCTAGTCTTCACACTGGATGTAAATATTTATTAGACTTGATTATTATTTTTAGGACCATGTTCAGACTAGGGTTTCATCTACACTTGTTGTACTAAGACATTTTTTCTATAGACCATTCCAAACACCTTAAACATGTCACTTCCACAGATTTCTAATCCATTTCCCTTTTGCTATATTGAGGAAATACTAGCTACTAGATTTTAAAATTATCCAGTCATTTCAAGTAACTTTTCAGTTTAGGCTTCGGTGAGTTCATGAAGCATATCACTATTTTTGGCCATTATTTGACTTTTATCCTGTATTTTTTACAAGCTTACCCTTCTTGCGCCTCTAGCACTAATATTCAGTTGTCTCAGAGCTAGTAGGAGGAAACTAGTTGTTATGCTGTATGCATTCACAGTACATAGAAAAGTATTTCTTTCTGCTCCTCTTTCTCTGTAGCACACAGAGAGAGAAACAGCAGCATAGAGGACATTATGCGACAGTACTCAGCTGTATGTCTGGGAATCCGGCACTGCTCTTCAGCACACGGAGAGAAGCAGCAACATGGAGGACATTATATAGCAGTACTGAGCTGTATGTCTGGGAATCCGGCACTGCTCTTCAGCACATGGAGAGAAGCAGCAACATGGAGGATGTTATATAGCAGTACTCAGCTGTATGTCTGGAAATCCGGTACTGCTCTTCAGCACACGGAGAGAAGCAGCAACATGGAGGATGTTATATAGCAGTACTCAGCTGTATGTCTGGGAATCCGGTACTGCTCTTCAGCACACAGAGAGAAGCAGCAGCATGGAGGACATTATATAGCAGAACTGAGCTGTATGTCTATAAATCCAGTTGGAGTGAGGCAAAATAGTTTTTTGAAGCTACAGTTTAATCTGCCTGATCTCTTAAGGGCTATTTACACGTTGCGACATCGCTAACGATATATCATCGGGGTCACGGTGTTTGTGACGCACATCCGGCGACGTTAGCGACGTCGCAGCATGTAACACATATGAGCAGCCTAAAACGATCACAAAAGAGGCAAAAATCGTTGGTATGTGAGACGTCGTTCACATACCAAAAATCGTTGCCTATTCAGTAGCGATTTTGTTTGTCGTTCCTGCGGCAGCACACATCGCTATGTGTGACACCGCAGGAACGAGCAACAACCTCGTACCTGCGGCCGGCCGCAATGATGAAGGAAGGAGGTGGGCAGGATGTTATGGAGCCTTAAGTCCCATTCACTGACCTAGAAGGGGTGGAGCCTGGCAGAGGGAGTGTGGGAGGAGTCAGTGAGGTAGTTGGAGAACCAGTTAGAATCAGCCAGGTCTGGTCAGAGGGGGTTTTCGGTCAGAGTGAGTGACAGTTGACAGAAGTCAGTCAGTCAGAAGGAGTCCAGTCAGAAGGAGGAGTAAGAGACTGTGGTTCATAGTGAAGACCTTGGGGTCTGGCAATTTATCATGAACAGCCAGGGCTAGTCACCCCAGAATTCTACCTGCTGTTCACTGGTTTGTCAAAAACACGACTACTCTCTAGCGCCCCCTTAGTGTCAGGTCAATTTCGGAACTGCCGGACAATAAGTAAATGAGGCTGCTGAGCTAATAATGCCAACTATTGGAGGTCTCGCAGCAAGGGTAAATGTATATATCACCGATTCCTGCTAATAGAATATATATATTCTCGGTACTCTTAATGATAGCACTCCAATAATTCTACACAACAATAATTTCGCTGCCACCACCGAAACTTTGTACAGGAACTTCGGACACCTGTTACAGATAGCGTAAGGCCCTTCGGATTTTGGATTCATAAATATAGAGCATGAGGAAAGAAACTATTAAATGTTATATATTTAATCCGAAAATAGGCAGTGTTTACAAAAATATACACAAATTTACAAAAGGGAACAATACAAATACAGTATACAGTTGCATAAAAATAAAAGGGAAACAATGAAAGAGATTACTACACCTGGTCACGGATTATGGCTCAGATATAGGGGAAGAGGCACCCCCTTGGAAATGGACAATCCTATACACAGAATGTATATCCTCTGGGCATTGACACAGTGGGTACTAAGACACTGGCTTTTATTAAACTCTGTCCCACCCGCAGCCCCCACCTCTGCTGACATCATGTAAGGGAGGGGGTTTTCCCCTCTTCCAACATTATGGAATCCTCATGGTCCTCATATCTCCGTGTGGGAGCATCCCACGCTGACGATATTACCCTCATATTTTATATTATGATTTTAGCAGAAGGGGTTACCACACAAGGGGGATCTGGTATGTTCTGGGGGCAGATATTAATTTGTGGCTCTTCTGTGTGTCCTACGATTAAGCTGAAATATGTGAGATGTGCGTTATGGAATTTTGAGATCAGCGGTATGCCTGCCATATCTGGGGGACATATGTATCTCACAATATTAATACTTCCTCAACGGAGACAATACGGCTGCCCTAGCCTTTTGATCAGCAAAGCTATATTCGTGCAGGAAACTTGTACTCCGCCCCTGTGTATACAGATTGTAGTCAGAGCGTCTCTTGCTACGCAGGGGATCGGGCCCACCCCACATCAGGCTCTGCACTCCACACACACATTGGGCTCTGCACCACACACACACATAGGGCTCTGCACCCCCCACCACATAGGGCTCTGCACCCCCCACCACATTGGGCTCTGCACCCCCCACTACATTGGGCTCTGCACCCCCACTACATTGGGCTCTGCCCTCCCCACTACATTGGGCTCTGCACCCCACACACACATCGGGCTCTGCACCCCACACACATATCGGGCTCTGCACCCCACACACACATCGGGCTCTGCACCTCCCACCACATTGGGCTCTGCACCCCACACACAAATCGGGCTCTGCACCCCACCCCACATCGGGCTCTGCACCCCACCACATTGGGCTCTGCACCCCACCCCATATTGGGCTTTGCACCCCACCCCACATTGGGCTCTGCACCCCACCACATTGGGCTCTGCACCCCACCACATTAGACTCTGCACCCCACCCCACATCGGACTCTGCACCCCACCCCACATCGGACTCTGCACCCCACCCCACCCCACATCGGGCTCTGCACCCCACACACACATCAGGCTCTGCACCCCACACACACATCAGACTCTGCACCCCACACACACATCGGGCTCTGCACCCCACACACATATCGGGCTCTGCACTACACACACATAGGGCTCTGTACCCCCCACCACATAGGGCTCTGCACCCCCACCACATTGGGCTCTGCACCCCCCACTACATTGGGCTCTGCACCCCCCACTACATTGGGCTCTGCACCCCCCACTACATTGGGCTCTGCACCCCCCCACTACATTGGGCTCTGCACCCCCCACTACATTGGGCTCTGCACCCCACACACACATCGGGCTCTGCACACCACACACACATCGGGCTCTGCACCCCACACACACATAGGGCTCTGCGCCCCACCACATTGGGCTCTGCACCCCCCATCACATCGGGCTCTGCCACCCCCCACCACATTGGGCTCTGCACTCCACAAACACATAGGGTTCTGCACCCCACCACATTGGCTCTGCACCCCACACCCCATCGGGCTCTGCACCCCACACACACAAAGGCGTCTACACCCCACCACATCAGGCTCTCCACCCCCACCACATCGGGCTCTGCACACCCCACCACATTGGGCTCTACACCCCACCACATTGGGCTCTTCACCCCATACCACATCAGTCTCTGCACCCTACACCACTTCAGGCTCTGCACCCCACACCACATCGGGCACTGCACCCCACCCCACACCACATCGGACTCTGCACCCCCCATCACACCACACCACATTGGGCTCTGCACCACCCACCACACCCCCCAAAACACATTGCGCACTGTACCGACCCCCCCAAAAACACAGGGCGCTCTGTACCGACCCCCCCCTAAAACACATGGCGCTCTGTACCGACATCCCCCCAAAACACATGGCGGTCTGTACCAACACCCCCCAAAACACATGGCGTGCTGTACCGACACCCCCCCAAAACACATGGCGCTCTGTACCGACACCCCCCCAAAACACATGGCGCTCTGTACCGACCCCCCCAAAACACATGGTGCTCTGTACCGACCCCCCCAAAACACATGGTGCTCTGTACCGACCCCCCCAAAACACATGGTGCTCTGTACAGACCCCTCCCTCCAAAACACATGGCGCTCTGTACCGACACCCCCCAAAATACATGGTGCTCTGTACCGGCCCCTCCCACCCCCCCAAAACACATGGTGCTCTGTAACGACCCCCCCCCAAAATACATGATGCTCTGTATTGACCCCTCCCCCCCAAACACATGGTGCTCTGTACCGACCCCCCTGATGGGGAATATATGTAGGGAATATATACTCTCCCCTTTCTCGGTC
The DNA here is from genome assembly GCF_048569485.1 of Anomaloglossus baeobatrachus. NCBI lineage: Eukaryota > Metazoa > Chordata > Amphibia > Anura > Aromobatidae > Anomaloglossus > Anomaloglossus baeobatrachus. The sequence continues at coordinate 578,849,029 of NC_134356.1, forward strand.
CACTGTTTGGTCTGGCCATATCAGCACAGTAGTGACGTCAATGCTGCACTGAACTGTCAGACACAGACAGCGGGACAATGATGAGAAGCAGCGCTGTGCTCCCTCTCATCATTGCTTTTAAATGTATCGGCATCTGTGATGCCGATACATTTGAATGTGTGATCCTGAGCAGGGGGCCCGATGCTGGCAGTGACACCACGGCAGCCGCCGCCGCCAGGCCCCTTCCCCAGGTCACGAACCCCACAGCAGTGGTTGGGGAGGTTGCGGGGAGAGTACGGGTGCGAGGGAATGTGTGGGGGGGTGCAGGGAAGGGGGGCGGAAACTCCATTCATTGTACCCACCCAGCAGGGCGTCGACATGCTGTTTCCAGATTTGCATGTCAACATGGTCCTGCCCATGTTGACATGAAATGACCGGAAGCAGCAAAATTGCGGCAGGAGCGGCCACATGACCGCTCTGAGCCTGGGGAGAGGGGCTGACAGCAGGGCAGGTATTTGGTCACTATTTACTTACCTGCCCCAATGTAACCCAATAGGGAAATAATAAAAAAAAGTCAAAATAAGTGGCCTGCAATTCCAAGAGAGCTTCCTTGGTATGAAGGTGCTCCATCCATCCTAACAAGGACTTGGACCACCTAAATGCTGGGCACTACACTCATCTAGGAAGTGCAGAATATTGGGCAACATGCCAGCTGCAGTTTTGCAACTGGTCAGGGGAAGAAATCTATTTAAGATATTGTAATGGTCAAAAGAAATAATGAAGCCCGAAGCAGCAACCATAGCAAGTGGCTGGTAAAAGCCATTGAGTGGCAACTAGCAAGTAACTTTCCAGAGAGGCAGAGCTGCACTGTAGGGTGGATGAAAGCCATCAATCACTGACTCTCGTGGACCCATTGGATTATTCATAAGGCAGCTGTGCTGCTGTTTTGCAGAAAATTATTTTAAAGGGAATTTGTTTGTAGATTTATGCTATTTAATCACAGCATAGTGTAATGTAGTGTAATGGCAGATGGGACAAAGACCTTCACTCTAGCGATTTGTCACTTACTGGTCTGCTTGTTGTAGTTTCAATGAAATCAGTGTTTTATCAGCAAGAAATTATTACTAGAGGACTAGTTGTCTCATGCCATGTAGTTGTCCTCTTCGGTGTGACCCCGCTCCCTTCACTGATTAGCAGCTTTCTGCCTATGTGCATTGTACACAGAAAGCTGCCAATCAGTGGTGTCGGTGGGTTATACAGAGCTCAGCATTCAGAGACCAGGAAGATCTGCAGTAGAGTAAACCGTGATTTTGTAAAAGCTACACTAAGCAATCAAGTAAGTGACAAACACTGGCATCAATGTCTTTGCCTTTGCATCCTGCTGCTCTCAGATTACATAGCAAAAACCTGGTGACAGATTTCCTTTAACCTCAAACTTGTGCATTACTCCCTCTGGGAGACCCCGTCATTACACATAACATTTGTGACAGTTTCCAAAACTGTATTGGGATAAGATTCTTTACTGTATGTATGATGACAACATCTAAGCTACATATGAGGTCTTGAATTTGGAAGCGTCCCGTATAATCTGCACCATAAACAACCTTCATTTCCACAAAGCTGAAATGGTGCTTTCCAGAGATAATTCAAAGATAATAGGACTTCTTCTACAGGCAATCTTTGCAATCAGAATGAGAAGTTCTCTGTAGAATTTTCATGTCTGACATCTGAGAGTGAAGTTCCCATGAACAGGACGAACAATCACAAAATATTATGTGTCCAGAAGCAACTTCCATTGATTAATGGCTGCTTAAAGGAAATGTGTCACTTTAACTTCATAAGCTTGGGGCTGCCATATGTATTAGCATCTGTATAATGTGTCACTGTATAACTCATGTACAGATGCTGTAGGACACACAAGACCATGAGTGAATAAGGATGGTGTCTGCTATCCTGGGGCACTTCACATCATTACTAGAGTGCTGGGAAGAGCTCATTACTATGTCTGTAAGGAGCAGAAGCCACTGGCGAGGTTGCAATGATGATTTCTCACAGCCCCTTGCATCGACACCTTTCCTGATTATGACAGACTGGGAAGTACAGGGGTGAGTCCTAGAAGCCAAAGGGGAGCAGCAGTGGTTCTAGGGCAAATTGTGACTTGTGCCTGAAAGTTTAAAGATAGCATTGGTCGTTCTAGGCGGTAACAGACGGTGGTTGTGTGTCGCCCACCCGCAGCAAACACCCCAGGGACTCCACTCCACCTTCAGGGAAGCCACAGGGTCTCCACTCATTGGTATCTCTGGCCACAGGTATGTCAGGTTTATTTACATGGGAGTCGTGACGCCACTCACGGTTTGCGGTCAAGGTTATGGGTGACCGCCACTGCAGGTTTAACGAGCGTCTGGGGCTGATGGGGTCTGCAGTCGGATGGTATGGCCTCCCGTGAGTGAGGCTGACCCCAGGGGCTCGAGCGCGTGGAACAACAGGTCACAGAATAACTCGGTCTCAGTCCAAGATGTCTTTCAACTTGTTTACTCACTTTTGTTGTTATTGGTGAGGTAACACGGGCGATGCTGAGATTAACCAGGAGGAACCAGGTATTCTTTAGGCCGGTCTAAGGGTAACCATTAACTCGCCTTCTTAGCACTTCTTGTTTCGGATAACCCCTGACTTGAAGTACCGTGGGATTCATCCAGGGAAGTTGCTACTGCCTTTTCTCCCCTTTTTCGACCGTTTGCTGCCAGCGTGGACCAAGGAAGATGGCTCTGTGCTCTATCCTCCTTATGGGCCCCCTCGTTGCTGCTGATGCTCGGACTCTAGTTGGTTGGTGTGGGACTTGCGGTTCCCCTCACCGGCAGGTTTAGCAGATCAAGTAAATGGACGTCTACTCTGGGGACCTGTTCCCCGTGCGTGCCTAGCCACCAGGAGTCTCCGTACTCGACCAGTTGACTTACTCAGCATCTTTCTGACCGACTTGCTGGTAACCGTTGTCGCCCGCTAACGGCTACTACACGTGCAGGGTCTGACTAGCGTGTCAGCGCGTGTCTCTCCTTCAGCACCCTCTTTCTGCGCCTTCTGCTATCAGACTGACCAACTCCTGCTACTTTCCTTACAGCCACTGCCACCTTAGCTTCCAGCTCCTCCCCTACACCCCTAGATGAGATGTGGAGGAACGCCCCCTCTTGGGTCTGCCCAAGGGTCCCCTCTAAGGTGTGGGAGACCTGGTTGCTATGTGTCTGTGCGTACACACCCTATTTCAGCCTTTAGAATTACCTGGAAATACTGACCCAGCATGGGTGCAGTACTCAGTGGTGCCTGACCAGGTCAGGGGCGCCATAGTTGTAATACCATGCATGTGGTTAATGGAGTTGTCGCTACACATTTCATAACTTGGGGCAAAGATTCAGTTTGCTTCCCTAGTAGAGATAGCGGATCTGTGGCTATTCATTTTGGGTGTTAAGATAAAGTTCTGTTCTGGACCCGGACTTGACCTTGAAGTCACTAGTTAGGCATTACGAGTCTCTGCCCACATGCAGCCATAGGAGGGTGGGTTTGTTTCATATTTATTTTTTTTTGGGGGGCACACTACTTCCGATTAAATTGTTGTCACCCCCAGTAACAGCCATTCAAACACTTCAAGCGGCTCGCACTAGGTTGAGCACAGAGTGTAAATGAGCACAGCGATGCTCACGCGAGTGGTTAGCATACATAAGGTACCTGAACTCAAACACTAATTGTTTAGTAAAGTTCATGTTTGAAATGAACAATGAGTTTTACTTTTCAGGTTAGTGCATCTCTAGAGTTGAGCAAACCTGAGGCTGCATGTGGGCAGAAACTCAAACTGCCCAAGTAATGACTTCCATTGGGGTTCAGGTCAAGTCCAGATCCTAAACTGATGTTAATTTAAAGTTCGGTTGAACCTGCCAAATTGAACTTCCACGGGTCCGCTCATCTCTACTCATTTCTATTCCCTAGTGCTATATTTAAGTAAAGCAAGTGCAAAGTGACTTTTTGCTGCCTCTTTCCTGCACCGAGCATGCTAGTCACATACTCCAGAACCCTCTTGTCGTGGGGTGTTTTGCGTTGCACTTGCTGGGTATCATGGCCGCGTCATACTGCAGAGTCAAGCAAACTGCTTGGGTTTCTTTAGTTGCACAGCCTGTCATGGGTGTCAGCTGGTTCTGGCTTCACTGCTCTCCAATACGGCAAGAGATAATTTATGCTGGTCGGTGATCAGCTGTTGGGATCCCAGGCTGCTGATAACCATCTCCAGCCTTTATAAGCTTCTGGATTCTGGGGCTGAGTGCTGAATATCGATTGCTCTTTTCCTTTCTGGTTCCTGTTGCTATTCAGATGCATGTTGATCTTCAGTTTGCAGTTCAGCATGAGTCCTCCAGTTGTGTAGTTATATCCTACCCCTTTTGCGTTAATCCCCAGTTCACATATTGTCCCTCCTTTTTGTTTGAGTGCAGTGTGCACGATTTTTCGTTTCTCCTTGTTTGTGACTATTTGTGGGGTGTTGGTTACTGGGTTTCCAGCCCACTCCCTGGGTAGAGGGAAGTAGTATCAGGGCTTGGACAGGAGACAGAGCCACATTGGAGGCTCGAGCCGGACTACCATCAAGTCTACTCTCGAGATAAGGGACAGCACAGGGGCCCCAGTGTTAAGGTCAGCCTAGGAGCCCCTGTCCCATCCATACACCCCCATGATACTTCTTCCATAGCTATAATCCTGCTGCTTATCATGTCCCTTTAGTTGTCTCTTTCATAGAGTATTTTTGAAAAAATATAATTTTCCATATAAAAATGGCAAGATCCTGCATAATACCATTTGTAATTGAGAAGTTGTCTAATAAGTCTATTCTAATTGAGAAGTGTTTACAGACAGATCAGACAGAAGTCTTGTGTAATTAGTGAAGAGTGAGGATGCTAGACTTGTTATTGTTTGTGAAGGAAAGTCAGCTGTAGATTTGCAGTTATATATCGGAGGATTACAAGGCTTTTAGTATTTGAATCAGAAAAAAAGACATAAATGTATCAAGAATTCAAGATGATGTCTGCATGTCATTTACATTTATCACATTTAATGACTTGTGCTGAACCTAATGAGGTTACACTGTGAAGCGTGATAGATTTTATTACATAAGTCATATGGTAAGATCCACATGTTCAGTCAAGAGTAATAACTGGCAAGATAATATTACACAATATAAAAAGTAATTATTAAGGCTATAGCTGGACGCTGCCGGGGTTAAGTCTGGTGGGAGGGATCTTCTCGGTTGTGCCTTTATCCGGGGCTCACATTGCTTTACCATGGTGTGGATTCCTCCAAAACGCCACCAGTAATAGCTCCTGCTCTGCACCATGCGCAACTGGTTCTTGTGAGTCAGCCCTGATCTGTCTTGCTACCCAGCTTTCCTCTCCTTGACCTCCATTCCCTTGTACTGTTTGTCCGCCCTGTCTACCTGACCCCGGTCCCGTTCTGTGACTCTGTCTCCTCCCCCTCCTTTTACTTACTTGCTCTCCTGGCTTCTGACCTCAGTAACATTTCCTGACCTCTGCTTCCCTTGTTTGGCTTTTGATGTGACTTCTTGGCTCCTGACCCTATTTCTTCCACCTGTTTACGGCTTGCTCATTCCCCCCTGTATTAACGTGACATCCTGGTTTAGACTTAAGCTTGCTAACTACTTTTTCTGGTCCTTGTGCCCTCTCATGGGCTTTTGTCCAACTGCACTTCGGAGTTCCATCTCCATTCAGCCACTGCACCCCCTGGTGGAAGCCTGACATTAATATTACATGTCTAGATAATGGGGACTTTTCATTTGTATTAAAAAAAAATAGTTATCCCCCATTTCACAAAAATGATTGCACAAGAAATATAAAGACTACAACACCTATTGCGTTGTCCTGCTTCATCTTTTTAGTGCATTTAGTGCATTAAGAATAAAGAATACATTGATAGTGTAGCATGCATTGTCCTGAACCACAGCAGATTTTTTAGACATTGATGGGATAGATTAGGCATTTTCCATATAAACTGATGTCATAGATATAAACAGACCCTAAACATAGTGGTTCCTTTAGAAAATGTGGCAAACTATAATCCATAGGAGGGCTGTGTGTTATTCTCCTTTGGTTATCTGTGGGTTGTGTAATTGTATAGCTCTATACATTGGAGAACATATTGTCAGTTTATAATTGCCAGTTTCACGATTCATCTGTTTACCAGTGGGTTGTTTAACTGCATTATGTTATACATTTGGGAAAACATTTTCAGCTGGAATAACTCTGCTACAGCGCGCATTGATCTCAATAGCACATTAGAACATAGGTCAATGAGTAACAGAGAGCGCAATGTGATTAATTCAAGCAGGCTCCAAATGTGCTTAAAATTGACAGAATGATGCAGAAGGACTTAAATGATCATTAACGCTGTTAAGTGCCTGGAAGATAAATGTGATTAAGTCATCCATGTACTGATATATTGTTAGATGATTGGGAGACAGAGCATCTTTGTGTTCTGTTACCTAGGACTGCGAATTTTTCTGTCTTTGACGTATACGGGTTTTCCCACCGGAGATTTATGGCATATCCATTACCAGCAGGGGGTCCCATGACCAACTGAACTCATCAACCAGCAACTGGGTAAGAGTTAATGGAGAGAATACCACTTACTGGGCTGTCACCATAGATCCCATAGACTAAATCTTGTGCTGGACACATCAGCCTTGCGTAGGTGGGGGTGACAGAGGTGAAACATGTTTTTAAGATCTCTTGGATTGTCAATGAGGCTCCTACACTCCCAGAAGAGAGGCTCCACAAAATTTAACCTTTCACGTCTGGATGATGTATCCTCAAATTCAGCCCATTTGTCCAGACACAACTTAAGAAGTCTGCATCGCGCCAGACTATACAGCCATAATTAGGGTAAGAAGGGTCCTAGTGAAGGGCTGTGGATTGTAAAATAAGTGTGGCCTGTAAAACAGGTCATGGCTTATGTAGAAAAAAAACTTACGTATATTGTGTTGTACAATCACGCAAAGGTCAGTTCAAGAAATTGGAAAGTATGGGTTGGATATTCCCACTGAGAAGGCATTTATGGCATATACCATCAGTTCATTTTTTTTTTTTTTTAATTTTAACCCTTAAACAAACTCATATTTTTTTTTTCATTGTTTCATTTCACTAACTCTAAAAACATCAAATTTTGTTAATAATTTTTAAAAATATTGAATAACCACACTTTACCATATCATAAAAATAAGTGCATAGTAAAGAAGGAAAGAAAATAATCCCTACAATGATTCTTCCTTCCTGTGCACTACCTAGCAGCGGAGGTCGGCACCCTAGATAGGCGATATGGCGCCCCCACTCACCGACGGCTGTCCCTACCCTTACCCTGTAAACCCCTGCAAAATAGAAAAGTGCAATACTCAACAATAAAGTGATAATAATGCAATCAGCAGGGTTTTCAATAGACCTCTGTGTGCTAATAAACTGTGTGAGGTCACAAACTTACAAATGCAAATACTTATCGCTCATAGCCCCATGTCTCAAGTTTTGGTTCATCAGGAGGCTGATAGTTCCATATAGTGGCATAGATACATGCTTAAACTACAGACATGCTCCTAGATGTGGCTGATATCAGATCAGCCACCAGCGCCTGGCCAAGTGTGCGCAGTAATAACATTCAAGGAGAAGCATTCATTCCTAAAATACCAGTCATCTCCAACCCATTCATTTCTATATAATAGTTATCTCCTCACCTTTTGTGTTACCTCTTCATCAAGCTGCTGTTATCAGTCCTGCAAAATCACTAGCCCTCACTACCAGGCATTGATCAGAGTAAGGGGTACTTCTCACATAGCGAGATCGCTAGCGAGATCGCAGCTGAGTCACGGTTTTTGTGACGCACCAGTGACCTCATTAGCGATCTCGCTGTGTGTGACACTGAGCAGCGATCTGGCCCCTGCAGTGAGATCGCTGCTCGTTACACACAGTGCTGGTTCATTTTTTGGATGTTGCTCTCCCGCTGTGAAGCACACATCACTGTATTTGACAGCGAGAGAGCAACGATCTGAATGTGCAGGAGCAGGGAGTCGGCGTCTGGCAGCCTGCGGTAAGCTGTAACTAAGGTAAATATCGGGTAACCAAGCGAAGCCCTTTGCTTCATTACCCGTTATTTACCTTGGTTACTAGCGTCCGCCGCTCTCAGGCTGCCAGCGCTGGCTCCCTGCTCTCTGCACACGTAGCCGGAGTACACATCGGGTAAATAAGCAAAGCGGTTTGCTTATTAACCCAATGTGTACTCAGGCTAGGAGTGCAGGGAGCCAGCGCTAAGCTGTGTGCGCTGGTAACCAAGGTAAATATCGGGTAACCAAGTGCTTGGTTACCCGATATTTACCTTAGTTACCAAGCGCAGCATCGCTTCCACGTCGCTGCTGGCTGGGGGCTGGTCACTGGTCGCTGGTGAGATCTGCCTGATTGACAGCTCACCAGCGACCATGTAGCGACGCACCAGCGATCCTGACCAGGTCATATCGCTGGTGGAATCGCTGGAGCGTCGCTAAAGTGTGACGGTACCCTAATTCTTACTTTCTGTTCTCACTTTCCTGAGCCATGTGATTGATCAAATGCACAGTTATCTATATAAACAAATGTAGTGATAATAGTTTAGACTTTAGAAATGTGTCAGATCCTTAATGTGTCATAGTAACAAAAGTAATGCAGCGTTACCTATCCAGAACTGTCTCTCAAGGAGGAAAAAACACACAACTCAGCAACTAGGAAGTAAAAGAGACTAAAGCTATGTGCTGCTCATGACACAACTTGAAAACAACCCTTTAAATTTCATTAGCTGTCTCTTTGCAGAGGAATTGAAAAGTATTACAAAAATTCTGTGGTGTTCACTATGCCTAAACTCTGTGGGTCATTATAAGTAAGGCAATCCCAAAATATCCAATATATATATATATATATATATATATATATATATATATATATATATATATATATATATATATATATACATATATATACAGTGTATATATATATATTTATATACAGTGTATATACATATATATATATATATATATATATATATATATATGTGTGTATATATATATATATATATACACTGCCCTGCGAAAGTATTCGGCCCCCTTAAATTTTTAAACCTTTTCCCATTTCAGGCTTCAAACATAAAGATAAAAATATAAATGTTATGATGAAGAATCAACAACAAGTGAGACACATTTGTGGAGTTGAATGAAATTTATTGCTTATTTTTAACTTTATAAGAAAGAATAAAATGAAAATGAGGGCGTGCAAAATTATTCAGCCCCTTTACTTTCAATGCTGCGAACTCACTCCAGAAGGTCATTGAGGATCTCTGAATGATCCATTGTTATCCTAAATGACTGGTTATGATAAATATAAGCCACCTGTGTGTAATCAAGTCTCTGTATAAATGCACCTGCTCTGTGATAGTCTCAGTGTTCTGTTTAAAGCACAGATAGCATCATGAAGACCAAGGAACACAACAGGCAGGTCCATGATACTGTTGTGGAGAAGTTTAAAGCCAGATTTGGTTACAAAAAGATTTCCAAAACTTTAAACATCCCAAGAAGCACTGTGCAAGCAATCAAATTGAAATGGAAGGCGTATCATACCACTGCAAATCTACCAAGACACGGCCGTCCCTCAGAAATTGCATCTCAAACAAGTAGAAGACTGAACAGAGATGCAGCCAAGAGGCCCATGATCACTCTGGATGAACTGCAGAGATCTACAGCTGAGGTGGGAGAGTCTGTCCATAGGACAACAATCAGTCGTACACTACACAAATCTGGCCTTTATGGAAGAGTAGCAAGACGAAAGCCATTTCTCAAAGATATCCATAAAAAGTGTTGTTTAAAGTTTGCCACAAGCCACCTGGGAGACACCAAACATGTTGAAGAAGGTGCTCTGGTCAGATGAAACCAAAATAAAACTATTTGGGTGCAATGCCAAACGATATGTTTGGCGTAAAAGCAACACAGCTCATCACCCTGAACACACCATACCCACTGTCAAATATGGTGGTGGCAGCATCATGGTTTGGGCCTGCTTTTCTTCAACAGGGACAGGGAAGATGGTTAAAATTGATGGGAAGATGGATGGAGCCAAATACAGGACCATTCTTGAAGAAAACCTGTTGGAGTCTGCAAAAGACCTGAGACTGGGACAGAGATTTGCCTTTCAACAAGACACTGATCCAAAACATAAAGCAAAATCTACAATGAAATGGTTCACAAATAAATGTATTCAGGTGTTAGAATGGCCAAGTCAAAGTCCAGACCTGAATCCAATCGAGAATCTGTGGAAAGAGCTGAAAACTGCTGTTCACAAACGGTCTCCATCCAACCTCACTCAGCTCCAGCTGTTTGCAAAGGGAGAATGGGCAAGAATTTCAGTCTCTCGATGTGCAAAACTGATAGAGACATACCCCAAGTGACTTGCAGCTGTAATCGCAACAAAAGGTGGCACTACAAAGTATTAACTTAAAGGGGCTGAATAATATTGCACGCCCCAATTTTCAGTTTATTATGTTTTAGAAAAGATTAAAATAAGCAATACATTTCGATCAACTTCACAATTGTGTCCCACTTGTTTTTAATTCTTCACCATAACATTAACATTTTTTTATCTTTATGTTTGAAGCCTAAACTGTGGGAAAAGGTTGAAAAATTCAAAGGAGCCGAATACTTTTGCAAAGCACTGTGTGTGTGTGTTTGTGTGTGTGTGTGTGTGTGTAAATATCTATAAACAAAAATATAGGCATGGGCCCATGTGAGTTACAAATTCTATCAGTATCTGGTGTGACTATCATTTGCCGCACCATAAAGTTGATCAGGTTGCTGATTGCAGCCTGTGGATTGTTGCTCCTCTCCTATTTAATGGCTGTGAAGTTGCTGGATATTGGTAGAAACTTGAACACACTGTCGTATACACCAATCCAGAGCCCCAAACATGTTCAAAGGGTGACACATGTCTGAAGAGCATGCTGGCCATGCATGAAGTGTTTTCATCTTCCAGAAATTATGTACAGATCCTTGCAACATAGAGCCATGCATTTTCAGCCACAACCTGAGGTGATGTTCATAAATTAATGGCACAAAAATGGGCTTCAGGATCTCATCACAGTATCTCAGTGCATTTAAAATGGCATTACAAAAATGCAGTTGTGCTCGTTGTCCATAATATTCGCCTGCCCATACCATAACCCCACCGCCTCCATCAGCCACACGATTCACAGCATTGATGTGACGCCCTGGCCTATCAGGTTGTCACAGGGTATTGTGCAATCTGCCCTTCTGCATTATATCCACCTCCTCCTTGGTTACGGGTCCCTGACCTTTGGTGTTGCTAAGAACAAGCTAATCAAAATCCTAGAAACACTCTGTACCACACCCACCAGACACACCAATGGGTAGCCTGAAGGGCATAGGGCCGCCCACGTGGGGGGTTGGTTAGGGAGGGTCAGGAGTGTCAGGAGCTAGTCAGTTGTGTGGTGACTCTCGTAAGGAGAGGTCACAAGTCAGTTGGAGGAGGACAGGAGCTGGGCTCCTTGCTAATACTAGGTGGCAGACGTTGGTCTGGGCCTGGTAGGAGCTGGAACTTCAGTCGCAGGGGATCGTGACAAGGGGCGCGGAACTGCCGAGGAGGGCAGCCAGCGGCCTTGTGCCATCTCCGGGAAGGGGCCAGGGCACAATGGGGTACATGGACCCTAGGCTGGGAAGTAGCTTCAAGCGTCCTGGTAATTCAACCGACGAGGACCAAGTCTTCAAGATTTGTTCTCCACCCGCTCCAAAATCGGGGTACTAGCACAACGAGGGGGATAGGATTTTCCCAATACACAGTCCAGAAAATCCCAAGCGTGAACCCTGAGAGCAAGCTCACTCTGTTAGTCATACGGGTGAGCGGGACCCGACTAGTTCTACACTACAGGGGCCAACTAGTAAAGAAGGTGCCAAGGGAAAAGTCACAGGCTAACAAGCAACTCCATCGGGCACAGGATACAGGCGGGCTCCCTCCCTGCTGCAGCGGTGCTCAGAATTTTGGTTTACAAGTTGTCGGTGTCAGCGTTATTGGACTGAGTGAGTATGCAGTGACCCTTTCCTCCCTAACGGTATTCCCTTACTACCATCACCGAGCCCCAGGGCATCCCCCTACCCACGGAGGGGTTAAATACCTGGCTGCCATCCCATCGCCACCGGGCGCTCCCAATAGCAGCGGTGGTACTCCACCTTACCACACACCGTGGGTGGCGTCACGAACTCTAAATACAAAAAAACACCCTTGGAAATACCCCCCTTTTATTTCGAGTGGCCGCACGACCACTCCCGGGTACGGAGACCCCTCGAGCCACTGCGGATCTGGATCCAAGCAGTCTTGGCTGCTGACGCTGGGGCGGTACATTGACATCAGCAAACTACTCACCCACATGACAACATACATGCAGTCTGCCACCAGCTTTGTACAGGGAAAACTGGGATTCATCCATGAACAGAACACCTCTCCAACATACCAGATGCAATAAATAAATAATAACAATGTGAGCATTTGTCCAATGAAGTCAGTTACAACGACAAACTGGAGACAGGTGGAGCCCCTGATGAGGATGACAAGCAGCAGATGAGCTTTGCTAAGATGGTTTCTCAAAATAGAGGGAGAAATGGGACAAAGCCAGGCTATCATAGAAGAATGTCAGTCCAAGGATTTGAATTGGTGATTCTTATTCGTCGATGCGTTTCTGAGAACAGTTTCTCCTTCTTCAGGACAAAAAATAATATGTGATTTTCCATAGTTTTCTGTAGTACATTGAGACCACGATTCATCCGAGTAAAGTATCCAATGCCTTTGGCTGTAAAGCAACCCCATATCGTCCGGCTTCTTCCACTGAATTTGACAGTTCCTTCAGCTTCTCGATCCATTAGCCCTTTTTTCCCTTGTTTCTTCCAGACCCATTTGCACCCATTAGTCTTTTTAATTTACTTTTGTCTCACCGCTCCAAATCATCCGTTTCCAATCTTTTACTGTCCACTTTTCGTACTTTTTTGCACACTCAAGCTGGTACTTAATATGATGATATTGAAGTCGAACCTACTTCACCTATTTTTGGGCCAACATTCCAGACTTGTGTCACGTTCATCACATGATGCTTACATGGATGTCTGTGATATCACTATTACAAACATATGAGCCACCTCCATTGTCATGATTGTCACGCCAGAACTGATAGACTTTGTGAGGAGACGACTTTTTGGCTCCGATATTTCACCTGGATGTCCACCTCTTGGCTTTCGAATGAATGGATGGACTTCATTTTGTATTCCTAAAACTGTCATGGCACTTACATGATGCAGTTTGGCAATTTTCTTGGCTGAGAGACCACTATCGATGAGCTGGAGGATGACGTTTCTTTTTTCTTGGGAAATCTTCTTCATGGCTGCTTCTCAATTCAAACCAGTGATATTTTGCTTGGTAATCAATCTTATAACACACTGAGCTATTAGGGAATGTGAGAACAGGTTGTAATTTATAGTATATAGGAAGAAAAGACTTTTCCACCACCAGGAGCAAAACAGTAACAATGCAGTAACATGCCAAAAATCTGCATAACTTATCATATGCTACATAGTTACAGGTCAAATTTATGTATGAGATAGCCAAGATGATTGTCTATGTAATCAAGGAAGTCTCACGCTCAAAGATGTAGTGGATGGTGAGATATGGGGCCTGAAAGTTCAAAACATTATCCTTTTGCTCATCAGTGTATATGTATGTGTATGTAAAATATATATATATATATATAGAGCCTTGAAAAAGTATTCATGCCCCTTGAACTTTTCCAGTTTTTTTTTCATGCTACATGCACAAACTTAAATGTATTTTATTGAAATTTTATGTGATATACCTACACAACAATAGCAAGCATTTGTAAATACAGAACACCTATAGTCGTACTGAGAATAAATTACACACAGGTGGGCTCAATTTACTATCGGACTTCTGGAGGTAAATGGTAACTTAGCATTTATTTATGCATACCAGACTAACAAGGGGGATGAATATAAATGCACATCATAATTTTCATATATAGATTTTTAAAATATTTAGAAACATGTCTTATTCCATTTACACTTTGCAAATACTTGGTACTTTATGTTGGTATATCACATATAATTCCAATAGAATATATTTAGTTTTTAGGTGTAATGTGAAAAAATTTGGAAAAGTTCCTGGGATATGAATATTCTTTCAAGGCACTGTACAGAAATATACACTACGGTATTGTGCTAACCCTTTAGGAAAGGATGGAAAAATGCTGCAAAGGAATTATGCTTTAAAAAATAGATGTGGTAATTAATTTATTTTTAACAATTAACACATTTGCAAAGTGAATAAACAAAAGAGAATCAGTATGTATTGTGATCACCCTTTGCCATCAAAACAGCTACAGTTCTCCTAGGTACACTTGCACATAATTTTTTAATTAAACTCAGGAATAGTATTAGAGGAGCTTCCATCCAAGTTTGGGGCTGCAGTTCAGCATATGTATTTGAGAATTTGGTCAAGATTAAGGCGGGCTTTAGACGTTGCGACATCGCTACCGATTTATCGTCGGGGTCACGTCGTTAGTGACGCACTTCCGGCGTCGGTAGCGACATCGCAATGTGTAAATCCTAGGTGCGACGATGAACGAGCGCAAAAGCGTACAAAATCATTGAACTGTGTCACGTCGTTCATTTCCATAATGTCGTTACTGCTGCAGATACGATGTTGTTCGTCATTCCTGCAGCACCACACATTGCTGTGTGTGAAACCGCAGGAACGACAAACATCTCCTTACCTGGCTCCACCTAATAATGAGGAAGGAAGGAGGTGGGCGTGATGTTATGTCCCCCTCATTTCCGCCCCTCCGCTTCTATTGGCCGGCCGCTTAGTGACGTCGCTGTGACGCCGAACGCACCTCACCCTTGAAGGAGGGATTGTTTGGCGGTCACAGCGACGTTCCCAACCTGGTATGTGCGTGTGAAGCTGCCGTAGCGATAATGTTTGCTATGGCAGCAAGCACCAGATATTGCATGTACGACGGTGGTGCGTGCTATCGCGCTCGACCTCGCTAGCAATTGCTAGCGATGTTGCAGCATGTAAAGCCCGCTTAATCCCTTAAGGACTGAGGCAATTTGTACTTTAATGACTGAGCTAGTTCAACTCCCCCATATGTGACCCCATTTTACAAACTACACCTCTTAATTAAATCATCTAGTGGTGCAGTGATCACTTGTTTCACAAAATGTTATACCGTTGCTGAAGAAAAAATAATCACATTTTTAGAACTAAAATATTGTTTCAGCCACATATTTTACATTTTGACAAGGGGAAATAAGTAAAAATGACCACTTAATTGTTACACAATTTTTCGTGAATGTGACAATACCCCATATTTGACTGTATAGTTGTAATGCTGCCACCAGGGGGAGCCAGAGCTCTGCAGCAGAAGACACTACACAGAACAATGAGAACCAGGAAGTGAATACACAGCATTCTCATACACTACCTTACAGCACAGCTGAGAAGCAGAGCTGCAGAACATGCAAGGAATAGTCAGGCAGGCTGGGTCAAACACAGTATGGGCAGAAGCAGGCCCGGAGGAACGAGCAGAAGCTGAGTCAAAGTCAGGCCAAGGTCAGTACCGGAGGAAGCAACCGAGTGGGGAAATAGGAGAGGGGACAGAGGACAGGAGGGATGACCAGGAGATGGAACACAGACAAGGGCACGGGGGCACAGGAAGAGACAGATCAGGATATCACTCACAGGACCAGCAATCACAGGCAAAGCAGTGCTAAGCTTATAGCCGGCGCTGGTTCACTGGAAATGTCAGCTTTTAAGGCATCCACGGTCCGGAATTGAGGCCCGAGAGAAGGCTCCGCCCCCTAGCCATGTGGACGGGGAGGCGAACCATGACAATAGTACAGTTTGGCTACACGGTGAGATTCAGGAGGGAAGGAGCGTTATTTGACTGTTGAGGCACAGAATTTCCTAGTATAGTTTGTGGACTTCATATACAGAGAAAATAAGTGCCAGAAGATCAGAAACCTCCCTCAGTTGACCCTAATTTGCACATTAAACCCCTCCAGAAATTGATCTATTGGTGTAATGATGATTTTGACTCTATGGGTGTTTTCCAAAAACAACCAGCAACAGATGATGTAGAGTGAAAATTGAAAATCTACCATTGTAGTGCTTAGTACATTTTAGTGGACATACATTGTGCCCAGCTTGAGCTTCAGGAGACCTTCACCACATAAATTAAGTGGACTCTCCTTTCTACAGAAATGCCAAACATGTGGATGATAACTGTGGTTTAGGCACACTGTGGTGATCAGAAGGGAGGGAGACATTTGGATTTGGGAACTCAGATTTTGCTGGAATTCTTTTGGGGGGCCATATTGCTTTTGTGTTACCAGTAACGTGGAAGCCACCTATATTTCTGTTTAATAGATCACGAACCTGAGTAGGGACTAGTTTTTTATGGATGGAGTAGAAGCTTGTATTGTCGACATTTCGGGGTAGAGAACATTTTGGATCAGTTCACATTTATCCATTGCTCTACATTGAGCACTTACACCAGGGTTTAGATCTAAATCTAAAAAATACATGATTCAGATTAATAGCCCTACGGATCCATTCACTAATTAGGCAGTCTAGATACTGTGGACTCTGTAGCAGCCGATTCAAAAAATAGCCAACAACCACAAATAATAAAATTAATATCTCTTTATTAACAAAATACATAAAACATTTGAAAAGGTTTAAAATGATGATATGAAAAGGAGGCTGACACACAGTACTAAGCATCAATGGTATATCGTAAATTCAATATAAGTGCAAAGGTGCAATTTATATAAACGGCCACTAGATGGCGAGATAGAGAAGATATGGGTTGATGCAAACCGAGGACAGATCACCATGAACAATATACTATGTAAGGCTGCTTTCACACTACGTCTTTTTAACATGCGTCCTGAACGTTTTTTTGCTGCAAATGCGGATCCTGCTTTTACAGCAAAAAATGCATACAAACGCATGTCTTATTTTGCAGGATCCTGTCACTGGATGTTTAGGGGCGGGCATTGGAGGCATGTGATCGGGAGTGAGGGGAACTAAACGTGCCAGACTGGGAGCCGGCTTCTTACAACTGCGGAGGTTCGTAACCAAGGTAAACATCGGGTATACTTGCTTGGATACCCGATATTTACTTTGGTTACGAGCGTCTGCAGCTGCCAGGAGCCGGGCTGCCTGCACACGTTACCAATGTAAACATCGGGTAACTAAGATAAGTGGTTACCCGATATTTACCTTGGTTACGAGTGTCCGCAGCTCTCAGGTGGGGGAGAGGGAGGGGGAGAGACAGAGAGAGAGGGAGGAGAGAGAGGGGGAGAGAGACAGACTGGTCACGGAGGCTGGCTTCTGGGCATGCTCAGTAGAGCAAGCAGGATCCTGCCTATCAGCACGCCAGCGTTCACATGCGTTTGCGTGCTGTTTAGTCAGGATCCAGCAATTTGCAGAAGTTGGACGCAGCTCAAACACGCTACAAGTAGCGTTTTTGAAAGATGTTAAAAAACTGCAAGTCGCTGGATCCTCACTATAACGCACGCAAACGCAGGTGGACGCATGTTAACGCGAGTCCATTGCAAATGCATTGAAATGAAAACGCATTTGCACTGGATCAGTTTCTGCGTTAAAAAAACATTCAGGACGCATGTTAAAAAGACGTAGTGTGAAAGCAGCCTAAGGCACATACAATGGACCAAGCAGTGGCGTAACTACCGCGGTCGCAGCGGTCGCCATCGCGCCCGGGCCCGGGCGGTTTGGGGCCCGGGGGGAACCGGCAGATCAGCAGCCAGCTCCTCTCAGTGAGAGAGAAGCTGCGCTGATCTGTCACAGTGCACCTGCCCACTATATGACCCGCTGCCGCCCCCGACACTGGGCCCTCCTGCCCGATGTCAGCGGCGGCACCGGGGCCCCCCTCCCCCGTCACCGCGCACAGTAATAATGAAGCATAGAGCGGCCGGCGCCGCTCTGCATCATCATTCTCCCCCTGTGCCTGCGCGGTGACGTCACTCCTGTGCGACTGCTGTGCTGAGTGCACAGAGCGCAGGGAGGGAGGACGCCGACCGCAGCACCGGGAGAACGAGGAGAGGGGAGGACGAGCAGCAGTGGAAGGAGGAGAGCAGGGAGTACAGCAGCAGTGGAACAAAGAGACGTCAGGACAGAGCAGCAGTGGAAGGAGGAGAGCGGTGAGTACTTGTTTTTTTTTTATATATATATAAGTGAGTACACGGTGGTCAGAGGCCTGGAGTGGGGAGGCTGCATTATACTGTACATGGAGGCCTGGGGTGGGAAGGCTGCCTGATACTGTACATGGAGGCCTGGGGTGGGGAGGCTGCCTGATACTGTACATGGAGGCCTGGGGTGGGGAGGCTGCCTGATACTGTACATGGAGGCCTGGGGTGGGGAGGCTGCCTGATACTGTACATGGAGGCCTGGGGTGGGGAGGCTGCATTATACTGTACATGGAGGCCTGGGGTGGGGAGGCTGCATGATACTGTACATGGAGGCCTGGGGTGGGGAGGCTGCATGATACTGTACATGGAGGCCTGGGGTGGGGAGGCTGCATGATACTGTACATGGAGGCCTGGGGTGGGGAGGCTGCATGATACTGTACATGGAGGCCTGGGGTGGGGAGGCTGCATGATACTGTACATGGAGGCCTGGGGAGGCTGGCAGCTTTATTATAGATGGAGGCCTGGGGAGGCTGGCAGCATTATTATACATGAGGCCTGGGGAGGCTGGCTGCATTATTATACATGAGGCCTGGGGAGGCTGGCTGCATTATTATACATGGAGGCCTGGGGAGGCTGGTGTGGCGCCCCTGACCTGGTCAGGCACCACTGAGTACTGCACCCATGCTGGGGACAGTACAAAACAGGTAATCCAGAAGGCTGACCGAGGTGTGACTACACAGGCGCATAGTGATCAGGTCTCACACATGTACCTTTGGGAGGACCCCTGGGGATCCCAGGAGGGGGCGAGGCCTCCATCTCCACTCAAGGGGTGTGGTAGAGAGCCTGGTTGCTAGGTGACGTAGGCAGGCACAAAGGGAAAAGAGTAAGAGTCTGAAGCAGAGTGTGGAGGACTGAGGAGCATGGAAGTGGAGCTCAGACAGGAGCCGCAGTGCAGGTCCCACGAGTGAGCCGGTTTAGTGTGCAGCTCAGGGAGAGCAGAAGCAGACCCTGGAGCTGTTGCAGTCTAACAGCGTCCGCGCAGTGACTACTGACGGGGGAGAACGGTCACCTAGTGGTGCCGTCCGAAATCCACACAAGGCTACAGAGAGAGCAACGGAGTGGAGAGTAAGAGGACTGCTAGGAAGGTACCAGGCCCGCAGGGGTAACAGGTCCCAGTGCAGGGATAGATTCACCTTTCCCTTGCCAAACCTGCTTGAGGGGGCACTTTACACCCCCAAGACAACACCACAGAGTCCGCAGCCACGTAGCAAAGCGAGGGCCCATAGTTCACAGGAGGCAAGCAGCCGGAGTGACCTGGTCCAGGCTACAAGCAAACGGGCCGAAACGAGGGGAGCAGCAACTTCCCTGGGTGACCCCCATAGGGACTGCAAGTCGGGGTTACCACAAACAACAGAGGGCTAAGGAAGGCGAGTCAGTAGCCACCCTCACAAGTCAGCCTGAAGGACGCCTGGTTCCAGCCTGGTTCATCCAAGCTACGCCCGGGTTACTCACCCTGCCATCAACAGTGAGTAAAACCCCCGAAAGACATTCTGCTTGTGTTGAGTTATTCTGCGCCTTGTGGTTCCACACACCTACACAGGGTCCTGGGGCTTGCCTCACTCTCAGGAGGCTATTACAACTGACTGCACCCACCATCAGCCCCAGGCCTCCCTTAATCTGCAGTGGCGGTCTCCACTGACCGCAATTCTGAGAGTGGCGTCACGACAATCCTAAAAGAAGGTTTCCTACCTGTGACCAGACTGTTCCATCCACGTGGAGTCCCTGAAGGTAATGCACCGACACAACACTGGAGGGGCTTCACACTGGCTGCATTATTATACATGGAGGCCTGGGGAGGCTGGCTGCATTATTATACATGGAGGCCTGGGGAGGCTGGCTGCATTATTATACATGGAGGCCTGGGGAGGCTGGCTGCATTATTATACATGGAGGTCTGGGGAGGCTGGCTGCATTATTATACATGGAGGCCTGGGGAGGCTGGCTGCATTATTATACATGGAGGTCTGGGGAGGCTGCATAATAAACATGAAGGACACCTTATACATTGAATATAGAGGTGTAATATACATAGAGGTCTATGAGGCTGCATTAAAATGGAGGTCGGGGGGGGCTGTATAATACAAAATAAAGGGACACCTTATACATGGAATATAGGGGTGAATTATACATGGAGGAGTATGGGGCTGCATAATACCATCTGAAGTTTTATGGCGTTGTGTTATAATACATATAGGACTATGGGGGCTACATTATAATATATGGCGGACTATGGAGGCTACCTTATACACGGACTATGGAAGTGCATTATAAAACATGGAGGACTATGTAGTGCAGTATAATATATGGAGAACTATGGGGTGAATTTTAATACATGGAGAACTATGGGAAATGCATTATAATTGAAGGGCTACTTTATACATGGAGGATTATGGGGGTGCATTATAATATATGGAGGGCTATGTATCTGCATTCTAATATATGAAGGGTTATGTGGGACCCTTTACACAATTATTTGGAAGGCTATGTGGGGGCTGTTATAGTATTTTGAGAACTTTATACAGGGGGGACAAAGATACAAGTATGGGATGGAAATGTTTTGTGCTGAGGGAAAAAGGCTCTTTCCCTCAGCACCCAACTTTTCCATGCTCTGCTATACATCTCTCAGCACCCAGCTTTCCCATGTTCTGATATACATCTCTCAGCACCCAGCTTTCTCATGCTCTGAAATGGGAAAGCTGGGTGCTGAGGACAAGATAAATATCAGAACATAGGAAAGCTGGGTGCTGATAGAGGGATTTCAGGGTGCTGTGGGTGAGAGCCAAGTGTCAGCGTCATAAGGGTATGTGCGCACGTTGCTTTTTACCTGCTTTTTACCTGCTTTTCTGCTGCTTTTTCTTCTGCGCTGTTTAATGCCAAAATGGATGTGTTCTTCTATTCAAGCAAAGTCTATGGGAATTTGGGTTTCTTGTTCACACTATGTTGTTCAAAATGCTGCCTTTTTGAGGCAGAACTTTGGTCAAAAACTCAGCTTTTCAAAGAAGCAACATGTCAATTGTTTTTGCCATTTAGGTTTTGCACTGCAAAGCTGAGTTTTTGACCAAAGTTCTGCCACAAAAAGGCAGCATTTTGAACAACATAGTGTGAACAAGAAACCCAAATTCCCATAGACTTTGCTTGAATAGAAGAACACATCCATTTTGGCATTAAACAGCGCAGAAGAAAAAGCAGCAAAAAAGCAGGTAAAAAGCAGGTAAAAAGCAACGTGCGCACATACCCTTATCCTGTACCCCGAGTGTCAGTGTCATTATCCCCTACCCCAAGTGTCTGTGTATGTGGAGGGGGGGCCCAGGTCTAAACTTTGCACCGGGGCCCATCCAACTCTAGTTACGCCACTGGGACCAAGATTATATAAGGCACAATATTGCTATCAAAAGGTCTATATTAAAGTGCATATATATGAAGATCATGGTGATGAGTGTCAGTAAACATCTACCCACATAAATCACCTAATAAGTCTCTAAGGTAAACTCCATTATGGCATAATGCCACAATCAAAAATTCAGAGTATTGAGAACCGGATAAATAAAATGGATATACCTGTGGCCATCAGCAGGATAGTGTGTGGAAGCCAACCGACCCAACCCGTGTTTCGGAAGTACCTTCGTCAGGGGGCGTGTGGACTCTGTGTAGCTTCTTTTCAGCGTTATCTGGCTTTTAAAATGTGCACAAAAGAAATGGTCAACCACACTTTTATTCATGCCTAATAATACAGGCATTTGCCAAATCATAGGCCAGAGCGAGTTCAAAGTGTTTCCATCTGCCTCATAATATCAAATCTTCTAAAAAATGAAGGAAAGCGATCCAGCTGAGTGACCAGGTGATTTATTCAGTGCAGTACAGACATGGCATAGTCGTGGTTAACGCGTTTCTGGCTTAACGCCCTTAATCATAACAATTAGTGAAAGTTGCCAGTGCCGCTATATGCTCCCCTCTCCCTCTGGGGCAATCAAGCAGAAATGGAAACATATGTGTCAGCAGACAAAACTGGATGAGAAAAAGTGAGCAAGTGAAAAAAAACCACCATATATATGTATATGTGGAACAGAGTACTTTTGTTAGAACCACATATGAATGCTCTATTATTTTTTATTATTGTTAAATGTCCCTGATAATCAAGAACAAAAATCTCATACATGAATGATACCAAATAACAAATGAATGTATCATACATTCATGCCATTTATACCAACAATAACAAGAAAGAATCATATATATATATATATTTATCTACATGACTCTTCTATTTGTCTATGTGTATATTATACTTATATATTATTAATTTATATCAAAATATAAGAATGCATGAGTGAAAATATAGAGCAATCATATGGGGTCTTACAAGTTTAATATCAATATGATACAATATTATATTATTGTGTTGAGGTGGAAAAAATACTTTAAGTGAACAGTGAGTGATCATAAAATTTCCATGACCATTGAGGAAGGATTCTCCAGTCGTGCTGTATGTGTGTTACCCACCAATACCATCTGTAAATAATACACGAACTGCATGTGACTTGGTTTAAAATTGGCCACAGCAGCCTTTATTACCTATTATTTACATACTAACACAAGGGGGCGCCGTCCAACGGGCGACCCCAACAAATAACAATAGGTAACACAGTAACCAATACAGTAAATATACAACCCTGAGTAGGCCCAGTCCAGGAACCACTTCTCACCCCAGTATCCCTGGCCGCAACACACCGACCCAGAGATGAGGTATTAGGCTATGTGCGCACTTACCGGATTTTTCGCGGATTTTGCCGCGGATTTGCTGCATGTTTCGCTGCAGAAAATGTTCATAACATCTCTGCAGTGAATCACCAGCAAATCCTATGGAGAAAAAAAATCCTGTGCGCACTGGGCGGAATTTGACAGCTGCATGTTTTGCTGCGGGAATCCCGCAGCAAAAACAAGTGCATGTCACTTCTTTTCCGCACAGCGCTGCGGGATTTTACTCCATTGACTCAATGTTAATCAAGAAATCCCGCAGGGAATAACGCAGGCAGCAAATTCTGTGCGGTTCACTGCGTTTTCCTGCGTTATTCCCTGCGGTATTTTGCGGTTTACCTCCGGTAATGTGCATCACTTGCTTGCGGTTTTGCAGGGAAGTGATGTCATTACAGGAAGAGGAAGCCGTGCAGAGTAAACACACAGATCACACACACACAGATCACACACATCACAGACACAGAACACATAGACACAGACACATAGAACACACATAGAAAGAAAACGGAAATATAGAAAAAAAAGAACGTGGGCTCCGCTGCATATTTACCTTCCAGCCGAGGTAAGCACACAGCGGCGGCCCGGTATTCTCAGGCTGGGGAGGGAGAGGGGCAGGGTTAATGTCCCCCGCCTCACTCCCCCTCCGGCAGCCGAGAATATCAGCCGCAGCTGCCCCGGCACTGTCGCATGTATTATACGACAATACCGGCGTGTCCTCGGCTCTTCTTGCCACCGTGTAGCAGTGGTGGCAAGGTAATACAAGGGGTTAATGATGGTGGGGGACCACCGCCATTAACCCCAGGCTTGATCATGGCAGCGTCTATGTGACAGCTGACATGATCAACCCATAAGTAAAGTGAAAAAAAACACAGACACCGAAAAATCCTTTATTTTAAATAAAACAAACAAGCCTCGTTCACCATTTTATTAACCCCTCCCGCACCAAAGCTCCGGCGTAATCCAGGTCCGACGTCCAGCGCTGCTTCCATCCAGCCGCGACTGTCACAGACACCGCGCTGAATGAAAGCAGCAGAGGTAATTACCGGTCATTTCCCACGGCCGGTAATGTGAACTCACTGCCGACCGTAGGAAATGCAGCGATCTGTCCTCTATCTATCCTTCTATCTATCCCTCTGTCTATCTATCTATCTATCCCTCTATCTATTCTTCTGTCTATCTACTCTCAGAATTAAATGACTTTTTTTTTTTTTTTTTTTTTTTTCTTCAATGTGCTTTATTGCATTGAATGCAATAAAGCACATCCCAACCCGCACGCGGCAAAACCGCGGCAATACCGCGAATAATACCGCGGTAAAACCGCAGCAAACCGCGGCAAACCGCATGCGGTTTTCGGGTGCGGTTTCCCGCGGTTTTTTACCGCGGGTGCGGTAATCTTTGAGGGCATGCGGAATTTTCTCAAGAAAATTCCACTTCCCAGTGCGCACAGAGCCTAAATCACCTACGGATTAACCCCCCAACTTTGCAGAACCCCGTGCCTGCAACATCCCGGAACCTGGAGCCACCATACCAAGATGGTGTCTCTCTGTCCAGTTACCATTGCCTTCAACCGCCTCTGGACCAGACCTACCCCCCGCTGCTGTGACAAAGAAACAACCCAGACCAAATTCCCCTCGGCATTATACACAAGGGAGGGTGGGCGGGGATCGTTCCATATCCGGAAGTCAAGAGAGAGGGGGTAAGTCAAAGTCCTTTACTTACACCCCTCAATTGTCCCACCTCTTCCTCCAGGGAACTCCTCCTACCCACCAATCCCTTTACTCTGCCTTATAAACAAACCATTCCTGTTTCCATTAACCCCATCACTCCTTCCCTTCCCTCTAGTCATGTCGCCCCTCCACCCTATGGGTTCCATGGCTTTCTTGACCATTGAGGAAGGATTCTCCAGTCGTGCTGTATGTGTGTTACCCACCAATACCATCTGTAAATAATACACGAACTGCATGTGACTTGGTTTAAAATTGGCCACAGCAGCCTTTATTACCTATTATTTACATACTAACACAAGGGGGCGCCGTCCAACGGGCGACCCCAACAAATAACAATAGGTAACACAGTAACCAATACAGTAAATATACAACCCTGAGTAGGCCCAGTCCAGGAACCACTTCTCACCCCAGTATCCCTGGCCGCAACACACCGACCCAGAGATGAGGTATCACCTACGGATTAACCCCCCAACTTTGCAGAACCCCGTGCCTGCAACATCCCGGAACCTGGAGCCACCATACCAAGATGGTGTCTCTCTGTCCAGTTACCATTGCCTTCAACCGCCTCTGGACCAGACCTACCCCCCGCCACAGGACAGGGCACGTGACTCCTTACGTGGCCTGGACCCGCCACACACCAAAAGCTTGTACCACACCTCCACGCAATCCCAGCGTCCACAAAACAGCACCAAGCACGTGAAGATGCACCCCCATCGCATCCCCAAAACCACCAGTTCAGCGCCACCAACTTTTGGCGCCGCCCCCCCAATAAGGCTCGATTGATACTGCCTATCGCACGAGCCACACGCCATTCCAACCTGGTCACACTATCAAAACTACCCCACGATTAAGCTCAGGTATGTCTTACACAATGCAACAACCAACAATTTTTTTTTTTTTTTTTTTTTAAAACATTCATAAATAACTTCTCGAGATACCAAATCGCTGCCTCCCACTCACTGGACCAGTACCATCGACCCGTCCAGACCCAACTGGCAACATTCAGGCGAGCCTCAGACCGTCGAGGCCCCGAGAACCAACGAATGCCCAAATATCCAAATGAGGCACACCCTCACCACAAAAACCCAGGGGTTATAAACCCACAGATAACACCAACCTGTTACGCCAACCCATTCCACTCCCAAAAGACTCAAATGCCCCCATTGCCTTAACCCGATAACAACTGAGGCCAAACGTAACACCGAAACAAGATGACTCCCACCTCCCAATACTTATCACAACCCCTTCTCTGAGCCCACCGAGGGGCCTCCGTGGCAGCCCAATCCAGAAGGAATACGACCCATAGTATTCCGGGCGCCCACCCCCGCCACCTGCAATCAAGTCTGCAGCACTGCCACAAAATGGTACCTTAACAAACGCGACACAATAATGAGCCTGGGCGCCCTCACAACATAATTCCGCACCCGGGACCGCGTATAACAACACCAACCTTCACCACCCACCTAATCTAATTCGGTGAGCGACAAAGCCGGCGCTCAACCCACTGCACCACCTCGGACACATCCTCCAACATCCAACCTCCGCTCTTGACCGTAGATGGGCTGACCAACCCCACAATCTCAAAGCCCCCCAAAAGGCTAACACAAACCGTTTTGGACAAGGGAAACAAAAACCCGCTCGTGCTCAGATGAACATAGCCGCCACAAACCACTCACCAAACGCTGCCACAAAACAACGGAGACGGACCCTTGTATCCCGCTCCCTCACACCCTTACGACCAAACCCTTCCAGGCCTGCCGCGCCCTAAGATCCTGCGAAAACATCTCTCCACATCTAATCCTTAACAAGACAGCCACAGCCGCCACCCTCTGCTCCACTGCGGACGCCGGCCTAGCAGCCTGAAAACCGTTACTCACCACTGCCAACGCCACCATCAAATACTCCACCGAGCCTTCCTCACACATTGTCCCAAACGTTATCCGCGCCACCCATACTTCTGAATATCAGCCCCAAATAACCTCAGTCACTGGGCACCGAGCCGCTCCCCAACACAGCCACACCAGACTCCACAAGCCCTCCGGACACACCGTGCCCACCTCGTCTGCTACCCGGCCTCAACTCCCGAGACCTGCAGAACTGGAAGGAAACACAGCAGCTGCTATTCCCTTGGCGAACCCCAGTACTGGTTGCGCCACGCATAACATTTTTTTTTTTTTTTTTTAAAACACATCCAATTGAGAAACCAACTGTCGCAAGTACGCCACCCTTGGCCCCAGGATTAGCAAACCAACTATTAATCGAATTCTCCACCAACTGATAGCCAGAATGACAGCACACCTTCCTCTTGGAAAAAACTGCCAACCTCCACCACCCGACCACTACCACCGATTGGAAGCGCTACCCCACAATGCCCAACCAGAAAACAACTGGACCCGCTGCCTCCGAGTACCGCAGCTACGTTCCATCAGGTAGCACCTTACCCAGCCACAATCCGCGGCCACTAAATCGCCATAAGAAAAAACCTCCTACACCATCAGATCATCATTGATCTCCCTCGTGACCACACACAAAGGATCCGATGGCTGCACCCTTGGCGCAGCCATCGCCAGCCGTCCAGCAGACACGCACCCCAGCGGCGTAACTCTGCACCCGTGGTTCGACCGCCCCTGCAAAGACTGTACCGCCTGAAACCGCACCGTCTTAGCTGACCTAACTGCCTCTATCGCAGCCCATAGGACCACACCATTACCCACGAATCCTACCCCTCTGACCATAACATCAAACTTTATCCCCACAAACCGTATCACTGGCGTTGGACCCTTCGCCTGCGCCAACAGGCCCAAAAGAGTATCCACCACCATCTGTAATAAAACAATCAACCTCAACGAATCATCAACCCGCCAACCCGATATAAAGAGAATCAACCTATAATGAATAAGAGGTGTAAGCTGGGACACACCACGCACAAACCACTCCACCAAGAAATAACCGCCTCCAAAGGAACATAAAATGGGACAACAACTGTGAGGCAAATCCCGGGATATGAAGATGAATTATGACTTCCAGTCATAATCGCTCATCACTCCCTGGCAGTGCCCCCCTCCCTTCTTGTTCTCAATGTCCAGCATCTGTGAAGGTGTTACACCTCCATGGCCATCTCCTGTGATATGGAGATGAGATGATGTGGGAACAATGGACACAGGATGACTCCCTGCCGTGACCCTGTAGTAGGGGCTGCTATCTAATTAGCAAGCTTGGAAGTATCCAGACAGAACGACTCCAGTAAAAAATGGTTCATATCTCGCAAGCCATATTTCCGATAAATATGGCAACCATAAAAATGGTGTCTCCGCATGCGGACGATGCTGGCACACCCTTTTTATGGGAGCGGGAGCTTGGGAAATACCCCAGGCGTGATATCAGCCAATGGGGATTTAGTAGACAAGTCATGAGTCCTCTCATTCTGTAGCTAAATTCATAACTGTCACAATGAGAGCATTGGCGTCCGCCTACGACGCTCCCAGGCCAAGTTATGGCCATATCCATGTTGTGGATTTTGTCCATAACTCCAGCCAGGGGTGGAGCAGTGCTCCCTCTGAGGTCACTAAGGTAGGAGGGGACCTGGATTTGCCCAGGTTGATAACCCTACTTCGGCCATTTTCCAGTGTTCTTTCGCTGGGAGTCACGTGTAGGAAACATCTGTGGGAGTTCCTGGAAACCTGGTCTACAGCGCCCCCCTGTGGCCAGACGCACAAGGTAACTGATTGAATTGCATACCTGTTTGTAAACCATGCTTTATCTGTAACTGTACTCTGACATATGTATATTCTGTAGATTCCCTATTGTATATATTGTAGTTTCTAGTGTGCTTTAGGCTGATTAAATTATATAATTAATCTTGGGCTGTTCTGTTATCTCGATCTTGAATCCCACGTCTGTGTGTTCGGCTAATAGTTACCGTGAAGCGGTTGGTGGCAGCGAGTTTGTGCCAAGGATTATTGTGGGGAGGCCAGTGAGATTCGGGGAGATTTTATATATTCCGCCCGCGGAGGTCGGGGGAATATATACCCTACTCTCACCGGGGACCCTTCAATAATCGGCATAAGTAGTATAGCGGCCTCCTTGCTTATTGTCGGGCAATTCCATAATTGGCCTGACTATAAGAGGGGCGCTAGAGAGCGCGTCACGTGCTCTGTCTGTCGGTCGGGAGGTATAAAGGAGGGGTGACCCCCACTTGTTACCCCCCGATTGTGACGTACTGGTAGCCAGCGCGGGGGATTTCTGAGTGACCCCCCCGGTGGTTTGTGACATATTGGTGGCAAGCGGTGGGATCGAGATAATAGTGTGTGTGAGTGTGAGACCCATACTCCCAGACACTAAAGACTGCCTGCAGCAGCTGTGGCTGCTGGGGTCTTCAGACTAGCTCAACACTAGAGTGTCAGAGTGCAGATACTGTAAGGTGTGTGGAGGCATCAGGTGTCAGTTCTGTGTCAGTGACCAAAGTCTGCAACAATGGCTGAGAGCACCAGGAGCAAAGCCAAAGGAATGGCCGATGCTCAGGCCAGAGACGATGAGGAGGTTGTCCACGAGCCCTCCAAGAGCCCGACGCCAGAGAACAGCTCTGCAGAGGACATCGCACAACCTGGCACTGCTGGACAAAATGAGGAGGAGCTCGCCCAAGGGTCCTCAACGAGCCAGATGCCAGCCCTCCGCTCTGAAATGGACAGTGAATCACCAGGCTCCGCAGCGGGCCGCAGATCACCACGTGCCATTCCACCGAGCCTGGGAGGCTCGGATAGCCTTCTTCAAATGGCTATGGCCCTTCTCCAGGCTGGAGACCAGGAGGGCTACAAGGGACTCCTGGCAGAGCGCAGGGCAGAGCGGCAGGCAGCGCGTGACGCTGAGGCTGCGGAGCGGCAAGCAGTGCGTGAGGCTGCGGAGCGGCAGGCAGCACGTGAAGAGCGACAGCAACAGGCCGAGCGTGACTACCAGCTGCAGCTAGCTCAGCTCCGGCCCTCATCAGCCACACGTGACCTTCAAGACACCAAACTTCCAAAGGTCCGTGTTGAGGACTTTCCCGTGCTGGAGAAGGATGGAGACTTGGACTCTTTCTTGACTGCTTTTGAACGGACTTGCCTGCAGCACCATCTGGACAAGGACCAGTGGGCCAAATACCTGACCCCCCGTTTAAGGGGTAAGGCCCTGGATATCCTTGGGGACTTGCCTGCTGAGGCAGATCAGGGCTACGACACCATCAAGCGGGCCCTGATCCAACAGTACAACCTCACTCCAGAGTCCTACCGCAAGAAGTTCCGGAGCCTACAGAAGGGACCAAAGGACTCCTGGGCTGACCACCGGCGGGCACTTGCCCGAGCTGCCGACCACTGGACCCAAGGCCTGCAGCTTTCCACCGGACCGGAGATCCTGGACTTGTTCATCACGGAGCAACTCTTGTGGAACTGCCCTGAGGATCTCCGCCAGTTCATCCGAGACCAGAAGCCAAAGGGGTCCACGGCTACAGCTGCCCTGGCCGATGACTACACCAACAATCGGGCTCCTGAGGCCAGGAGAGCAGCCACCAGCAGCACCTGGAGAGGGGGTAAGATGAACTCTGCGACTGCCCCACCTGCCCCTAGACTGCAGGGGGTGTCCCCCTCAACTCCCCTCTCCAGGCCCGTGGCAGAACCAAGACGGTGCCATCAGTGCAACCTACCTGGACACTTCAAGGCCATGTGCCCTCAGCGTCCCAAGGCCCCGGCTCCGTCCCCGTCCCAAGGGCCGCCCAAGGTGTATTGTGTGGGTGGGGGTGGTGGTAGGTCCCTGGACAGCTTCCAACCTGTCACCGTCGGCCGGTCTGTGACCATAGGACTGCGAGACAGCGCCTCGGAGGTGACTCTGGTGCGGCCTGACATGGTGTCCCCCCAAGACTTGATCCCGGGAAAAACCCTCGCTGTCTCCGGGATTGGAGGCATTGACCCCGCGCTGCCTGTTGCTGACATTTATGTGGACTGGGGCGCAGGGCGAGGGGTAAGGGAGGTGGGGGTAACTGATCGGATCCCCGCAAACGTGCTACTTGGGACAGATTTGGGGCAGATAACCTCCCAGTTTGGGCCCCCACCAAGGGCTGAACCTTCAGCCAGTACTGACATACCTCCGGACAATGTTAATGTGTTATCTATGAATGATGTAAGGGAGGAGGGAGTGAACTCTGATATTTCTGCTTGCATAGACACCATAGACACACACACAGCTGCAGCTGTGACAGGGGAGGGGGTCAGAGAAAGGTGTGACAATGCCTCTACAAGTAATCAGCCTGTGAGCTGGGATCTGTTGCCCTCTGCAGGGATAAGCAGAGAGCAGGGTGCTGCAGG
Source organism: Anomaloglossus baeobatrachus (assembly GCF_048569485.1). Classification (NCBI taxonomy): domain Eukaryota; kingdom Metazoa; phylum Chordata; class Amphibia; order Anura; family Aromobatidae; genus Anomaloglossus; species Anomaloglossus baeobatrachus. Next base: position 578,880,216 of record NC_134356.1, read on the forward strand.
GGGAGGACCAGTGTGTGGGGTGGGGGCTACCACAGCAAATGTGGGGTCCCCAGAGATTTCACAGCGGGGTTCTGTTGCTGCAGGGGGGGAACAGGCAGGTGAGATTGGGGCCGGTCCCGGAGCGGAAGTGCTCCCAGGTAAGATCTCGGTGCAGGGTTCCCCCACAACCGGGGTGTCAGGAAGCCAGGTAGGTCTGCCTGAACTGGCGACTTGGTCAGGAACGGAGGAGGAGCAGGCACGACCCACGGTCGCAGCGGCTGTGGCCGCTGTCACCCGCAGTGGGAGTGCTGGAAGCCAAGGGGCCTCCCGGAGGTCCGATAGCTCTTCCCCTTCTGACCAAGTGGCAGCCGAGTCAGGTGGAGGCCAGGACACAGGTCCCGGGGTACTGACCGAAGATGTGACAGTCTCGTCGATTCTGGCCACATCTAGTCAGGGGTTTCAGGCAGCGTTAGAAGCTGACGACAGCCTGAAAGCTCTTAAGGAGCAGGCGGCACAGCCTCCCTCGGACTCGGACCCGGAGCGAGTGGTCTGGGACCAAGGACGGCTGTACCGGGCCACGGTCCAGCAGGGTTCACCGGAGGCGTGGCCCAGGGACCGACAGTTGGTGGTACCCTATCCGTTCCGAACGGAGTTGTTGCGGATCGCACATGAGATTCCGATGGCCGGACACCTAGGGATCGCTAAGACCAAGGCCAGGTTAAACCAGCATTTCTACTGGCCAAAAATGGGGGCCGATGTGGCTGCCTACTGCCGTTCGTGTGAAACCTGTCAGAGAGTGGGGAAGGCGGGGCCACACCCCAAAGCCCCACTGGTATCTCTGCCCATCATCGATGAGCCTTTCAGGAGGGTGGCTGTGGATCTGGTCGGCCCGCTGGCCATCCCCAGCAGCTCCGGGAAACGCTTCATACTGACGGTAGTGGACTATGCCACCCGGTACCCAGAAGCAGTGGCCTTGTCGTCCATTCGGGCTGACAAGGTGGCCACCGCATTGCTGGAGATTTTCTCCCGAGTGGGTTTTCCCCAGGAAATGCTCACTGACCGGGGGACCCAATTCATGTCCCAGCTGATGGAGGCCCTCTGTAAGCAAGTCCAGGTGCGACATCTGGTGGCCAGCCCGTACCATCCACAGACTAATGGCCTGTGCGAGCGGTTTAATGGCACCTTAAAGCAGATGCTTAAGATGTTGGTCGACTCCCATGGGCGTGACTGGGAGCGGTATCTCCCACACCTGTTATTTGCTTACCGGGAGGTTCCACAGGCCTCAACAGGATTCTCACCGTTTGAGCTCCTGTACGGGCGACGTGTGCGGGGCCCCCTGGCTCTGGTGAAAGAGGCTTGGGAAGGGGATTTGGCCACCCCTGGAGTGTCGGTTATCGAGTATGTCATGCGCTTCCGGGACAAAATGCAGGCCTTGACGCAACTGGTACACGACAATATGGCTCAAGCCCAGGCCGATCAGAAGCGTTGGTACGACCAGAACGCTTGTGAGAGGACCTACCAAGTGGGTCAAAAGGTGTGGGTACTGGTCCCCGTACCACAGGACAAGCTTCAGGCAGCCTGGGAAGGCCCATACCTCGTGTACCAGCAGCTCAACCCTGTGACGTACCTGGTCACCCTGGACCCTGCCCGTGGAAGGCGGAAGCCCTTCCATGTGAACATGATGAAGGCACATCATGAGCGGGAGGCATGTGCGCTCCCCGTGTGCAACCTGCCCGAGGAGGGAGAAGCGGAAACCCTCTTGGATATGCTAGCCCAGGTTAGGGCAGGCGGATCCATTGAGGATGTGGAGGTTGGCCACCAGCTCTTGGAGGACCAACGGTCCCAGCTGTGGGCCACCCTACACCCCTTCCGGGGGTTGTTTACCAACCAGCCCGGAAGGACTGACTTGGCTGTCCATCACGTGGACACTGGGGATCATCCCCCGATCCGGCGTTCAGCATATCGGGTTTCCCTGGAGGTGCAGCAACACATGCGCCAGGAGATTGACGAGATGCTGAAGCTGGGGGTGATCCAGGCATCCAACAGCGCTTGGGCCTCGCCTGTAGTCCTCGTCCCTAAGAAGGACCGAACCACTCGGTTCTGCGTGGACTACAGGGGGCTCAATGCTGTCACGGTCGCCGATGCGTACCCAATGCCACGCATCGATGACCTGCTCGATCAGTTGGCCGGGGCTCAGTACCTGACCATCATGGATCTGAGCCGGGGATATTGGCAGATCCCCCTGACTCGCAAGGCCAGGGAACGCTCTGCCTTTATTACCCCATTTGGACTGTACGAGTCCACGGTGATGCCATTCGGGATGAGGAATGCCCCTGCCACTTTCCAGCGGATGGTCAACACCCTGCTCAAGGGACTTGAAGGGTACGCGGCCGCGTACCTGGATGACATTGCCGTCTTCAGTCCCACCTGGGAGGACCACCTAGAGCATCTAGCACAGGTGCTCAGGCGGATCCACCGGGCAGGTTTGACCATCAAGCCGGGAAAGTGTCAGCTGGCCATGAGCGAGGTCCAGTACCTCGGTCACCGGGTAGGCGGGAGAACACTGAAGCCCGAGCCTGAGAAAGTGGAGGCCATCGCATCCTGGCCCACCCCCAGGACCAAGAAGCAGGTGATGTCCTTCTTAGGGACCGCCGGGTACTATAGGAGGTTTGTTCCACGCTATAGTAGCCTGGCAAAGCCCTTGACGGACCTCACCAAGAAGAAGCTGCCCTCTGCAGTCGATTGGACAATGGACTGCGAGACAGCCTTCCAGGCCCTAAAGGACGCCCTGTCCAGCCCGCCCGTGCTACAGGCAGCCGACTTCACGCGGCCGTTTGTAGTACAGACCGACGCCAGTGACTTCGGCCTCGGTGCGGTGCTCAGCCAGGTGGACTCTGCGAGCCAAGAGCACCCAGTCTTGTACCTGAGCAGGAAGCTGTTACCAAGGGAAGTGGCCTATTCCACGATGGAGAAGGAGTGCCTGGCCATAGTGTGGGCCCTGCAGCGTCTGCAACCCTATCTATACGGGCGCCACTTCATCGTGGAGACGGACCACAATCCCCTCAGCTGGTTGCACACCGTCTCTGGGACGAATGGGCGATTGTTGCGATGGAGCCTTGCGCTCCAGCAATACAACTTCACCATTCGCCACAAAAGGGGCCGTGACCACGGTAACGCAGACGGGCTGTCCCGACAAGGAGAGGTCGCGGACGGGCGCACGGGGGAACACCGGAGTGTGCTGCCCCCTAGCGCCCTCAAAAGGGGGGAGGTGTGAGGCAAATCCCGGGATATGAAGATGAATTATGACTTCCAGTCATAATCGCTCATCACTCCCTGGCAGTGCCCCCCTCCCTTCTTGTTCTCAATGTCCAGCATCTGTGAAGGTGTTACACCTCCATGGCCATCTCCTGTGATATGGAGATGAGATGATGTGGGAACAATGGACACAGGATGACTCCCTGCCGTGACCCTGTAGTAGGGGCTGCTATCTAATTAGCAAGCTTGGAAGTATCCAGACAGAACGACTCCAGTAAAAAAATGGTTCATATCTCGCAAGCCATATTTCCGATAAATATGGCAACCATAAAAATGGTGTCTCCGCATGCGGACGATGCTGGCACACCCTTTTTATGGGAGCGGGAGCTTGGGAAATACCCCAGGCGTGATATCAGCCAATGGGGAACTAGTAGACAAGTCATGAGTCCTCTCATTCTGTAGCTAAATTCATAACTGTCACAATGAGAGCATTGGCGTCCGCCTACGACGCTCCCAGGCCAAGTTATGGCCATATCCATGTTGTGGATTTTGTCCATAACTCCAGCCAGGGGTGGAGCAGTGCTCCCTCTGAGGTCACTAAGGTAGGAGGGGACCTGGATTTGCCCAGGTTGATAACCCTACTTCGGCCATTTTCCAGTGTTCTTTCGCTGGGGGTCACGTGTAGGAAACATCTGTGGGAGTTCCTGGAAACCTGGTCTACAGCGCCCCCCTGTGGCCAGACGCACAAGGTAACTGATTGAATTGCATACCTGTTTGTAAACCATGCTTTATCTGTAACTGTACTCTGACATATGTATATTCTGTAGATTCCCTATTGTATATATTGTAGTTTCTAGTGTGCTTTAGGCTGATTAAATTATATAATTAATCTTGGGCTGTTCTGTTATCTCGATCTTGAATCCCACGTCTGTGTGTTCGGCTAATAGTTACCGTGAAGCGGTTGGTGGCAGCGAGTTTGTGCCAAGGATTATTGTGGGGAGGCCAGTGAGATTCGGGGAGATTTTATATATTCCGCCCGCGGAGGTCGGGGGAATATATACCCTACTCTCACCGGGGACCCTTCAATAATCGGCATAAGTAGTATAGCGGCCTCCTTGCTTATTGTCGGGCAATTCCATAATTGGCCTGACTATAAGAGGGGCGCTAGAGAGCGCGTCACGTGCTCTGTCTGTCGGTCGGGAGGTATAAAGGAGGGGTGACCCCCACTTGTTACCCCCCGATTGTGACGTACTGGTAGCCAGCGCGGGGGATTTCTGAGTGACCCCCCCGGTGGTTTGTGACAACAACCCATTAGCACCCACCGATCAACATAATAATAACTCCCCTCCCCACCGCAGCACCAGAACTGCTAGCTAGCAGGGTGGACCAGTAACAACCTAAATGCTGCCTCCAAATTCGCCTTTGCCATCAATGCTCCCCGGCTCACCGCCTTTACCAAATCCCACCCTCTGTCAAACGACACATAATAAACCGCCGACAATTCTGGAGCCAAGCAGGCATACACCGATGACTCCTCCAGATAAGATACGTTTTGAACAAGCCGAAATATATACATCTATATACGGCTCATTTCCGGCACTACCCCCCAACAGAGAAACCCAATCGTGACAAGGAGGGCCCCGAATGGCCCACCCATCCTGCCCAACACCACTTCCTGACCCCTCTTTCCACTGACAACCACCAGGTGTCCCCTAGCCCAGCGCAAACTTCCAATAAGGAGGCAAAGATCCACCAATATAAATAGAATGACGCAGAATTACTATGTTCCTTACCACAACCCAACACTTATGCTTAAGACAACCGTCCGCGCCAAATCTGCACCACCCATCCTTCTATTCCCCCCAAAAAACCCTCATCGTCCGTGTCGCCGGGGTTCCAAGCCCCGAACAGCCAACTACCCCCCAAAAAGGGGGGGGGCTGACTAGGAGCCGCCATCCACTGCAGCCATAAGGATGTGCCCGTATGATCCTACCGCATACTGGCACGCAACACCTTCCCTTGCTGAAATTACTCGGCGTACTGAAGCCAGACTAAACCGCCATATGACCTAACAAGCCACCCCAAATGGATCCATATAACCGAACCATGCCGAACCAATTACCCAATTCCTTCCCCCGATACCCTTGCCAAAAAACGCAAATGCCCGCAGCCACGTTGCAAATGTACGAGGGTGAGCCTCCACCGGCGCTCCCCTCCCTCTACTTATCCTTCCTGGAATCACTTGGCTTAACCTAATCCAGGTGAAACTGTTCCCGGGGGAGCAGCGAAACTATTGCTACACGTTCCCCATTCAAATCTTATCCCTCACATCCTCCAGCAAGTGAGCCCCCCCAGCGGGCCTTTGAAGCACCCATACCTCTCACACTTGGCCACTGTCAGCCAGACGCACCACCTCATCCCCCTCTTCATTCCTCACCACTCACTCTGTCACAGCCCTTGCCGCCTCTGCCCGAAAATGCTCCCCTGCCGCCTCATGCGCCCTCACTCTGCCTGCCGCACCTGCGCCTACTAACCACCGATCCCGTCCATGCCGCCGGCGGTGCATGCGCACTCTCCACAACCGTATACACCACTTCAGTAAACCCCATACCTGGTCAAAACACCAACCCACTCGGCGCTGCCGTGTCCGCAGCCGCCCCCCCCCAGCCCTGCCAAATCCACGGCCGTCTCACCCGACCGCGACCCGGCATATCCTGGAATAAAAATCACGCCATCCGGACGTCTGATTCATCCGTCGCTGCTTCCTCCTCCTCCTCGCTGGAGCCGACCGCCTCTGGCTCATGTAATGCAGACGCCGCCGAAGCGCTGCCACCACCACGGCCGTCCTCCTGGTACGCCGCGTGGGCACCATCCTCCATGCTCCATCTTCTGTCCCGCGGCGACAACCCCGGAAACCGTCCCGTCCTACGTGCTGCCACCGCGGGCCTTATCTTCTGGCCTGACCCCCCCTTGCTACCTGCAAGGACAGGGGGTACCTGTGGCCCGACCCGCTGCCAGCAGACTCCCATCCAGAGCCGCCAGCCTCCTGCCCTCCTGGGCCCAGAAGGCATCCGTCCTCCGGGCCCTCCCCCCCTTGGGGGAGACCGCCGCTGCCGGGAGCTGCACGCCTGCTCTGGGTGACCAGGCGGGGACCGCAGGGCCCCCGCCGTCACCCCCACGTACCGACGCCTCCCGGGCATCCGTCGCACCATGCTCGCCTGCCCTGGTGCCGGACCCCTTGCTGGCTGCAGCCCCCCGGCCCCCCCCCCTCCACCCGCGGGGGGGGGGGGGTAACGCTGGCCTCCGTCCTCGCCGGGCGCTCTCCTGGCCAGGAGCCGCCGCATCCAGCCCTCCTGGGCCCCATGAAAGCCTCTGTCCGCTGGGCCCTCCCCCCTGGGGGAGACCGCCGCGGCCGGGAGCTGCAACCTGATCTGGGTGACCAAGCAGGAACTGCAGGGCCCCTGCCATCACCCCCACTCACCGACGCTTCCTGGGCACCCGTCGCCCCAGGCCCGCCTGCCCTGGTGCCGGACCCACCACTGGCTGCAGCTCCGCGGCCCCCCCCCCGCCTTCCGCGAGGGGTAAAGCTGGCCTCTGTCACCGCCGGGCGCTCTCCCCGTCCGGGAGCCGCCGCATCCAGCAATCCAGGCCGCGGCTCGGACCGGAAGTAGGCCGCAGCCAAGCCACGCCCCCCTCCCGGCTAACGCGGCCCAGACGGAGATTCCTCACGCGGCCGGAGCAGCAGCTGAGTACTGCCCTGCCCACGTCCTACCGCGGAGGGTCCCCGAAGGGGCTCTCGCATCTCCTCCTCGCTCCCCCCGCACACGGCAAGTACCTGAGATATGAGGGAGGGGGGACGCCGCCCGCAGCTGACAGGGGAGCGAGGGGAAAGTGCCAACGGGTAACCCCCAGCAGCCAAGACGTGGGACCGCGCTGCCAGGGGCCCGTGCACTGCCATGATGAATCCGCTGCTCTCGGGTAGCAGCCATCCTGTCGCACGTCCGGATCGTTCCATATCCGGAAGTCTGGTGATGTGAGGGGCTGGGGAACCTCCATCATGACGTCCTTGTACAGATCTTTGTGTCCTTCTAAATACTCCCACTCCTCCATGGAGAAATAGAAGGTGACGTCCTGACACCTTATAGGAACCTCTCCAGTCAGATCGTTCCATATCCGGAAGTCAAGAGAGAGGGGGTAAGTCAAAGTCCTTTACTTACACCCCTCAATTGTCCCACCTCTTCCTCCAGGGAACTCCTCCTACCCACCAATCCCTTTACTCTGCCTTATAAACAAACCATTCCTGTTTCCATTAACCCCATCACTCCTTCCCTTCCCTCTAGTCATGTCGCCCCTCCACCCTATGGGTTCCATGGCTTTCTTTAAGATTTTTCACAAAACTGGAAAACCACTAATTTATGCAAAATTAGTTAAAGTGATTCACATTTGTCATATTTATACAAGAAACATGAAAAATTGTATACAGATTCATCAGACATTGTGGCAAGTGCCATATCAAATAGTCCATTTTGATTGAAATAAAGCAGTTCATTTCGTTTGGAAACAACAAGAGAAATTCCTCTGTATTAAGCCAGTATCTCAGTTGCGACTTTTTGGGGAAACTCCAGGTCAGATTCAGTTGGAAAGTTCATATCATTGTAGATCAATGTGAATAAAGTCCTACATCGATTGATTCAAGCATCATTTTGTGAAAAAAAAAAAAGAACTTTTTTTACAAGAGGTTTCTGTAGAATACAAAAGTATTTTAGTTTTAAACAAGATCAGATTAACATTAACAAAATTGTTTCAAGTATAACAACAATTAGGTCAAGTAAGACTTTGTACCACTGCACTATTATACAGATTATCACAATAATTAAAAAACATGGCACATTAACAGCCAAAACCTTTATCAAATTTGTCAAATATTTTAGGCAAAATCAAGTGGCCAATTCAAGATCCTTGACACAGTAATATTGCAAATTACTATTAATCACTATAAAGAACAGATAGTATTAGATTAGCCATCTGGAATGGTCTGAAAGATAAATGAGTAAACAGACCAGTGGCACACTGGACCGGAATGTTACTGTGAACAAGCAGGCACACCCATGTCATAAAACTGCCATGATTGTGCACAGTATTTCCATCAACACCAACAGTCTCCACAAAAGGGGAAATAGAAGAAAAAGTGACACTCATCGCATAAAGGAAAGACTGTAATTGCGATTTAGATCATAGTGCAATGACATACCAAACTAATTGCAATGCAAAGCCCAGACATTAATAATGTAGCATTATATCGCATCTGAGATTCAAGCCATGGGGAACTCTGGCATTCAATTGGAAAATCCACCATGCCTCTCTATTTCTCAGACCATTTAAGCTGAAACCATGTCTGGGTTTTTTGTGCAGTTGTTTTCAATCGCATATGCAGAAAAAAATTCAATTGACCTATTATGTTCTTGAATAAAATGTTTGGAAGCTTGTGATGTATTTTTTATTGGGTTATATTAGACAATATCATGGAGATGTTCCTTTATTCTGATGCAAACCGTTCACTTTGTGCTACCAACATATTTTAGATTGCATTTATTGCACTCTATAATGTAAGTGACCCATCTTGTATTGCAGTTTAAAAAGGAATAATTTTAATACTTGTTGTTATTGGATGTGTCAGTGAAAAATTTACATTTTTTTGCAACTGTACACATCTTACAATTGTGCAAACCGCACTTATAAAAACCCTTTAATGATAACCAATTACCTTTTAGTTTTTGGAAATCTGACAGCACTAGGTGAGAGAATATTGGCCAATGTAGTTGCTTTTTTGTATACTACTCTATAGTTGTTATGTAAAATATGGTTTAAGGTATCATCTTTTCTCAAAATAGAAATATTCTTGTGGAACATACGTTTAATGAGGTCAAATTGGTTACTGTATTTCAGAACAAGAGTAAGTGAATTATTTTGTGGTGTATAATTTTTTTTGGTCCATTTTTTTGCTTTGTTTGTTTTTTTTGTGTTATCATTAGGTTCTAATTCCAATGAGTGAGAATCATTATCAATAATTCTTTTTATTAATGATTTTTTTTGGCCCTAGTAATCATCCAATTTTTATAACCTCTAGCTTGTAGGAGAGTCTCAATGTTGTTTAGTTCTACAGAATAGGAATCAGGGGTATTGCAATTACGATTTGCTCTAATAATTTCACCCAAAGGGATTGCTTTAATCGTATGTGCTGGATGGTGACTAGTAGCATGTAAAATTGTGTTCCCTGCTATTTGTTTTCTATAAGTTTGGGTGGAAATTTTGGAGAACATTTTCCCCTCTAGGGTTAAATCCAAAAACTGAGTAATGTTGCGACTATATTGGACTTTAAATTCAAGATTGAAGACGTTATTATTTAAATAAAAAATGAAATCTTGTACGGCAGATTCATAGCCCGTCCATATGATTAACATATCGTCTATGAATCTGCCGTACCATATTATGTCCTTTAAGAATGGGTTCTGTGAATCGTAAATATATATATTTCTTCCCACCAACTCATGGTCAAATTAGCCACAGAGGGTGAATATTTGGCTCCCATTGAGACTTCAGCACTCTGAACAAAATACTTGCCATTAAAATAAAAATAATTGTTTAACATGAGAAATTGAACCACATTTATGATGTAATCAATAATATCTATACTCATGTCAGAATATGTGGTCAAATGATGTTTAAGTGCCGATAAAGCCACTGCCACAGGAATGGATTGGTACAAAGACACTACATCTATAGTCAACCAAGCGTATTGAGGGGACCAACAAATATTTTTCATACTTTGTAAAACAGAAGAAGTATCTTTGAGATAACCAGGGACTCTACGTACCAGGGGTTGTAATATTCTATCCAGCCATTCCCCCAATTGTTCACTGATAGAACCGATTCCAGATATGATCGGTCGCATGGGGGGGGGGTGAAATCCCTTTATGAGTTTTGGGCAGTGCATGCATAATTGGTGTTGTGGCTTCTGTTTCTTTAAGAAATTTCACCTCTCTGATATTAAAACAACCTAAGTGAAAACCCTCGTCTATGAGCTTGTCAAAATGGATTTTCAATCTATTTGTGGGGTCCGATGGTAGTGGCGAGTATGTGGAGGTGTCACTTAACATTTTCATTATCCACTCAATGTAATTCACAGTATTCATCACCACCACCGAGCCCCCTTTATCTGAACATTTGATGGTAATATCCAGATTATCTTTTAATTGTTTCAATGCAAGTCTTGCTTCAATAGATAAGTTATTAAATGCAATTTTTTGACATTTATCATTCTGAAGTGATAGATTACGAAGATCTCGTTCCATAGTAACTTGGAATTTATCCATGGCAGGACAACGGTCCTGTGCTGGATAAAATCTCTTGTTTCTGACTTTCGGATGGTTTTTCTCAGTGATATTACAAATCTCTGCATTTGAGTCTCTGGCTAGATCGTTTAGACAAGAGAGAGTAACCTGATCCTCAAAGTTAAAAAATTCAAATGAATTATTCTGATCCAAACTAGCAGTATCACCATCATTAATGTTTGAATTATTTTCATTATAAAAATGTTTTCTCAAAACCAAATCTCTCACAAACTTATTGATATCACAAATTGTTGTAAATAAATCAAAATTACAAGTAGGGGAAAAATTTAACCCCAAAGAAAGAACTTTTTTTTGCTCATCATTAAGAGGAAAATTAGACAGATTAATAATATCATACTTCCCTATGTCTTTCGGCGTCGTCGATTGTGCTTGTGGCATACCCAGGGATCGATGTTTTCTCCCTCCTCTTCTCCTAGTTTTCTTTTTGAGAAAGTTCTGTTCCTGAGATAGTAGTTTTTTGACCTAGGGGTTTGGACTTGCTGACGGTTTCCTTGATCCAATTCTGAATCTTCAGTCTGGCTTGCTGATGTATCCGGCTCAGTCGAGCTGAATGAAACCCTAGTAGGTTGTAATTTATTCCAATTTTTGTTAATGCGAGGAGTCCTCAAGATAGATCTTTGTGGATTTTCCCAACGGCCCCATTCATAAACTTGATTATTTGTATAATCGTATAGATCTCTATTGAATTTCCTTTTTTTAATGTCCATAATTTTATTTTCAGCTTTATCAACAGATTTTTTCATGTTGGTTTCCAGTTCATCAATTTGTGCTTGTGTTGCATCCTTTAAATAATCCTGTTTCAATATGTCCAGATCTTTTTGGACCTTTGTGAGTTCTTCCTCTTCATGTTTTATTATAAGATTAATTAATTTAAAGGAGCAATCTGACAATATTGTATTCCACTGTGTCACAAAGTCCTCTGAATAAACATGATTAGGGACTTTTTTCAATCTTAGACCTCTTGGAATGATTGTTCTGTCAGAATAATTTTTTAATGACGTTAAATTCCACCATAAGTGGTTTTCTTTTTCTGCTGACTTCATCATTCATGATGATTTCTTTTCCTGAGGAAGGAGACGGATGTCTCTGAAACGCGTAGAAACTGTCAAATAAAAAGGAAATCTTTTAATTTACACGCATCAGTGGTTTTTAGCGCGGCATAAACCCGGTCTTCTCTTCTACCTGTGTGATACAAAATTCCTCTCCTGGGGCTGCAGCTAAACCACCAGGCACTCACAGGCTATCATAAGGGGTTGTGACTGGCACAACCTCACCAGGTGAGTGCTTCTTTGTCTTGTCTGTCTACCCACATACCGGGTAAGACCCTATTGCGCTTTTTCCCCCCTACAGGCTCCCATACCTGGCACACCAGGAGGAAATGTTTGTCTTCCATGTGCCATGACAACCATCAGCTCTGATTTTGTCGGCGGGGATGCAAATGGGTGTGAAAGAGGGAGCACCCTCACTATTGCAACCATCTAAATGCTATGATCGCTATCAATTGTGGCATCTAGAGGATTAAGCAGGGTGACTTTTACTGCAAGAGCTTGGCTGTCAGCTAAGTGATCAATAAAAGAGCTGATATTTCAATACCTCCCTCCAATCACATGCTGTGATTGGTCAGTCACATTGACTAACCGATTACAGTGATTAGAGAATGGGGACTGCTGTAGTTGGTCCCCGCATTCCTTCCTGTACTGGTCAGTTGTCAGTGACTGTTGCTGGCATGGAGCTGTTACTGTGTGTTTTCACACAGTGACCGTTTAAATTTACGACGGACATAGCACGTCATGATGCGGGAATTGACACCAGCTCATAAAGTGCTGTGTCCATGATTCAGAGACGGACATATCATCAGTCCAACCTGTGCAGCCACACAGGGACCCAAGAGCAGTGGCATAGGCACTGCTTTTGCCGCCCGGGGCGGTCGTGAATTTTGCCGCCCCCCTCCGTTGGCCAGCGATAATTCAGAATATATATAACTTGGGTATCTTGGGTATTGGGTGACGGATGGAGGAGGGCAGCGGCTGATGGGGAGAGCGGTGGTGGATGCACGGGGGCAGCGGCTGATGGGGAGAGCGGTGGCGGATGGGGGTCCAGAAAATGGAGGAGGGAGGTGGCAGATCTGAGGCAGTAGCGGCGGTGGATCAGGGGCGGTGACTTCTGCAACTGTGGCGGCGGTGCTGCTGAAAGGGGGCAGTGGCGGGGCAGCAGTGGATTGGAGGGCATTTACCAAATGGCACATGCAGGGAGCATTCTCCTCAGCCTTCACGGATGAAGTGAAGCTGAGGGGAGTGGTCACCTACAGGTAACCTGCCCCAGATCCAAGGTGATTGGAGAGATCAGTCATAAGGCCGATCTCTCCAATCAGAGCTGGGGGCGGCTGAAACAAAGTTCACCCAGCTCCAGCCAGTGATCAGTGCTATAGCTGCACTGATCATGGCTGGATTTCAATGTTTCAGCCATTTTCAATGGCTGAAATATCACAGTGGCTGTGATTGGCTGAGCGGCGTTCGTCAGCCAATCACAGCCTCTGTAGGTCCGGGGAGGAGACACCACCCCTCCTGAGGTCAGGCAGAGTCCCCTCCTTCCCAAATCTAAGGTTTTTGCACACTGATCGCAGCCACCAAGGCTCTGGGGCCGCGATTTTGCCATGATGTATTGGGTACGTCATGGGTCGTTAAGTACCAGGTCACCATGACGTACCCAGTATGTCATGGGTCGTTAAGAGGTTAATCAACAGTTATTATTTCTTCTATGGTTTTCTATTTTTTATTTTTTACCCCCAAAATGCAACCCCCCGACATGTGCCGCTTGGGTTGGAAGGCCCCCTCCGCCCCCCTTAGCTACGCCACTGCCCAAGAGGTAATGTGGCACATTTCTACCTCCAAATCAGGTAGAATTGCGTATTAGTTCTGCTCTTGGACTGCAAAAGGGCCCTTAGATAGTTCTTGCATAGGGGCCCTTTTCTGTCTATATCTGTCAGTGCCATCATTCATCGTTAATTAATTAAAGGTATCCTCAATGCTGAGAAATCCAGGCAGATAAGTATCCATCATGCAATACCACCAAGGAGGCATCTGATTGACTCTAAATTAATTCTGCAATAGTACAATGATCCCAAATATGCAGTCAATTTCAATAAGAACTATCTCCAGTGTAAAGAAGAATAAGGAGCACTGGAAGCGATGATATTGGCACCACAGAGCCCTGAAGTCAGTATCATCCCGTCTGTCTGGGATTACATGAAGAAACAGAAGGAAAGATCACAAGCGACATCCACAGAAGATCTTTGGTTAGTTCTCTAGACTTTTAGGACAACCTTCCTGCCGAGTTCCTTCAAAAACTGTGTGCAAGTGACATGTGCACCTAGGAGAACTTAGGCTTTGACACAATTTTGGAGGCAAAGGCCGGTCAAACCGAACATTGATGTGATTTAGATTTCTCTTTTGTTCATTCACTTTGCATTTAGTTAATTGATTAAAGTAAACTATTAAAACTTCTATTTTTATTTGCATTCTTACGTCAAGTGTAAAGAGGTGGAAGCTGCGATGACTACAATATATACAAACCTCAATGTGCGCTAAGATATATGCAAACGTTGAATATGTGAAATGTAAATTGCATTACTGTTGTATAAAATATACTAATAAAATGAAGGTACTTAATGTCCAATTTTAATAATTTGTGTGTGCCCTCCAGACATGACAAGTCAACCTTTCATTTATTGCTTTAAAAGTTAATGGGCAAGCGAGAGTCATTGTGTATGAAATTACTTGGTAGCTGGTGGGTGGTCAAAAGATCCTGTTGAATGCCCTTGTACTTTTTATTCTGCTATTTCTGGATCTCTTCATGAACATTAAAAGGAATTATATTTCTATATTTTGATGACTTGTAGTTACCCAGAGAAAAAGAACTAGATGTACAAATAAATGTCATGTCAACCATCAATTGTATTTCAGAGCATGTGAACCATTCATTACAGAACTTGTACATTTCCTTAGCGTAACCGTCGTTTTATTTTTATTTTCATAAATCAATAGTTCACATGAAAATAAGCAACAGCACCGAATACAGCATAGTAAATATTTTTTTCTATAAATTCTATATTTTTCCAATGTAACAAAATCTTTACCAGGCTCTTGATGACATCATATATGCAAAGATATTATAGAGCCACCAAGAATTGTATGTGTGCGAAAATATTAGAACCTGCAACTAGTGATGAGCGAGCACTACCATGATCAGGTGCTCGTAACAAGTATTTGGAATGGATGCTTGGACGGGCGCGACTTGTGTAGTGAGAATAATGAAAGTCAATGGGAAGATCTTCTGGAAAAATGCTCAAGATTCCCATTGACTTTCGGTATACTCTGTATACGAGACGAGCCCGTCCAAGTGTCCAGATGCTGAATACTAGAGATGAGCAAACTTATTCAATTTTCGTTTGCCAATTTCAAATTCGGTAAGACCATTTCAATATCTGGTTCTTGGTTGTGTACCTGAGCATTTTTGGGAAAACCTGGTAATGATCCGCTGTGTTTGTTTTCCAAAATGTTTTCAAATAACATATGATGCTTTTGGATAGGATTGTGGTGCTGTATTATGCATGGGGGAATGTTTACCGATGGGAGGGGGTGGGGGGAGGCCAGAGGAGTGGCACACTTTTTTTTTTCTTAACTTTATTTGTGGATGTTCCTGCAGCCAATCACAGGGCAGAAAACATCCACAAGGTTCAGCCACAAGGGGTTCTGTTATTGGATGCCTAAGTCACATGTCCCTCTGCATATAAAATGAGGACATGCGGCGTCTGCTTCATTTTGTGAATGTTAAAGTTTAGAGAAGGTGCTGCCACTGCTGCTGCTAGACAGTTAGCGTAGCTAGGCATTTATTGATAGGTAGATGAGATAGGAGAGTGATAGTGGACAATAGGGTCATGCAGTTTAGGGAAAGCTGTGAGCCACAAATCGGCATTTCATGATATACATAAAGATTGCTACTTGTGAGTGCCTGTTAAAGAGTTGCCAATGAACGATCTAAATAGGTATTGCTAATTTTTAGAGGCTGATAAAAATGTGCCAGTGAACAATCTCAATAGGTATTGATACTGTTTAGTGCCTGCAAAAAAATTGGCAGTGACCATCTCAATAGGTATTGGTACTTTTTACTGGATCTGTGGAATTGTGGGAGATGAATGTGTACATTTTTTGTATTTTCTATGAGTCCGAGAATTGATTAAGTTGAGGTTGTTTCGTAGTGGATAATTCATGTAATGTATTTGAATAAGGATAAGCTGTACTTCAAGAGAAATGACTAACAAAAGAAGCACTGATTCAAAAAAGAGTGCACCCTTTAAAGGCCTAATTCAAAAATATTTTCCCCTGATGAAGCTGACTTGAGCAACGATATGTTGATCCCACATTATGTGTTTTACATATTGAATACAAGAGCTCATTTTTACCCAGTAGAGTATATACACTGTGTGCAGAATTATTAGGCAAATGAGTATTTTGATCACATGATAATTTTTATACATGTTGTCCTAGTCCAAGCTGTATAGGCTTGAGAGCCAACTACCAATTAATTAAATCAGGTGATGTGCACCTCTGTAATGAGGAGGGGTATGGTGTAATGACATCAACACCCTATATAAGGTGTGCTTAATAGGGCTGAGCAGGCTTGGGCTGTAAAAGTCCGGATCCGCGCGGTTTCAGCACTATTCCCGGGCCTGATCCTGAACGGCTGCACGATCTGGAATCTGCAATTAATAAAAATGTTAAAAATCAATAATAAAATAGCGTTTCATACTTACCAGACTCTGTCATGGCGGGACACTTGCTTCCGGGTCGCGCTTTCACTTCCTGTGCTGTGCACGCAGTCACACAGCTTTCCGTGTTTTCCCCGCCCACCGGCCGTCCTCTCAGCTGTGATTGGTTCCTGGCTGACGCACCCCCCAGCATGTGACAGTCTCTGCCGCGGTCATCGCTTATCGCGGCTCAGTAATGGACTGCACTCAGAGCGGGCGGGCGTGCTCTATGGCTGCTCGCTCTGAGATGTAGCAGAGACGGATGTGTCACCGCGGGACTTCTGTGGATTACGTCGGAGCTGCAGGATGTTTGGGGTTAATAAAGTGGTGAAGGAGGAGTGTTTTGTATTTTATTTCAAATAAAGGATTTTTCTGTGTGTCTGTTTATTTACTGTCACTTACAGGTTTGTGTGATGCAGGTATCTGACAGACGCCTGTACCATCACAAACCTAGGGTTTAGTAGCAGCTATGTGCCGCTGCTAACCCCTGCTATTACCCCGACTGGCACCGCATCACGTCAGCGGGAAGAGCCGGTATTGCACACCGGTATGTCGCATCTAACAGATGCGACATACCGGACGGCTGCGGGCTGAGGATATACCAGCCCCCAGCTGTGAAGATTAGGGGGACTGCACGTCGTTTTTTTTTTTTTTTTTTTTACTTTCACCGGAATCACACGTGCGAGAGGCTCTGGCAGCACCCAGCAGCCTCGCACGTGTGACTCCGGGCACTGGATAAACAGCACAGATACTGCGCGACGGCTGGGGCTGCAGCCGAGCGCTATAACTGTGCTGCCGAGTGTGTTTACCACCGTGACCGACAGTGCATTGCTTTCCCCGCCCACTGGCCGTCCTGGCGCCTGTGATTGGTTGCAGTTAGCTGACACGCTGCCACTCAGCATGGGGGCGTGTCTAGCTGCAACCAACATGCCGGTGGGCGGGGAAAACCATGAATATTGAATTGTCGGCTCCGGAAGGTAACAGCGTGACCCGGAAGCAGTGTGCCGCCATGACAGCACCTCGGTGAGTATGCCGCGCTCGCTGCTAGCCCCCTAGCCCCTCCACAAATGTTTTAACCCTCCGTATTCCGGTCCCCATTGACTTATATGGGCACCGGATTCCGGAGCGGATCGGACTTATTTTTAAGTCTGTTAACGACCCGCCGGCCCCGGATTATTGCCATCCCGCTCAACTCTAGTGCTTAACTATTAGGTAACTTCCTTTCCTTTGGCAAAATGGGTCAGAAGAGAGATATGACGGCTCTGAAAAGTCCTAAATTGTGAGATGTCTTGCAGAGGGAGGCAGCAGTCTTGAAATTTCCAAACTTTTGAAGCATGATCACTCAACAATCAGGCGTTTCATGGCAAATAGCCAACAGTGTCACACGAAGTGTGTTAGGCAAAAAAGCTGCAAAATAACTGCCCATGAATTGAGAAAAATCAAGCGTGAAGCTGCCAAGATGCCATTTTCCACCAGTTTGGCCATATTTCAAAGCTGCAACGTTACTGGAGTATCAAAAAGCACAAGGTGTGCCATACTCAGGAACATGGCCAAGATAAGGAAGGCTGAAAAACGACCACCTCTGAACAAGAAGCATGAGATAAAACGTCAAGACTGGGCCAAGAAATATCTTAAGACTGATTTTTCAAAGGTTTTATGGACTGATGAAATGAGAGTGACTCTTGATGGGCCAGATGGATGGGTCAGAGGCTGAATCAGTAAAGGGCAGAGAGCTCCACTCCGACTCAGACGCCAGCAAGGTGGAGGTTGGGTACTGGTATGGGCTGGTATTATCAAAGATGAACTTCTGGGACCTTTTCGGGTTGAGGATGGAGTGAAGCTCAACTCCCAGACCTACTGCCAGTTTCTGGAAGACAACTTCTTCAACCAGTGGTACAGGAAGAAGTCGGTATCGTTCAAGAAAAACATGATTTTCATGCAGTACAATGCTCCATCACATGCATATAACTATTCCACAGCGTAGCTAACCAGTAATAGTCTAAAATATGGAAAAAATGACATGGCCCCCTTGTTCACCTGATCTGAACCCCATAGAGAACCTGTGGTCCCTCATAAAATGTGAGATCTACAGGAAGGGAAAACAGTACACCTCTCGGAACAGTGTCTGGAGGCTGTGGTGGCTGCTGCACGCTATGTTGATCAGAAACAGATCAAGCAGCTGACAGAATCTATGGATGGTAGGCTGTTGAGTGTCATCATAAAGAAAGGTGGCTATATTGGTCACTCATTTTTGGGGTTTTGTTTTTGCATGTCAGAAATGTTTATTTCTAAATTTTGTGCAGTTATACAGTCATATGAAAACGTTTGGGCACCCCTATTAATGTTAACCTTTTTTCTTTATAACAATTTGGGTTTTTGCAACAGCTATTTCAGGTTCATATATCTAATAACTGATGGACAGAGTAATATTTCTGGATTGAAATGAGATTTATTGTACTAACAGAAAATGTGCAATCCGCATTTAAACAAAATTTGACTGGTGCAAAAGTATGGGCACCTCAACATAAAAGTGACATTAATATTTTGTAGATCCTCCTTTTGCAAAAATAACAGCCTCTAGTCGCTTCCTGTAGCCTTTAATGAGTTCCTGGATCCTGTATGAAGGTATATTTGACCATTCCTGTTTACAAAACAATTCCAGTTCAGTTAAGTTTGATGGTCGCCGAGAATGGACAGCATGCTTCAAATCATCCCACAGATTTTCAATGATATTCAGGTCTGGGGACTGGTATGGCCATTCCAGAACATTATAATTGTTCCTCTGCATGAATGCCTGAGTAGATTTGGAGCGGTGCTTTGGATCATTGTCTTGCTGAAATATCCATCCCCTGCGTAACTTCAACTTCGTCACTAATTCTTGCACATTATTGTCAAGAATCTGCTGATGCTGAGTTGAATCCATGCGACCCTCAACTTTAACAAGATACCTGGTGTCGGCATTGGCCACACAGCCCCAAAGCATGATGGAACCTCTACCAAATTTTACTGTGGGTAGCAAGTGCTTTTCTTGGAATGCCGGGTTTTTTTGCCTCCATGCATAATGCCTTTTTGTATGACCAAACAACTCAATCTTTGTTTCATCAGTCCACAGGACCTTCTTCCAAAAAGTAACTGGCTTGTCCAAATGTGCTTTTGCATACCTCAGGCGACTCTGTTTGTGGTGTGCTTGCAGAAACGGCTTCTTTCGCATCACTCTCCCATACAGCTTCTCCTTGTGCAAAGTGCGCTGTATTGTTGACCGATGCACATTGACACCATCTGCAGCAAGATGAAGCTGCAGGTCTTTGGAGGTGCTCTGTGGATTGTCCTTAACTGTTCTCACCATTCTTCTCTGCCTTTCTGATATTTTTCTTGGCCTGCCACTTCTGGGCTTAACAAGAACTGTACCTGTGTTCTTCCATTTCCTTACTATGTTCCTCACAGTGGAAACTGACGGTTTAAATCTCTGAGACAACTTTTTGTATCCTTCCCCTGAACAACTATGTTGAATAATCTTTGTTTTCAGTTCATTTGAGAGTTGTTTTGAGGAGCCCATGATGCCACTCTTCATAGGAGATTCAAATAGGAGAACTACTTGCAAGTGGCCATCTTAAATACGTTTCCTCATGATTGGATACAGCTGCCTATGAAGGTAAAAACTCAATGAGGTTACAAAACCAATTTAGTGCTTTAGTAAGTCAGTAAAAAGTAGTTAGAAGTGTTCAAATCAAGAAATTGATAAGGGTGCCCATACTTTTGCACCAGTCAAATTTTGTTTAAATGCGGATTGCACATTTTCTGTTAGTGCAATAAACCTCATTTCAATCCAGAAATATTACTGAGTCCATCAGTTATTAGATATATGAAACTGAAATAGCTGTTGCAAAAACCCAAATTGTTATAGAGAAAAAAGGTTAACATTAATAGGGGTGCCCAAACTCTTTCATATGACTATATTGGTTTACCTGGTGAAAATAAACAAGTGAGATGGGAATATATTTGGGTTTTACTAAGTTGCCTAATAATTATGCGCAGTAATAGTTACCTGCACAAACAGATATCCTCCTAAGTTAGCCAAATCTAAAAAAAAACCCTCCAACTTCCAAAAATATTAAGCTTTGATATATGTGAGTCTTTTGGATTGATTGAGAACATAGATCAATAATAAAAAAAAAATCCGCTAAAATACAACTTGCCTAATAATTCTGCACCCAGTGTAGTTGTACATCACAATACTATTTCCTATTGATCATTTTATCCTATAGAATATTATTTTGCTTTCTACTTTATTTTTATTTAATTTAAACTGTGATTGGATATATTGATTAGATTGCTGTCATGATTTTCTTGTGGCTTTGCTTCCTGCAGAGCCAGTGTGTTCTGTGTGTTTTCTCATTGTTTGTATTCTCTGGGTTCAGGCTCGGTGAGAGGGGCCTATTCAGACGTGCCTCATTCCGGGGGATCGCTCTCCTTTATCTTGGAGCCGTTTTACCTGGAGTGCCACCAGTGATAGTTCCTTCTCTGCAGTGTACGTTTCTGGTTCCCATGAGCTGTTCTGATCTTGTCCTGTTACCTAGTTTTCCATTCGCTGTTCCTTCACTTCCCCTGCCTTATCTCTACTCCTGGCCTCCCTGACCTCCAGCTTGTTTTGTGACTTCGACTCCGCTTGCTCCTGTGTGCTTATGGGTCGTCTCTGCTCCCAACCCTGGCTTGTACTCTGACCACGGGTCTGTTCCCCTTCTGTACATGATGCTACTTCCTGGCTTACTGACCACCGGTTTGTACGTGACATCGGCTTCTCTTGCTCCTCTGTACGGATGTGACCGCCTGACTTCTGACTCTCTGCTTGATCGACTACTCTGCAAACCGTCCCCACTTGGGTATTGGTGACCCCTTATGGGCTTGCGCCTCACTACATCTTGATACTTGCTATTATTCTAGTGTACCTGTGCCCCCTGGAGGAGACATCATTCTAGTTTACCTGCGCTCCCTGGTGGTTAGCATCACAATTGCTTTGCACCTTATGAGCCTTAAGTATTGTACTCTATAGTCTTATATATTATTGCACTTTATTCTACCTCTTGCACGGTTGATGCATTTTTACACATAGAGTGTACATTTTCCTATATTGTTATATATACTCATATTTTGTAGTGGTTATATATCTATTTATATATGTCAATTGATTATATTTACACCTAATTATATTATATATACACCGAATTAGGCAAGTTGTATTTTAGAGGATTTTTTTTATTATTGATCAACAACTATGTTCTCAATCTACCCAAAAGATTCATAAATATCAAAGCTTAATATTTTTGGAAGTTGGAGTGGGGTTTTTTTTTTAGATTTGGCTATCTTAAGAGGATATCTGTTTGTGCAGGTAACTATTACTGTGCATAATTATTAGGCAACGTAATACAAACTAAATATATTCCCATCTCACTTGTTTATTTTCACCAGGTAAACCAATATAACTGCACAAAATTTAGAAATAAACATTTCTGACATGCAAAACCAAAACCCCAAAAAAATAGTGACCAATATAGCCACCTTTCTTTATGATGACACTCAACAGCCTACCATCCATAGATTCTGTCAGTTGCTTGATCTGTTTACGATCAACATTGCATGCAGCAGCCACCACAGCCACCCAGACACTGTTCCGAGAGGTGTACTGTTTTCCCTCCCTGTAGATCTTACATTTTATGAGGGACCACAAGTTCTCAATGGGGTTCAGATCAGGTAAACTAGGGGGCCATGTCATTATTTTTTCATCTTTTAGACCTTTACTGGCCAGCCACGCTGTGGAGTAGTTGGATACATGTGATGGAGCATTGTCCTGCATGAAAATCATGTTTTTCTTGAACGATACCGACTTTTTCCTGTACCAGTGCTTGAAGAAGTTGTCTTCCAGAAACTGGCAGTAGGTCTAAGGCGGGCTTTGCACACTACGACATCGCAGGTGCGATGTCGGTGGGGTCAAATTGAAAATGACGTACTTCCGGCATCGCATGCGACATCGTAGTGTGTAAAGGTTCGATGATACGATTAACGAGCACAAAAGCGTCGTAATCGTATCATCGGTGCAGCGTCGGCGTAATCCATAATTACGCTGACGCGACGGTCTGATGTTGTTCCTCGCTCCTGCGGCAGCACACATCGCTGTGTGTGAAGTCGCAGGAGCGAGGAACATCTCCTACCGGCGTCACCGCGGCTTCCATAGGATATACGGAAGGAAGGAGGTGGGCGGGATGTTTACATCCTGCTCATCTCCGCCCCTCCGCCGCTATTGGCCGCCTGCCGTGTGATGTCGCTATGACGCCGGACGACCCGCCCCCTTAGGAAGGAGGCGGGTCGCCGGCCAGAGTGACGGTTGCAGGGCAGGTGAGTGCATGTGAAGCTGGCGTAGCAATAATTTTCGCTACGCCAGCTTTCACAAGATATTGTACCTGCGACGGGGGCGGGGACTATCGCGTGCAACATCGCAGCATCGGCTTGCGATGTCGCAACGTGCAAAGCCCACCTAAGAGGTGAGCTTCACTCCATCCTCAACCTGAAAAGGTCCCAGAAGTTCATCTTTGATGAAACCAGCCCATACCAATACCCCACCTCCACCTTGCTGGTGTCTGAGTCGGAGTGGAGCCCTCTGCCCTTTACTACCAGCCTCTAGCCCATTCATCTGGCCCATCAAGAGTCACTCTCATTTCATCAGTGCATAAAACCTTTGAAAAATCAGTCTTAAGATATTTCTTGGCCCGGTCTTGACGTTTTATCTTATGTTTCTTGTTCAAAGGTGGTTGTTTTTCAGCCTTCCTTACCTTGGCCATGTCCATCACGCTTCAAATGTTTGGCAATTTCAAGACTGCTGCATCCCTCTGCAAGACATCTCACAATTTTGGACTTATCTTAAGCCTGCTTTATATGTTGCAATTTCGCATACGATATCGTATGCGATTTGCAACGCCCCCATCGTATGTGTGGCACGTTCAATTTGTTGAACGTGCCGCACAAACGATTAACCCCCATCACACGTACTTACCCTTCCATACGACCTCGATGTGGGTGGCGAACGTCCACTTCCTGGAGTGGGAGGGACGTTCGGCGTCCCATCGACATCACGCGGCAGCCGGCCAATAGAAGCGGAGGGGCGGAGCTGAGCAGGACATAAACATCCCGCCCACCACCTTCCTTCTGCATTGTGGGCCGGGAGTCGCAGGACGCTGGTAAGATCTGTTCATCGTTCCCGGGGTGTCACACACTGCAATGTGTGCTACCCCGGGACCGATGAACAATCAGACGTGCAATTCTAGAGAAAGGTACGATGTGTATGCGATGATCGTTTTACTGTTCAATCACAATTGCACATACCTGTTACACACTGCAATGTACCTTACGATGCCGGATGTGCGTCACTTACGACGTGACCCCGCCGACACATTGTAAGATACATTGCAGCGTGTAAAGCAGGCTTTAGCCTGTCAAATCTCTCTTCTGACCCATTTTGTAACAGGAAAGGAAGTTACCTACTAATTAAGCACACCTTATAGAGGGTGTTGATGTCATTACACCACGCCCCTCCTCATTACAGAGATGCACATTCCCTGATTTACTTATTTACTTATTTATTGGTAATTGGCTGTCAAGGCTATACAGCTTGGAGTAGGACAACATGTGTAAAATTTATCATGTGATCAAAATATTCATTTCCCTAATAATTCTGCAAACAGTATATATATATATATATATTATTATATACAGTGCCTTGCGAAAGTATTCGGCCCCCTTGAATTTTTCAACCTTTTCCCACATTTCAGGCTTCAAACATAAAGATAAAAATGTTAATGTTATGGTGAAGAATCAGCAATAAGAGGGACACAATTGTGAAGTTGAAGGAAGTGTATTGCTTATTTTAAACTTTTGTGAAAAAAACAAATAACTGAAAGTTGGGGTGTGCAATATTATTCATCCCCTTTACTTTCAGTGCAGCAAACTCACTCCAGAAGTTCATTGAGGATCTCGAATGATCCAATGTTGTCCTAAATGACTGATGATGATAAATATAATCCATCTGTGTGTAATCAAGTCTCCGTATAAATGCACCTGCTTTGTGATTATGTCAGTGTTCTGTTTAAAGCACAGTGAACATCATGAAGACCAAGGAACACAACAGGCAGGTCTGTGATACTGTTGTGGAGATGTTTATAGCTGGATGTGGTTGCAAAAAGAATTCCAAAACTTTAAACATCCCAAGAAGGACTGTGCAAGTGATCATATTGAAATGGAAGAAGTATCATACCATTGCAAATCTACCAAGACCCGGCCGTCTATCCAAACTTTCATCTCAAACAAGGAGAAGACTGATCAGAGATGCAGCCAAGAGGCCTATGATCACTCTTGATGTAGTGCAGAGATCTACAGCTGAGGTGGGAGAGTCTGTCTGTAGGACAACAATGAGTCGTACACTACACAAATCTGGCCTTTATGGAAGAGTGGCAAGGAGAAAGCCGTTTCTCAAATATATCCATAAAAAGTGTTGTTTAAAGTTTTCCACAAGCCACCTGGGAGACACACCAAACATGTGGATGAAGCAGCTCTGGTCAGATGAAACCAGAATCGAACTATTTGGGCACCATGCCAAACGATATGTTTGGCGTAAAAGCAATACAGCTCATCACCCTGAACACAACATTCCTACTGTCAACCATGGTGGTGGCAGCATCATGGTTTGGGCCTGCTTTTCTTCAGCAGGGGCAGGGAAGATAGATAAAATTGATGGGAAGATGGATGGAGCCAAATACAGGACCATTCTTGAAGAAAACCTGTTGGAGCAAAAGACCTGAGACTGGGACGGAGATTTGTCTTCCAACAAGACAATGATCCCAAACATAAAGCAAAATCTACAGTGGAATGGTTCACAAATAAACATATCCAAGTGTTAGAATGGCCAAGTCACAATCCTGACCTGAATCCAATCGAAAATTTGTGGAAAGAGCTGAAAACTTCTGTTCACAAACGCTCTCCATCCAACCTCACTCAGCTCCAGCTGTTTGCAAAGGAAGAATGGGCAAGAATTTCAGTCTCTCGATGTGCAAAACTGATAGACACATACCCCAAGCGACTTGCAGCTGTAATCGCAGCAAAAGGTGGCGCTACAAAGTATTAACTTAAAGGGGCCTAATAATATTGCAAGACCCACTTTTCAGTTATATACTTTTTAAAAATATTTAAAATAAACAATACATTTCATTCAACTTCACAATTGTGTCCCACTTGTTGTTGATTCTTCACCATAACATTAACATTTTTATCTTTATGTTTGAAGCCTGAAATGTGGGAAAAGGTTGAAAAATTCAAAGGGGCCAAATACTTTCGCAAGGTACTGTATATACTTATTTATGGAGCTTTCATCTGTGGTTTCTAATAAATATATTAGCATTAGGTGTGTTCTCTTTGTTTCCAACCTCATAGACTATACTGGGTATCTATATATATAATTGCCTTATTCCGTCTGTCTGTCTAGCTGTCTGTCTTGCTCCAAAATGACATCATTACAGTGACAACCGTCGCATTGGCCGCTTGGCTCGGCCCGGCCACGCCCCACACACTCATTGGCCGCTCGGCTCGACCTGGCCATGCCCCCCGCACACTGTGCACACTCGGCCATGCCCCCGCACACTTTGCCCGCTCGACCACGACCCCGCACACTTGGACTGCTCGACCACGCCCCATCACGCTTTGCTCGCTCGGCCACGCCCCCATCACACTTTGCTTGCTAGGCCACGCCCCCATCACACTTTGCCTGCTTGGCCACGCCCCATCACACTTTGCCCGCTCGGCCACTCCCCCCGCACACATTGGGCACCTATACACCTCCTCCCCAGGACTACTCCACCTATTAGACACCTCCCCCCCAGGACTACACCTATTAGACACCTCCCCCCAGGACTACCCTACCTATACTCCTCTCCCCCCAAGACTACTCCTTCTATTATCCTTCTCTCCGCCCAGGACTACTCCTCCTATTAGACTCACCTCACCTCATGGACTACTCCTCCTATTATATTCCTCTCCCCCCAGGACTACTCCTCCTCTCCCCCAGGACTACTCCTCTTATACTCCTCACCTCCAGCACTACTCCTCCTATTATACTCCTCTCCCCCCAGGACTACTCCTTCTATTATACTCCTCACCTCCAGGACTACTCCTCCTATTATACTCCACTCCCCCAGGACTACTCCTCCTATTAGCCTCCTCTCCCCCCAGGACTACTCCTCCTATTATCCTCCTCCCCTCCAGGATTACTCCTCCTATTATACTCCTCACTTCCAGGACTCCTCCTCCTATTATATTCCTCTCCCCCCAGGACTACTCCTCCTATTATCCTCCTCTCCCCCCAAGACTACTCCTCCTATTATACTCCTCAACTCCAGGACTACTCCTCCTATTATACACCTCTCCCCCCCAGGACTACTCCTCCTATTATCCTCATCTCCCCCCAGGATTACTCCTCCTATTATACTCCTCACCTCCAGGACTACTCCTATTATACTCCTCTCCCCCCTAGGACTACTCCTTCTATTATCCTCCTCTCCCCCCGGGACTCCTCCTCCTATTATACTCCTCACCTCCAGGACTACTCCTCCTATTATCCTCCTCTCTGCCCAGGACTACTCCTCCTATTATACTCCTCTCTCCCCAGGACTACTCCTCCTATTATACTCCTCTCTCCCCAGGACTACTCCTCCAACACACACACACTGCACAAAACATACCTCCCCCCAAAACACACACACACACCCACACAAACCGTGCAACACACAGCACCACACACACACAACACTGCAGACACACAGCGCTCCACAAACAACGCAACACACACAACGCAACACACAAACAACATCGCTCTCACACACCGCCACACCCAGACAACAACACCCAGAACATTTACAGCGCCCTACACAAACAATTGGCAACTACACACAACAACATCTATATATATAACAAAAATCATACATTAACTACACAATAAATTCTAGAATACCCGATGCCTTAGAATCGGGCCACCTTCTAGTTTATTATATCAGTGAAAAACACAGAACACATACTAGATTTACAGATGTCTGAATGAAGCTTTAACACTATATTTGATGCTGCCTATAATGTACAAGTTCTTTATTCTCTGTCTGATGGATCTTATTGAAGAATTATCTGTCCCCCTCCTCTCTTTTAGAACATTATGCTGTGAACATACTTCCCTTAGGTTTATCCGTCCATTCTTTACGTATCAGAATTAATCTTTCATGTGTAACAATATTTATTATTCTCCTACTGTGACTATGATGCCATTGACATGTCCAGTATTGCTGAACAGATGTTTCAAATGCTTCAGTTTCAATGTCTTAAGTCACCCCCTTCATGAACTTTTCTCAGTAGGTCTGAGGCAGTCAGCATTTGGTGCAGAATCAAATCACATGATTTGGATGGCAGAAGTTTGCATAGGAAAAGTTTCTCCTGAGCCGATGATACTGCTGATTAGAAGTGGCGAAAAGCAGTAAATCGCACTGTGTTCTGGCAGACTGAAGTTTCTATTGGTCTGTAGCTTAAACACCTTTATTATTCTCCAAAGAGGGGCATAAATTTACATATTAATAATCATAGAAAGGTGCAATAGTAAGAATATCTATCTGGAACAGTAGAACAGGTGAGCTGCTCATGGTGGCTTTTCCTTAAGGTATCAAAACATTGTTACCCTTTTGTTTGTCACTATATGTCACACCAGGACACTTAGGGCTCGCTCACACCACCGTTTAACATGAATGTGTGCTATCCGATGTTTTATGAGATAGCAGTCAGTCCAATGTTATACTATTGGGCAGTGCTGATCAGCATATTTTTTCTCATGCTGATTCAGCATGAGAAAAAAATCGCAGGATGGTGCGAGTGGCAGCACATATTGGTTGATGGGCACACATTCAAGACTATGAGTGTGTGGAAATCATCATACTCCATACAGATGACATCTGAGTGCAGTACAATTTCTGTGGATTCATAGAATGGAGAAGATGGAGACCTTTTGCTTTCCATCTTCTCCTCACCTGTGTTCCAGTTCTCAGATGTAAGAGAATCGGATCACACTAAGTGGACATGTGCCACCCCCGTGGAAGCAGTCGAGCTGCTCGGATCCGGATTCTCAGTGGCTCGAGGGTCTCCGGACCTGGGGGTTGTGCGGCCGCTCAAATGGAGGGGGTATTTACAAGTGGTTATAGAGTTCGTGACACCACCCATGGTGCGCAGTAACTGGGGTGAATACCGACACTGCCGTTGGGGAGTACCTGGGATGATGACGGGGGCATCCAGGTGTTGTGACCCTCCACGGGTAGGGGGAATGCCCCGGGACTCAGTGGGAGGATAAGGCCGTGGGATGCAGGGATCAATCTTGTACTCACTCAGTCCAATAAGCAGACACCGACAACTGGGTAAACCAAATCCCTGGACACCGCTCCTGCTGAGGGGAGCTAGTTCAGGTCCTGTCACCAATGCTGCTGCCTGATGATCTGTGACCTGCCTCCTGGCACTAAGTTTACTTCTCTGGTGGTCCCGGTAGTGTGAAACTTGCCGGGTCCCGCTTCCCACTGTGGCTAATTGTGGGAGCTTGCTTTCAGGGCTCACGCTTGGGATTTTTTGGACTGTTTTTGGTGGAAAGTCCTATCCTCCTCGTTGCGCTATTGCCACAATTTTGGAGCAGTTGGGAACGAATCTTGAAGGCTCCGTTCTCCACTCGTAAATTATTGGGTTGCATGCAGCTACTCCCCGACCTAGGGTCCACCTACCACGTCGTGCCTCGGTCCCGGACTAGTGATGGTGCCAATACTTGGCGATTAAAGGGTCTACCACGCACAATATAGGTGCTATGGGGATAAAGAATCATATAGTATAATAAAGTGAACCCCAGCACTCGAATGAAGACAAAAAGGGAATATGCGTAAGTGAATTTATTGACTGACACACTGCAAAAGGAACCTAACCAGAGCAACAGCACCAACGTTTCGGCATAGAGCCTTTCTCAAGGTTGTTGCCTGAAAAGGTGTGAAGACAATAACAATAGTGAGTGCATTATGTACAGGTGATACACAGAAATATATACAAATATTCATGGAGGAATACTGCGGATGGAACGTAAATCACTGGTCAGAGTAAGGAAACACGGGTCTCGAAGGACAACCGGAGGTGGACAAATAGAGGTAAGGTTCCACACGTATTGCAGAGTGTGCTCTTAATTACATGGAAAAAGAATAATTAGTACAGGTAAAGTAACATATTACGTACCATGGGAGATAATAATGGTCAAGTGACATAGATAATAGCTTGTACAAACCAAACTAAACAGCCGGAGCTAGTATCACTACCAAGGAGAGAAAGAAAGACAAGGAAACAAGAGAGAGAAGAAGAAAGGGAGAGAAAAAAAGAGAGAAAAAAGGGGAGAGAGGAAAACAGAGGGAGGAAAAAAGAGAGGAGGAGCGAGGGAGAGAAAGAGAAGGGAAGAGAGAGGGAGAAAGAAAAAGAGGGAAAAAGAAAAAGAGGGAAAAAAAGGAGGGAAAAAAAGAGAAAGAAAGGAGAGAAAAGGGAAGAAAGAGATAAAGAGAGAAAGAGAGAACAAGGGGAGAGAGAGAGAGGGAAAGAGGTAGAGAGGGAGGGGGGAGAGAAGGAAGGGGAAAAGAGGGGATGAAAAAGGAAAGAGAAAGAGAAATAAAGGAAGAGAGAGAGAGAAAAAAGAGAGAGGGAGAGAAAGAGAGAGGGAGAGAGAGAGAGAGTGGGCAGAGAGGAGCAAGAAAGGAGAGGGAAAGAAAGAGGAAGAGAGAGAAGGAAAAAGAAAGAGAGAAGGAGAGGGGGAGAGAGAGGAAGAGAGAAAGAGAGGGAGAGAAAGAGAGAGAAGGGGAAAAGAAAGAGGGAAAGAGGGAGAAGAAAAGAGAGGAAAAAGAGAGAAAGAACGTGAGAGAGACAAAAGGAGAGCAGTGAAAAAAGGAGGGAAAAGAGGAGCGCAGCAGGTAAACATAGTTGGCAACAACAGAGAGATAGGTGCTACATACCGTAGGTGAAGGAATGACAGGATCACAATGTGAGGTGAATGGACACCTAGAAAAACAAAGCAGCAAGGTGAGATTGGTCGGTAATTTGCATCAGTGGTGGCAAGGGAGTGCAGGGCAGAGGCGCTACCTGCAGTGGAGGTCCGGAGCTGGCACAGTGGCAGGGAGAATGGCTGCAGCGGCATGGAAGTCTCTGCCGCACGGCGCCATTATAAGGAAGCCGGCAGTGGAATGGGAGGCGCGTCACTTCCGGTGGCGTGCGATGGAACGCACGTGTGGAACGCACATAGTGCGCATGTCTGTGACACGCGCGGTCACATGACAATGAGCCAAGCAGTGGGTGGGGAGAAGGCGGTGAGTTAGAAGGGCGTAGAAACAGGGGTTACCTGCTGGAGAGCGTAAATGGGGGTGTGCCTTTAGGAGGATGTGAGGGATGGGAGAAGGTCAGTTGTGCGATATCTGTAAGAAAAAAAGACAGGGGGTTAATATCAAGAGCTGACAGGGGACATATAAGGACATAGATAATAAGAGTATGTGATAATGCACAGGAAATAGAGGAAACAAGAATGTATGACCATATAGATCTATATGGCAAATCAGGATTTCAACAATATGGTGCTCAATATTACAATAAGAGGACATGAATACAAAAGACCCATAACAGATTTAACAGGGGGCCTCATACTCTCTGTTGAGCCCTAGTGGCTCTAAGGTTTGTAGGGTATGGATCCAGAAAGCCTCGCGTTCTCTAAGTGTTTTAATGCGATTGCCGCCACGGCGGGGTTGCTTGACATGTTCGAGTACTTGGAACCTCAGCTGTGGTATGGTGTGACCTGCGGCACAAAAATGGGCTGGGATGGGTAAAGTGGTCAGTTTACAGCGAATGGTAGACTTGTGTTTATTAATGCGGTCTCGGATATGTTGGGTGGTCTCACCCACATATCCGAGACCGCAGGGGCACTTGATCAGATAGACGACAAAATTCGACTCACAGGTGAAATATCCACGGATCGGGAATTTCTTACCCGTGCGTGGATGTGTGAAAGAGTCGCCTTTGATGATGTGCGAGCATTGAAGACAGTGCAGGCAAGGGAAAGTGCCCTTGCGCTGGCATGAGAGGAGGGTCTGTCTAGCTGATGTCTTGGAGGAGCCAATGTCGGCTCTAACAAGACTGTCCCTCAGGTTGTCGGGCCGTTTGTGGCAAATAAGTGGCCGGGAATCAAATTCAGGAATAGAGGGGTATGCCTGATGGAGTAGAGGCCAATGTTTGAAGATGACGCCATTAATGAGAGGGTTGAACAGATGGTATGTACTCACAAAGGGGACACGTTTGTGAACCCGTGAGTTGGGAGTTGAGACAGAGGGGGGGGGTCTCACATAAGGCGGGTAACCCCTTGCTGAAAATTTCGTGTCCATGTCAATGTGGCGTGCATCCCTAGTGGGAGGATCTGAGACGATCTGGTCAACCCGGCAGTGTTGAGAGTGAGGTAGGGACTTTTTAATGTGCCGTGGGTGGCAGCTGGAATGTAGGAGGAGACTATTTATGTCAGTAGGCTTAGTGTATAAGTCTGTCGAGAGGGTGTGGTCAGGATTGATGATTACTGTGGTGTCGAGGAAATTGATGGAGTGGTCACTATGATGAAGGGTGAATGAGATATTGTTGGTGGCATTGTTGATGTCGGTGAAGAAAGAGTTAAGTGATGTGACATCACCTGTCCAGATGAGAAAAATGTCATCGATATAGCGTTTCCACAGTGTCACCTGACTGTCAAATAGCGGATGGGAGTAAATGTGGCACTGCTCGAAGTGGTCCATAAAAATATTTGCATAGGGGGACGCGACGTTAGAACCCATCGCGGTCCCCCTACACTGCATGAAAAATTGGTCCTCAAAAAGGAAAAAGTTGTTGGTAAGGACCACCTCGAGCATATCAAGACAGAACTCTTTTTTGGAAGAGGAGAGGTCAGTGTTGGCTGTCTACTGCATGAATGCCCTCGTGATGACCAATACTCGTGTATAAACTGGAGACATCTAAAGTGACCAACAGGCAATTGTCAGGAACGCTGGGAATGGATCGTAGAATCGAGAGGAAATGGTTGGTGTCCTTTAAATACGAGGGGATTTTGGGAATATGTGGGGTCAGTATCTTCTCGAGGGTGATAGAAAAGGGTGACAGTAGCGAGTCGGTGGATGCGACTATAGGACGGCCGGGTGGAGAGGTCAGATTTTTATGGATCTTGGGCAGAGTGTAAAACACCAGAGTAATGGGATGGTTGTTGGTCAAAAATTCACTTAGTTTGTCATCAATGATGGCATTCTGTTTGTAGAATTGAACCTTGTCCTGTATGAGAGTTGAAATACGGGACGTGGGATTGTGAAGTAGTGGATGGTAAGTGTTGGTGTCGCTGAGTTGCTGGCGAATTTCGTTGACATAGTAGGTTCTGTCGAGTACCACAATAGCCCCGCCTTTGTCAGCTGGTTTGATGATAATATTTTTATAGTTCTTGAGAGCGGTCAGGGCCTTCCGCTCCTCAGGGGTCACATTGTTCCTCAGGTGGTAAATCCCCTTACCAATGTCTGTGGTAATGGCGTGTATATCCCTAGAGACTAGGCTGATGAAAGTCTCAATAGGGTGGTAACAACGTGGGGGTTGGTAACTACTGGGGATCCTGAGGTTGAGATCCGTAAGTGTAAACCCACTGGGGGGTCAGGATGGCATGGATGCGGACGATGACTGGCTGGGTTCAGGGGTTTTGTTAGCGAAATGTGCTTTCAAGCGGAGGTTTCTAAAAAATCTGTTGAGGTCATGCTCTAAATTAAAGGTATTGAAGGAGGGGGGGCCTTCTCCCTACCCACTGCCCGGCTCATTGTCATGTGACCGCGCGCGTCACAGACATGCGCACTATGTGCGTTCCACACGTGCGTTCCATCGCACGCCACCGGAAGTGACGCGCCTCCCATTCCACTGCCGGCTTACTTATAATGGCGCCGTGCGGCAGAGACTTCCACGCCGCTGCAGCCATTCTCCCTGCCACTGTGCCAGCTCCGGACCTCCACTGCAGGTAGCGCCTCTGCCCTGCACTCCCTTGCCACCACTGATGCAAATTACCGACCAATCTCACCTTGCTGCTTTGTTTTTCTAGGCGTCCATTCACCTCACATTGTGATCCTGTCACCCCTTCACCTACGGTATGTAGCACCTATCTCTCTGTTGTTGCCAACTATGTTTACCTGCTGCGCTCCTCTTTTCCCTCCTTTTTTCACTGCTCTCCTTTTGTCTCTCTCACGTTCTTTCTCTCTTTTTCCTCTCTTTTCTTCTCCCTCTTTCCCTCTTTCTTTTCCCCTTCTCTCTTTCTCTCCCTCTCTTTCTCTCTTCCTCTCTCTCCCCCTCTCCTTCTCTCTTTCTCTTTCCTTCTCTCTCTTCCTCTTTCTTTCCCTCTCCTTTCTTGCTCCTCTGTGCCCCCTCTCTCTCTCTCTCCCTCTCTCTTTCTCTCCCTCTCTCTTTTTTCTCTCTCTCTCTTCCTTTATTTCTCTTTCTCTTTCCTTTTTCATCCCCTCTTTTCCCCTTCCTTCTCTCCCCCCTCCCTCTCTACCTCTTTCTCTCTCTCTCTCCTTGTTCTCTCTTTCTCTCTTTCTTCCCTTTTCTCTCCTTTCTTTCTCTTTTTTTCCCTCCTTTTTTTCCCTCTTTTTCTTTTTCCCTCTTTTTCTTTCTCCCTCTCTCTTTCCTTCTCTTTCTCTCCCTCTCTCCTCCTCTCTTTTTTCCTCCCTCTGTTTTCCTCTCTCCCCTTTTTTTCTCTCTTTTTTTCTCTCCCTTTCTTCTTCTCGCTCTTGCGTCCTTTTCTTTCTTTCTCTCCTTGGTAGTGATAGTAGCTCCGGCTGTTCAGTTTGGTTTGTACAAGCTACTTATCTATGTCACTTGACCATTATTATCTCCCATGGTACGTAATATGTTACTTTACCTGTACTAATTATTCTTTTTCCATGTAATTAAGAGCACACTCTGCAATACGTGTGGAACCTTACCTCTATTTGTCCACCTCCGGTTGTCCTTCGAGACCCGTGTTTCCTTACTCTGACCAGTGATGTACGTTCCATCCGCAGTATTCCTCCATGAATATTTGTATATATTTCTGTGTATCACCTGTACATAATGCACTCACTATTGTTATTGTCTTCACACCTTTTCAGGCAACAACCTTGAGAAAGGCTCTATGCCGAAACGTTGGTGCTGTTGCTCTGGTTAGGTTCCTTTTGCAGTGTGTCAGTCAATAAATTCACTTACGCATATTCCCTTTTTGTCTTCATTCGAGTGCTGGGGTTCACTTTATTATACTAGTGATGGTGCCAGGCCGCCGGCTGTCCTGCCCAACAGACCCGTGCCCCTTGCCATGATCCCCTGCGACCGGAGTTCCGACTCCTCTAGCCCAGACCACCGTATGCAACCTAGACAGTCTCCTTATGGGAGTCACCACTCCCGACCTCCTCACAGCTCGAGGGCTACTCTCACCGCCACTCACTAACCGACTCTCTAACTGACTGACTACACTCCTCACCTCATTCCCAGACTCCCCAGGTGGGCGACTCTATTCCACTCAAGCCATCAACTGGTGCGTCCGGTGGGCGTGGTGCAGGGTGTATCTAGGATTTGATTTGCTGTTGTGGGAAAAACCATTTGTTATGGACCCAAAACAAAGAGGGAGGTGGATAATGCACAGGAGGGTAGATTGTGCAATACCCTGTGGCGACCTGATAGTCCAGGGGCGTCACAGACACTCTGATCACAGTTTGATCAGAGTGTCATTAACCTAACCGATTCTTCTCTCGCAGAGTTTGACCACTGCCTTAGTAAAAGACTCTTTATATTTATGCACAGCAACAGTGTCTTTGGTATTATTCCCAGGCACTTTATTACCCATTTAAAAGAAAAGTTTCTACACTAGCCCTCAAAGGGAAGCAGCACCTCTGCACACATTACAAATTACGGGTAATTACAGCTACTCCCCGACCTAGGGTCCACATACCCCGTCGTGCCTCGGTCCCAGACCGATGCCCCTTGCCATGATCCCCTGCAACCGGGGTTCAGATTCCTGTAGCCCAGACCACCGTCTGCAACCTAGACAGTCTCCTTATGGGAGTCACCACTCCCGACCTCCTCAGAGCTCCTCACAGCTCGACGGCTACTCTCACCACCACTCACTAACCGACTCGCTAACCGACTGACTAGACTCCTCACCTCTCTCCCAGACTCCCCAGGTGGGCAACTCTTTTCCACTCAAGTCGTCCACTGGTGCATCCGGTGGGCGTGGTGCAGGGTGTATCTAGGATTTGATTTGCTGTTGTAGGCAACACCATTTGGTTAGGGAACAAAAACCAAGAGGGAGGTGGATACTGCACGGGAGGATATATTGTGCAATATCCTGTGACGACCTGATAGTCCAGGGGTGTCACATTCCCCTTTGGTTAAATGTAGCTCGTCCTCGAGCTACAGGACATCTGAGGTTTATTTTTTTTTATTTTTTTTTTAAAGGGACCCAAACATCAGGATTTTCATGTATAAGGTGCAGCCAGTGCAGTACTGGCACTATGAGGCACAGTGTGTACATACCATCAGGGGGCAGCTCGGGTGTTTAGGCAGTGAAATCCAACTTTATAAAGTTTGAAAACTCAAGCACTTTTTGATTGACGTGTGCACCACTCTCCTAATGTCCGGGCGGGTTATGCACGTGTATCCCCCCCGCCGCCTGTTCCTCCCTCTCTCTGGTTGTATTCAAATTTCTCTCTTCAGAAACATGGCGCCGGAGTTGGCACCTGCGCATAGCGCTTATCTCCGGCGCCATGTTTCTGAAGCCCGCAGTAGCTAGTATTACCTGCAGCTACGATATCATGCCACCCCAGGACACCGTGACCAGGTCTCGCAGCACTGCCGTCACGGGGTCATGTGAGTCCATTGTGAACTTACCTCACCTGACCCCCGATGTCGCTGGCAGGCTGCTGTCGGCTTTTTCTTTGACCGTCTCGGTGTCCTAGGCGGCTGCTGTGCGGGCACGGTGTCCTGGGGCGGCACGATATCATAGGTGCAGGTAATACTAGCTACTGCGGGCTTCAGAAACATGGCACTGGAGATAAGCGCTATGTGCAGGTGACAATTCCGGCGCCATGTTTCAGAAGAGAGAAATTTGAATACAACCAGAGAGAGGGAGGAACAGGCAGTGGGGGGGGGGGGGGGCCGGGGATACACGTGCCTAACCCTCCCGGACATTAGGAGAGTGGTGCACTCGTCAATCAAAAAGTGCTTGACTTTTCAAACTTTATAAAGTTGGATTTCACTGCCTAAACACCCGAGCTGCCCGCTAATGGTATGTACAGCCTGTGCCTGATAGTGCCAGTACTGCACTGGCTGCACCTTATACATGAAAATCCTGATGTTTGCTTCCCTTTAAAACTGCAAAGTAGAAAAAGAATTATTCACAGGTTTCATCCCACATTAGGGAGGCATATACTTAAATGTTACGGTAACTTTTGAGTTAATCTCCAAACATGGAACGCTACTGGTTATGTTAGTAGCAGAGGCTCAACCTACTCTGTTGCAGCCTCTTCCTGCGACAGTCCAGTCCCAACTTCCCGGATCCCATCAACCCGCCACCCAAACAACCTGACCCGCTGCATACCTATCCTTGGGTCCGTGACCAGGTGAAGGTCCTGGCTGTTGTAAAGACGACTCTGGTAGGCACAGGAGGTGCAACTATTTACAATAACACAAGTCCATGTTGGTCGAAAGCAGTCCCACAGCCATGGTCCATTTCTACTATTAAAATATAGATGCATAATAAAGTAACAAGGTCCATGCACCTAGTGCACATACTATATTATCTTCTTCTTAATCAGGTGACATTCTCTGTTGATTAAACAGGTTGATTAAAACTTTTCTTTTTATAACATTGCTAATGGTTTTAACTCTTAAATTGCACTAAATTACGCCCTCTCAGTTTTCGCCCAGCACTCACTTGCTGTGACCCTCTGGGAACTTGGGAACTTCTGGTTCCGGGCTCACTCTCAGGACGAGGGGCAGGGCCTCATCTTCGCGTGCGTTGGTGGAGAAGACGGCGTTTTGGCGCCAAAAGATGGCGGGAATAGCGGGAAACGGGATTTTTGACTTGCAGTTTCAATTTCTAAGGTGCACGTCACCCAGGTAAGTGGGTCCTGCTCGAATCCTGTTCGTGATGCCAGGAATTTGAGGTGTGCCGCCCCCGTGGAAGCAGTCGAGCTGCTCGGATCCGGATTCTCAGTGGCTCGAGGGTCTCCAGACCCGTGTGTCTTGCAGCCGCTCAAATGAAGGGGGTATTTACAAGGGTTTATAGAGTTTGTGACGCCACCCTTGGTGCGCGGTAACTGGGGTGAATACCGCCGCTGCCGTTGGGGAGTACCCCTGGTGATGACGGGGGGCAGCCAGGTGTTGTGACCCTCCACGGGTAGGGGAAATGCCCCGGGACTCGGTGGGAGGATAAGGCCGTGGGATGCAGGGATCAATCTTGTAGTCACTCAGTCCAATAAGCAGACACCAACAACTGGGTAAACCAAATCTCTGGACACCACTGCCACTGAGGGGAGCTAGTTCGGGTCCCGTCCCCAATGGTGCTGCCTGGTGATCCATGACCTGCCTCCTGGCACTAAGTTTACTTCTCTGGTGGTCCCGGTAGTGTGAAACTTGCTGGGTCCCACTCCCCACTGTGGCTAAGTGTGGGAGCTTGCTCTCAGGGCTCACGCTTGGGATTTTTTGGACTGTTTTTGGTGGAAAGTCCTATCCCCCTCGTTGCTCTAGTGCCCCGATTTTGGAGCAGTTGGGAACGAATCTTGAAAGTTCCGTTCTCCATGGGTAAATTATCCGGTTGCATGCAGCTACTCCCCGACCTAGGGTCCACGTACCCCGTCGTGCCTCGGTCCCGGACTAGTGATGGTGTAAGGCCGCCGGCTGTCCTGCCCAACAGACCCGTGCCCCTTGCCATGATCCCCTGCGACTGGGGTTCCGACTCCTCTAGCCCAGACCACCGTCTGTAACCTAGACAGTCTCCTTATGGGAGTCACCACTCCCGACCTCCTCACAGCTCGAGGGCTACTCTCACCGCCACTCACTAACCGACTCTCTAACCGACTGACTACACTCCTCACCTCATTCCCAGACTCCCCAGGTGGGCGACTCTATTCCACTCAAGCGGTCCACTGG
This sequence comes from Anomaloglossus baeobatrachus, assembly GCF_048569485.1. NCBI lineage: Eukaryota > Metazoa > Chordata > Amphibia > Anura > Aromobatidae > Anomaloglossus > Anomaloglossus baeobatrachus. The sequence goes on from NC_134356.1 coordinate 578,918,979, forward strand.
TGCGTCCGGTGGGCGTGGTGCATGGTGTATCTAGGATTTGATTTGCTATTGTGGGCAACACTATTTGGTTATGGACCCAAAACCAAGCGGGAGGTGGATAATGCACAGGAGGGTAGATTATGCAATACCCTGTGACGACCTGATAGTCCAGGGGCGTCACAGACACTCTGATCACAGTTTGATCAGAGTGTCATTAACCTAACTGATTCTTCTCTTGCAGAGTTTGACCCCAGCCTTAGTAAAAGACTCTTGATATTTATGCATAGCAACACAGTGTCTTTGGTATTATTCCCAGGCACTTTGTTACCCATTTAAGAGAAAAGTTTCTACACTAGCCCTCAAAGGGAAGCAGCACCTCTGCACACATTACACATTACAGTGACAATAATATTATCTTGTAAGACATGGCAACAGAGAGCTATAATACCTCGGATAAAGCTTGTCAATAACAGATTAAACATTTTTTCCAACAATGTATGAAAGAGACAATGTGTGTTTTCAAGACCTTAAACACTTATTTTTTTCTCCTGTACAAAATGTTCTATACTCTGTACTGCAAAAATGAGCCATTTCTTTTAAACAGTAAGTTGGAATGAAAAATGGGTAAATAATAGAGATGATCAAATCCATTGGATGCAAATTGAATGTATATAAAATATTTGCTAAACCTGGTGAATTCAAACAATTTGCGATTTACTTTGCACAAATTGCTGGAAATGGTAATCACTATTTTACTTCCCTATAATACCTTCCAGCTGTAGCATCACATGGCCTAGCACTGCCAAACAGGAGAGACCATCATTGACTGTATAAAAACAGAAGCAGGGAATGCAGCAGCCATTCTATATTAAATCTTGATAGTGAAATGTCCCAGCTCACAGCTTAGGCATAGATTGGGAAAGAAAGATACTGAATAAATTATACTGAGAGTTTGTGTGACAGTGCAGCATTGAAGAATATTATCCCCTTCATGACCTAGGATATACCGGTACATCCTAAATCATGTTGGGGTAAACTGGCTGCTGCAGGGATTTGAAGAGCAGACATGCGGCTAACAGGCGCAGGTGGATCCGCGATCCACTTGCGCCTGTAAAGCCCGCTTTACACGCTGCAACGTATCTTACAGTGTGCCGGCGGGGTCACGTCGTAAGTGACGCACATCTGGCATCGTAAGGTACATTGCAGTGTGTAACAGCTACATGCAATTGCGATTGAACGGTAAAACGTTCATCGCACGCACGTCGTTCATTTCTCATGAATTGAACGTCAGATTGTTCATTGTACCCGGGGTAGCACACATCGCAGTGTGTGACACCCCGGGAACGATGAACAGATCTTACCTGTGTCCTGCGGCTCCCGGACAGTAATGCGGAAGAAAGGAAGTGGGCGGGATGTTTACATCCTGCTCAGCTCCGCCCCTCCGCTTCTATTGGCCGGCTGCCGCGTGATGTCGCTGTGACGCCGAACGTCCCTCCCACTCCAGGAAGTGGACGTTCGCCGCCCACATCGAGGTCGTATGGACGGGTAAGTACGTGTGACGGGGGGTTCCCCGTATGTGAGGCACATTCAACAAATTGAACGTGCCACACATATGATGGGTGTGTTTACGATCGCATACGATATCGTATGCTGGATCGTAAGGTTTAAAGCAGGCTTTAACCCCTTAGATTGAGCTGTTAAAATGTGATAGTGCGATTTAAATGGCCGTGGTGGGGAACCTGCCTTTCCCCACTGCCATTGGTGGCCCAGGGATGGGATCACGGGGAGCTGATGGTTTCCATGGTAGCACAAGGTCATGTGATGACTCCTGTCGCTATTATGACATAGTTCCTGATAGGGCCGACAGAGCAGCGGCTCTAACAGGAACGCAGCATTTCTGCTGATCAGAGCTGTGCAGCTCTGATCAACAGAAATGAATGAGTGATCAGATTGCTCATCCTTATAGTCCCCTAGGGGGACTAGTAAAATAAAAAAAGTTAAAAAAAAGTTGAAAGAAATTCTAAAAAACCTTAAAGTTCAAATCACTTCCTATTCAGCCCATTAAAAAATACACACTAAAAAAAGTTAAAAATATACACACATTTGGTATCACCGCATTCATAAACGCAAAAATTCCATTTTTTTTTTGGACGTCACAAATTTTGCGCAAAATGCAATAACAGGCGATTGAAACATAGCATCTGTGCAAAAATTGTACCATTAAAAACATCAACTCAAGATGCAAAAAATAAGCCATCACTAAGCCCCATATCCCAAAAAATGGTCATGGAAAATTGCACAAAAAGTGTGCCACTTTTTTGGGACAAATTTCTGAATTTTTTTTAACCCCTTACATAAAGGTAAATCTTTATATGTTTGGTGTCTATGAACTCATACCGACCTGAGCCATCACACTGGCACATCGATTTTACCATATAGTGAACGTGGTGAATAAAATATCCCAAAAACCATCAAGCAGTCGCACTTTTTTTTGCAATTTTTACGCACTTGGAATTTTTTTGCCGTTTTTTAGTACACTATATGATAAAACTTATAGTGTTGTTTCAAAGTACAACTCATCCCACAAAAAAGAAGCCCTCATATGGCAAGATTAACAGACAAATAATAAAGTTACGGCTCTTGAAAGAAGGGGAGCAAAAAACAAAAACAAAAAACTGAAAATTGCCCGTTCATGAAGGGGTTGAAGTGGTGCTCCGGGGAGATAAAAAAATTTTTACAATGTCCCTGCCCTCATAAACTATAAAGATAAGATGCACAGAGCAATCCTCTGTCCTTACCATACCTGTATTTAGTGTGACACAGGAGTTGCTCTTTCTGCTTCCCCCTCCCCTCTGGAACATTACATCACACATCAAGGAACCAGTTAGTAACAGCATAATAGTTTGAAAACAAATAGCATGGCCACGCCCTACCTGCCCCTGTTCTAGGACCGATGTACTTAAAGGGAACCTGTCACCAGATTTTTTACCTATTAAACTAAAAGCATCCCCTTCTGCAGCTCCTGGGCTGCATTCTATGAAGGTGCACCTTAGCCCTGACTTCCCTTCCAGACCCCAAAAATAACTTTATAAAATTTGGCCGGTAAATATGCTAATTACCTGTGTTGGCCAGATGGGCGGGCAGCTGCCCATCTGGCCAACACAGGTAATTTGCTGCCCTTGCTCGTCCTGTGAGCTAAATGCGCAGGTGTAAGATTATGGGCAGGTACGAGCATCGCGCTGGTGAGGTTATGCACCTCACCAGCGCCATGCTCGTACCCGCCCATAATCTCGCGCCTGCGCATTTAGCTCACCGGCCGCAAGCGAGGGCAGCTATGTTTTCTGCTCTACCCGCGATATGGCAGAGCGAACTGCGCCTGCGCGAGCCGACCTAACTGCACAGGCGTCAGATTTGAAAATGTGATGAGGAGGATGACGGAGGGCATCATCCCGTCAATCAAGAAAGGAGGACGCGATCAGCGGCAGGAGGGGGAAAGGAGCAGAAAATGAGCCTGCCCATCTGGCCAACACAGGTAAATTAGCATATTTAACGGCCAAGTTTTATAAAGTTATTTTTGGGATCTGGAAGGGAAGTCAGGGCCAAGGTGCATCTTCATAGAATGCAGCCCAGGAGCTGCAGAAGGGCATTCTTTTAGTTTAATAGGGAAAAATCTGGTGACAGGTTCCCGTTAATGTCAGAAGGCTAGCTGTTACTAACAGTAGGGAGCAGGGCACTCCACTTGATGTGTAGTGTAATGTAATGTCCCAGGGGGGAGGGGGAAGCAGTGAGATCAGCTCCTGTGATATGCACTGTGCATATCATCTTTAAAATTTATGAAAGCAGGGACCGTAAAAGATTTTTGTTTTTTATATCCTTTGAGTACCCCTTTTAATATGTAAGAAATAAGAATAGTTTATACATGATTTTCAGGGAAATTGATGTCTTTGGAGTACTTTGAATTCATAGAAAATCAATTACCTGTTAGTTGAATTTCCTGGGAAAATTTTGCAAACCTGGCAAATTCAATTTACAAAAGATTTGCTCATCTTTAGTTACTATAATTACTGAAGTCTTGTAATATACCAAAAGTCTCTGGTATCGCATATTGATTAATAAAATCACCTACACAACCTATAGCCGGTAATTAACCAACTTTAGGCTTTGAGCTATAATAAAAATAAAAATGTTTAGGCTTCCTCAAAGTAAAAGTAAATGTGTCCAAAGGTATCAGCATTGAAACACAAAATAACTGAATGTATTTTTTTTAAACTACTTTTAATTTCAATTTACACTATGCCTTTGATGCAGTGTGTACACTAAGATAATCCTCAAACTAAAATTCAATGTTTAGATGTTAAATATCTTCTATACAAATCTATTCAAGTTCTGTTGAACTACGAGTGAGTGAATGGTCCCTTCCAAGTCCAGTGCTAAATTATTGATTGGATTATTAGTAGTGATGAGAGAGAACTAAGGGCTGTTTCACACATCCGGCAACTTCCGGGTCACATGCTCCGGTCACATTACAGCATGTGACCCGGAAGTTGCCGCGCTGCCATTGTACTGTATCACACTGTACAGGAGTGCGTCGGATCCGGCAATCTGGCGAAAATCCGGATGTGTGAAACGGCCCTAACATGCTCAATTGCTCGCTACTCGAATCAAGCAGGTCTAAAGCTTGGACCTACTCGATTTGAGCATAATGGAAGTCTATGGGCAATTCAAACATTTTTCTAGCAGACACCACCAAAAAAATGTTTTTTATTTTAAAAAAAGAGAGAAAAAAACGTCCCCCCCATGAAGTATTCTGTTTATGGCTGGTTGCATGAGGGTGGAGAGTCAAACTGCCAATCAGCGATTTCAAATGAATCTCAGGTCAAATCCTGGTCCAGATCAGAACTTTATTAAAAGTTTGGGTGAACCTCCAAAACCTGAACTTTCACGGGTCCGCTCATCTCTAATTTGGAGCTGAGCTTTAACTTAACCAATAACCACTGTCAATAATTTTGATGTTTTAATGTAAGGCAATTTCTGTTAATCTGATTGGCTATAATATATTATATTCTATATGCTACAAATTTTTAGCCAGACCAAAGTTGTGATATTGTTAAAGGTTCCAAGAGCCAGACCAGAAGAGATCATTTGATTGTCAGCATGTTCTGTTTGTTTGGGGGTTTTTTTCTCTTTTTTTTCAAGAGAAGTTATCTTGGGGAGACAACCTTATTAAACAATGAATTAAAGCAGTATACCTACATACAAAATAGAATAAAGATAAGGAATGGTGGTGGTCAGGTGTCAATTCAGCAGAAATATAGAAAATTATAAATCACAGGACTTTTAAATATGTGATGGTGCATTATCCGTATGAGCATGAAATTCGGACGAAGCTACATATTTTCTTCGTCAGCCTTATCATTCTATACACCATCGTTGATTTATGGAACCAGCAGTACATTACAATTTGGAATTTTTTTCTGACCAACCAGAGATCGGCTAAAGAACAGTGACTAACCAATTGTCCCAAAAATTTAAAAGGATAGTCCTTTGGTTCCAATAGTATTCCAATAAAATCATGATTTCCATGATGAAGAAGTTTAGCACTGATAGGTCTTTCTAAAAACCATGTTTAGAATGTGGGGTGTCAAGGATAAGAGAGAGTAGCAAAATGGCTACAGATTATTTAATAGATTAGTGAGTTACTGTCTCTTTTTTTTTCAACCCAAGGGGCAAACATAGGATTTCTAAGGGTTTTTTAGACTTGCTATACTAATGATCTATCCTTAGGATAGGATTTTAATATCAGATCAAGAACTGCACGTCAGTTTCTATTGAAGAGAATACGAACTGAGGTGCTGTACTTGTCAGTGGTAACTACACAGTGAATACAGCAGTTCTGTTGCACTCCATTAATTTTTAACACTGATCACTGAGAATTATTGTATAGTGTAAAGCTAGATAAAAAGCCTTTAATGGCTCCAAATGTGACAAATATAACGACAACTTTTATAATAATAATACTACGGTGTCCATGTACAAACATACAAGGACCCCCAATTCCAAGTGTATGGAACAACACAAAAAAAATTCAGAGAAAAAAACGGCAAATTAGACATAATTTTGCACATAACCCCCAAAATTGTCAGGACAAAACTAATGGCACCTTTTCAAAATTGTATGTAAGCAAATTTCTTCCAAGCATGTGATGCTCATTAAAACTCACCTGTGGCAAGTAACAGGTGTGGGCAATTCTGAAAATCACACCTGAAACCAAATAAACCTTAGAGAAGTTAACTCAATTTTTGCATTCTGTGTGTGCCACACTAAGCATGGAGAACAGAAAGAGAAGAGAACTGTCTGATGACTTGAGAACCAATATTGGTGAAAAATATCAACAATCTCAAGGCTACAAGTCCATCTTTAGAGATTTTGATGTTCCTTTGTCCACAGTGTGCAATATAATCAAGGAGCTTACAACCCATGGCACTGTAGTTAATCTCCTTGGATGTGGATGACACAGGAAAAATTGATAAAAGGTTGCAATAAAGGATATTCCAGATGGCAGATAAACAGCCCCAATCAAGTTCCAAAGAAATTCAAGCTGTCCTGCAGCCTCAGGGTGCATCAGTATCAGCGCAAACTAAATGCTATGGAGGAGCCTTGGGAGGATACCACTGCTGACACAGAGACATTAAAAAGCTAGACTGCAGTTTGCCAAAATGTACATAAGTAAGCCAAAATCTTTCTGGGAAAGAATCTTGTGGACAGATGAGACAAAAGCTTTTTTGATAAAGCACATCATTCTACTGTTTTCCGAAAACCGAATGAGGTCAACAAAGAAACAAAAACAATAGCTACAGCAAAATATGGAGAGGTTCAAAGATGTTTCGTGGGTTGTTTTGCTGCCCCTGGTATAGGATAACTTGACTGTGTGCAAGTCATCATGAAATCTGAAGAGTACCAAAGGATTTCAGAGGTCTCCATCCAATGCCCAGTGTCAGAAAGCTGATCATCTGGCTAGTGTTACTTCCGAGATGAAAATAAAAAAAACTCACCACAAAAAAGCCACCAGCCAACTCATGTCAAAATGGCAAATGCACTTGCAGGATTTAGCCGGTCCCCCATGATAAAGATATGGGTAACAGGTGAAAAATACCGATGAGACAGCCACTCTCAACCTACCAAATTATGGAGGGGGTGGCTGCTGGTATTAAACTTGCACTCTAATAAGGTTATACATAGGGCTCCAGTACATTTGCCATTTTGACCTGAGTTGGCTGGTGCCATTTTTGTGGTTTGTTTTTTTCTTTTTTTTCTTTGAATTTATGTTCTTTTTGGTGAATTGTTTTTTAACCCCATTACGACCGCGTTACGTTTTAAAACGGCACTAAAAAGGGTACTTATTCCTTTCTGCCGTTTTAAAACGGCGGTCGGAAAAAAGGGTCTAGCGCCCCCCAGAGTCAGAAAATTTCCGGGGTCTCAGCTGCCGGGGGTAGCTGAGACCCTGGAGATCATGATTCTGGCCGGTTTTTCCGGTCCCCGTTCACCTGATGACCGGTATACACCGTATACCGATGATCAGGTTACAGTAAATGACCGCGCCGGTAAAAAATGATTTATCTCCCATCTGGCATGATCAAACATGCCAGATGGGAGATAAATCTTTTTCCCGGTTCCCTCCGGTCCCCTCGGTATCCCCAAAGTGCCCCCCCCGACCCCCAACCCCCTCCCGAAAATCCAAGATGGCCGCGCGCATCTGAGAGCACAGCAGCGCGCCGGCCGCATTTACAGTGTTCCTATGGTTTCTGTCGTATGTGCCATAACACATACGACAGAAACCTGCTCCCTAGGCCCTGCCGGGTCCCCCCCTACCCTCCCCCCGTGTTCCCCGGTGTCATACATACCGGAGCGCTGATCCCCCGCGGCCCCCTCCTCCGGCTCCTTCACAGCAGACGCCGGTCACATGTGCAGAGCGCGGCTGTCAGCTTCCTGTGTTCAGGATGCTGGCTGCTGCTGCTGCTGCTGCTCGGCACTGTGCAGCTGTGACCCGGGGAGGGTGGGTGCAGATTCTTTGCACCCACTCTCCTCAAATGGAGGGTCTGCCCTCCTAGAAAATGGGGGATACGTTCCCTGAACGTGTCCCCCATATTCTAGAAGGTCCAGAGTCGACGTGGGACGTCCAAATGGATTATAGTGGATTTTTTTTTTTTTTCTTTTCAATAAATTGGTCAATCAGGGAATGTTTTGGGGAGTGTTTTTTCAAATAAATTTTTTTTTGTTGTCAATTTTTTTTCTTATTACTGTCAATTAGTTATGTCGGGTATCTGATAGACGCCGTGACATAACTAATTGCTGGGCTTGATGCCAGGTGACATTACACACCTGGTATCAACCCCATTCATTACCCCGTTAGCCAACGCACCAGGGCGCGGGATGAGCTGGGGCGAAGCGCCAGAATTGGCGCATCTATTGGATGCGCCACTTCTGGGGCGGCTGCGGCCTGCTATTTTTAGGCTGGGAAGAGTCCAATAACCATGGCTCTTCCCATCCTGAAAATACCAGACCCCAGCTGTCAGCTTCACCTTGGCTGGTGATCTAATTTGGGGGGACCCCACGTTTGTTTTTTTTTTTTAATTATTTATTTATAAATAATTAAAAAAAACAGCTTGGGGAGCCCTCCAAATTGATCACCAGACAAGATGAAGCTGTCAGCTGTGGTTTGCAGGCTACAGCTGTCTGCTTTACCCTAACTGGCTATCAAAAATAGGGGGGACCCCACGTCATTTATTTTAATTCTTTTTTTTTTTTTTGGGCTAAATACAAGGCTAGGCATCCTTTAGTGTCACATGAAAGGCACTAAAGGGCGCCAGCTTAGAATATGCAGGGGGTGGGACGTTATATATGTTTGACATCTATCCATTCATCCATTGTATGTCATGGGTACGGGACTGCAATAGACCAGGTGAGTGCTGCTGAGAGCAGTTCTGCTATTTATATGTGAGGCCGCATGGCACATTTTATAAAAATATTTTAGTGTAGGACTGCTTCAAATGAGATTTGCCGTGACGTGGCGAAGCAGCTCAAGAAATTGCAATTTTTTGCCAAAAATCTCAAAAAAAAAATTTTTATAATGCAGTTTGGAATGTTTGATGCCTTAGTGCACATTGGTGCTGGCTCTTTGTTGTTTCTTTGTTGAATTGGTCGGTGGTTGACCTCCACCTTGCTATGCACCCCAATTTGGGATGTATTCCATCTGTATAGATTTTGGCGTTTGGTGACTGTTCACATTGGGTCATCAGGCTTTGTCCACAGGCTATATATATACTTCATGCAGCATTTGCTTGGACCTGTCCCGCCCACAGCCATGACTCAGTCATGGGTACGGGACTGCAATAGACCAGGTGAGTGCTGCTGAGAGCAGTTCTGCTATTTATATGTGAGGCCGCATGGCACATTTTATAAAAATATTTTAGTGTAGGACTGCTTCAAATGAGATTTGCCGTGACGTGGCGAAGCAGCTCAAGAAATTGCAATTTTTTGCCAAAAATCTCAAAAAAAATTTTTATAATGCAGTTTGGAATGTTTGATGCCTTAGTGCACATTGGTGCTGGCTCTTTGTTGTTTCTTTGTTGAATTGGTCGGTGGTTGACCTCCACCTTGCTATGCACCCCAATTTGGGATGTATTCCATCTGTATAGATTTTGGCGTTTGGTGACTGTTCACATTGGGTCATCAGGCTTTGTCCACAGGCTATATATATACTTCATGCAGCATTTGCTTGGACCTGTCCCGCCCACAGCCATGACTCAGTCATGGGTACGGGACTGCAATAGACCAGGTGAGTGCTGCTGAGAGCAGTTCTGCTATTTATATGTGAGGCCGCATGGCACATTTTATAAAAATATTTTAGTGTAGGACTGCTTCAAATGAGATTTGCCGTGACGTGGCGAAGCAGCTCAAGAAATTGCAATTTTTTGCCAAAAATCTCAAAAAAAAATTTTATAATGCAGTTTGGAATGTTTGATGCCTTAGTGCACATTGGTGCTGGCTCTTTGTTGTTTCTTTGTTGAATTGGTCGGTGGTTGACCTCCACCTTGCTATGCACCCCAATTTGGGATGTATTCCATCTGTATAGATTTTGGCGTTTGGTGACTGTTCACATTGGGTCATCAGGCTTTGTCCACAGGCTATATATATACTTCATGCAGCATTTGCTTGGACCTGTCCCGCCCACAGCCATGACTCAGTCATGGGTACGGGACTGCAATAGACCAGGTGAGTGCTGCTGAGAGCAGTTCTGCTATTTATATGTGAGGCCGCATGGCACATTTTATAAAAATATTTTAGTGTAGGACTGCTTCAAATGAGATTTGCCGTGACGTGGCGAAGCAGCTCAAGAAATTGCAATTTTTTGCCAAAAATCTCAAAAAAAATTTTTATAATGCAGTTTGGAATGTTTGATGCCTTAGTGCACATTGGTGCTGGCTCTTTGTTGTTTCTTTGTTGAATTGGTCGGTGGTTGACCTCCACCTTGCTATGCACCCCAATTTGGGATGTATTCCATCTGTATAGATTTTGGCGTTTGGTGACTGTTCACATTGGGTCATCAGGCTTTGTCCACAGGCTATATATATACTTCATGCAGCATTTGCTTGGACCTGTCCCGCCCACAGCCATGACTCAGTCATGGGTACGGGACTGCAATAGACCAGGTGAGTGCTGCTGAGAGCAGTTCTGCTATTTATATGTGAGGCCGCATGGCACATTTTATAAAAATATTTTAGTGTAGGACTGCTTCAAATGAGATTTGCCGTGACGTGGCGAAGCAGCTCAAGAAATTGCAATTTTTTGCCAAAAATCTCAAAAAAAATTTTTATAATGCAGTTTGGAATGTTTGATGCCTTAGTGCACATTGGTGCTGGCTCTTTGTTGTTTCTTTGTTGAATTGGTCGGTGGTTGACCTCCACCTTGCTATGCACCCCAATTTGGGATGTATTCCATCTGTATAGATTTTGGCGTTTGGTGACTGTTCACATTGGGTCATCAGGCTTTGTCCACAGGCTATATATATACTTCATGCAGCATTTGCTTGGACCTGTCCCGCCCACAGCCATGACTCAGTCATGGGTACGGGACTGCAATAGACCAGGTGAGTGCTGCTGAGAGCAGTTCTGCTATTTATATGTGAGGCCGCATGGCACATTTTATAAAAATATTTTAGTGTAGGACTGCTTCAAATGAGATTTGCCGTGACGTGGCGAAGCAGCTCAAGAAATTGCAATTTTTTGCCAAAAATCTCAAAAAAAATTTTTATAATGCAGTTTGGAATGTTTGATGCCTTAGTGCACATTGGTGCTGGCTCTTTGTTGTTTCTTTGTTGAATTGGTCGGTGGTTGACCTCCACCTTGCTATGCACCCCAATTTGGGATGTATTCCATCTGTATAGATTTTGGCGTTTGGTGACTGTTCACATTGGGTCATCAGGCTTTGTCCACAGGCTATATATATACTTCATGCAGCATTTGCTTGGACCTGTCCCGCCCACAGCCATGACTCAGTCATGGGTACGGGACTGCAATAGACCAGGTGAGTGCTGCTGAGAGCAGTTCTGCTATTTATATGTGAGGCCGCATGGCACATTTTATAAAAATATTTTAGTGTAGGACTGCTTCAAATGAGATTTGCCGTGACGTGGCGAAGCAGCTCAAGAAATTGCAATTTTTTGCCAAAAATCTCAAAAAAAATTTTTATAATGCAGTTTGGAATGTTTGATGCCTTAGTGCACATTGGTGCTGGCTCTTTGTTGTTTCTTTGTTGAATTGGTCGGTGGTTGACCTCCACCTTGCTATGCACCCCAATTTGGGATGTATTCCATCTGTATAGATTTTGGCGTTTGGTGACTGTTCACATTGGGTCATCAGGCTTTGTCCACAGGCTATATATATACTTCATGCAGCATTTGCTTGGACCTGTCCCGCCCACAGCCATGACTCAGTCATGGGTACGGGACTGCAATAGACCAGGTGAGTGCTGCTGAGAGCAGTTCTGCTATTTATATGTGAGGCCGCATGGCACATTTTATAAAAATATTTTAGTGTAGGACTGCTTCAAATGAGATTTGCCGTGACGTGGCGAAGCAGCTCAAGAAATTGCAATTTTTTGCCAAAAATCTCAAAAAAAATTTTTATAATGCAGTTTGGAATGTTTGATGCCTTAGTGCACATTGGTGCTGGCTCTTTGTTGTTTCTTTGTTGAATTGGTCGGTGGTTGACCTCCACCTTGCTATGCACCCCAATTTGGGATGTATTCCATCTGTATAGATTTTGGCGTTTGGTGACTGTTCACATTGGGTCATCAGGCTTTGTCCACAGGCTATATATATACTTCATGCAGCATTTGCTTGGACCTGTCCCGCCCACAGCCATGACTCAGTCATGGGTACGGGACTGCAATAGACCAGGTGAGTGCTGCTGAGAGCAGTTCTGCTATTTATATGTGAGGCCGCATGGCACATTTTATAAAAATATTTTAGTGTAGGACTGCTTCAAATGAGATTTGCCGTGACGTGGCGAAGCAGCTCAAGAAATTGCAATTTTTTGCCAAAAATCTCAAAAAAAAAAATTTTTATAATGCAGTTTGGAATGTTTGATGCCTTAGTGCACATTGGTGCTGGCTCTTTGTTGATCCATTGTAGCATTTTACGCTGTGTGCCCACAATCAGGGTTTGCAACGTTTTGGGCGCAGAGTGTTTTCCCTGCGTCCATAACGCTGCGTTGTGCAGTAGAAGCACAGTGGCAGGATTTTTAGAAATCCCGTGCCCACTGTGTTTCTTTTCTCCGCAGCATAAATCGACCTGTGGCGCAGCTTCCCGAGCCTCAGCATGTCAATTTATGCTGCGGAGATGAGTGTTCTTTGCAGGTAGAATAGAACTAAAGTCCACAGCAGCCTGAACCCAAATCGTGGGCATGGGCAGCTGCGTTCTCCCGTGGACAACACTCACATTTCTGCAGGAGGCTGACACTGGGTACTAGACGCCGTGTCGCTGGATCATGGCCACATAGCCTAAAGGCTACTTTACACGCTGCGATATCGGTCCCCGCCCCCATCTGTTGTGCGACACGGGCAAATCGCTGCCTGTGCCGCACAACATCGCGCAGACGCATCACACATACTTACCTGCCCGGCGACGTCGCTGTGACCGGCGAACCGCCTCCTTTCTAAGGGGGCGGTCCGTGTGGTGTCACAGTGACGTCACTGAGCGGCCGCCCAATAGAAGCGGAGGGACGGAGATGAGTGGCCGGAACATCCCGCCGACCTCCTTCCTTCCTCATAGCGGCCGGGAGGCAGGTAAGGAGAGGTTCCTCGTTCCTGCGGCGTCACACATAGCGATGTGTGCTGCCGCAGGAGCGATGAACTACATCGTTACTGCTGCAGTAACGATAATCGAGAATGGACCCCCCATGTCACCGATGAGCGATTTTGCACGTTTTTGCAACGATGCAAAATCGCTAATCGGTGTCACACGCAGCAACATCGCTAATGCGGCCGGATGTGCGTCACCAATTCCGTGACCCTAACGACTCCGCATTAGCGATGTCGCAGCGTGTAAAGCCCCCTTAACAGTGAGAAATTTGTTGCTACAGCAACATTTTTGTGAAGTACCTGTGGATTCAAAATGTTTACTATACTCCTGAATAAAATACTTGAGGGGTCCAGTTTCCAAAATGAGGTCACTTGTGGGGGGTTTCTGATGTATAGGTGCCCAAGGGGCCCTGCTAATGTGACATGGTGCGCGCAATTTACTTCAACTTTTCCAAAATTCAAATGGTGCTCCTTCCATTCCAAGCCCTCCCATTTATCCAAACAAAGGTTTTTGGCCACATGTGGGGTATCCCTGCGCTCACAAATTAGATAACAACCTGTGGGGTACACGTTTTGTTGTTGCCTCTTGAAAAAGTGAAAAATGTGTCGCTAAATCAACATTTTTGTGAAAAAAATGAAAATTTCAATATGGCAACCTAAGCTTATCAAATTCTGTGAAGTATTCGTGGATTCAAAATGCTCAATATACACCTAGATTAAAGCCTTGAGGGGTCTTATTTCCAGAATGGGGTCACTTGTGGGGGACCTCCACTGCTTAGGCACCTCAGGGGCTCTCCTAATGCAACATGGCGTCCGCTATTGATTCCAGCCAATTTTGCAGTCAAATTGCACTCCTTCTCTTCTGAGCCCTGTAGTGTGCCCAAACAGTTGATTTCCACCACATACAAGATATCAACAAACTCAGGAGAAATTGCACAATAAATTTCATGGTGATTTTTTTCCTGTTACCCTTGTGAAAAAAAAAGCTACCTGGTTGAAGTAACAATTTTGTGGTAAAATTTTATTTTTTTATTTTCATGGCTCAACGTTATAAACTTCTGTAAAGCACCTGGAGGTTCAGGGTACTCACCAAACATCAAGATAAATTCCTTGAGGGGCCTAGTTTCCAATATGGGGTCACTTGTGGTGTTTGTTTGCTGTTTACGTACCTTAGGGGTCCTCCAAATGCGACATGGTGCCCGCAATATTTTTCAGCCAAATTTCCTTTCTAAAATTCAAATATTGCTCCTTCCGTTCCAAGCCCTCCCATTTCTCCAAACAAAGGTTTCAGACCACAAGTGAGGTATCACCGCGCTCATAAAAAAGTGGGTAACAAACATTGGGGTCAAATTTTTGGAATTACCTCTTGAAAAAGTGAAAAAATTGATGCTAAAGCAACATTTTTGAGAAAAAAATGAAAATCTTCAATGTGACAACGTAACGTTATCAAAATCTGTGAAGTACTTGTGGATCCAAAATGCTCACTATACCCCTAGATAGAAGCCTTAAGGGGTCTAGTTTCCAAAATGGTGTCACTTGTGAGGGGTTTCTGCTGTTTAGGTACCTTAGCGGACCTGTAAATGCAACATGGTGCCCGCAATCTATTTCAGCCAAATTTGCTTTCCAAAATTCAAATATTGCTCCTTCTGTTCCGAGCCCTCCCATTTGTCCAAACAAAGGTTTCTGACCACATGTGGGGTATTGGCGCGTTCATAAGAAAGTGGGTAACAAGTTTTGGGGTTCATTTTGTTGTGTTATTTCTTCTAAAAGTGAATAAATTTGGGGTAGAGCAACATTTTAGGTAAAATTTTATTTTTTGCTTTTTTCATTCCACTTTGCTTTAGTTCCTGTGAAGCACCTGAAGGGTTAATAAACTTCTTGGATATGGTTTTGAGTACTTTGAGGGGTGCTGTTTTCAGAATGGTGTCACTTTTAGGTATTTTCTGTCACTTAGGCCTCTCAAAGTCACTTCAAATGTGATGTGGTCCCTAAAAAAATGGTTTTGTGAATTTTGTTGAAAAAATGGGAAATTGCTGATGAACTTTGACCCCTTCTAACTTCCTAACCCCAAAACATTTTTTTCAGAAATTGCGCTAATGTAAAGTAGACATGTGGGAAATGTTATTTATTAACTGTTTTGTGTGACATAACTCTCTGGGTTAAGGGCATAAAAATTAAAAGTTTGAAAATTGCAAAATTTTCAAAATTTTCATCAAATTTCCGATTTTTTCACAAATAAAAGCAAAAAATATTGTTCTAAATTTATAACTATCATGAAGTACAATATGTCACGAAAAAATAATGTCAGAATCACCGGGATCCGTTCCAGAGTTATGAACTCATAAAGTGACACTGGTCAGAATTGCAAAAAATGGCCTGGGCATTAAGGACAAAACTGGCTTCGTCCTTAAGGGGTTAATACAGTGTAGGGACTCAAAAGCGTGGGGACCCTTTTTACTTCCGATATACCGCTCGTCCGATGGTCCAGTCACTGTGACGCATATGTAAATGTGATTGTCCTGAAGGAGTATCCACTCTGAAACTCATTCAACAAATCACTTTCCCAGGATCCTATGTTCATCTACTAAAACGGCAGGCCGACTTTTCACCCTTCTCTCTCCATTGTCTGCCCAACCATAATTCATAAAAGTTAGTAAGCATAAATTAAAAATGTTCATTTTTTTCTTTGCTTTGGTGGAGTTATACTGACGCCAGAGGTGCATGGCAGAGTCTTTTTCGCTTCTTTCCATATAGAGTAGATGCATGTGTATGGCATGGATGGGTTTGGAGGAAAAGCTGTTGACTGAATGAGAGACAACTAATGTATCTTAAGGCTATGTGTGGCTGATTAACATATTGTATTGATTTTATTAGGAAAAAAAATATATATGGGTATGAAGTATAAAATTTGTTAACCCACTTCCATATGCGCATTTACTTAAGACTGATCTCATTTTAACTTTTTAATCTACCGATTCATCCAATTAAGTGCGATGCCGGAGCCGCTCTGATCTTACACGGATACATAACATGAAAGCATTTTTTCTGAAATGTCATTAACGTTCCTTAGATCTTCCTTTTTGTAGCTCATTACTCTTCTACACAAGCCTAGAGGGAAATCAGACTGCAATACTTCTCCTTGTGGGAGAATAGACTGTGCTTAGTTTACCAATCACAGTGATGTGACAATTAATTATTAGTGAATTTGTGGGGTTTAAAAATCTATACTTCCCGGAATTAATGAGTATTTTCTTCAAGAACTGGAAGTGACACCAAGATGAGAAATACAAAAGTTTTTTGTAGCAGATAATATCCAATCACGCAGAATTGATCCACCAAACGTTCATTTGTGGTGTATATATATCTAATGAAATCTTACATGAAATCAATACGGCATGTAAACACCGAGATGGAAATGTCAATTATAGCTCAGAAAATCAAAGACAAGTGATTTTTCTCATGTGTTTTAACCCTTGGAAAAGGTCACGAAATTCCTAAACATTTTCTTGCAAATGGTGTCCATGTATGATAGACAGCACGATCCTATTATAAAGAATGTATCGTCGGAAAATGACCTATTGTTAACCCCTTTACAACCTTGGATGTACCGGTCCAGAGTACAGCGCGCCATTCCCCGGTCCCATCAGCAGCCCTATGACATGATTGCAGGGCGCTGATGGGTTGTCATCACACCTGGGGGTCAGCTAATGACCCCTTTACCTGTCATGATGTAGTTCCTGTGAAAGCTGGCTGAGTGCACAGGAGATTTGCATTTGTGCTGTGCAATGCGGTGCTCATGCACTGCAATGAATAATAATAATAATTAGGGATGATCGAATACCTCAAATATTCGGCTTCACAAATATTTTCTGAATAGGTTGCCGCTATTCGACTATTCGTGAATATTCGATGCGCAATGTAAGTCTATGGGAAACCCGAATATCAACTATTCAGAACTATTTGGGCTTCCCATAGACTTACATTGCGCATTGAATATTCGCATAGTGGCGACCTATTCGTCGGATATTCGCAAAGCCAAATATTTGAGGTATTCGATCATCCCTAATAATAATCTTTATTTCTATAGCGCTATAGAACAGAAGTGATCAGAGTATCATAGTTTCAAGTCCCCTAAAAGGCCTAGTAAAAACAATAAAAAGTTTAAAAAAAGTTTTAAAAAATAAAAAAATAAGTTTAAATCCCCCACCTTTTGCCCTGTTTAAAATAAAACAATACATGAATTAATATAGTACAGAAATTTGGTATCGCCGTGTTCAGAAATCTATCAAAATATAAAATAAATTAATCCAATCAGGAACCAGAGTTATAGAAAAAAACTTAAGAACTCCACAATTCCTTTTTTTTTTGCCACTAAGAGATGACCAAAAAATTGAATCTAGCCAAACATGTTTTTTGTAAAAATGCCACACTAACTTCCATTATACTCGGTACATGAGTTGTGCTCATCTGAGCATCCGACTGCTTGTTATGAGCACCCGAGCATGGTAGTGCTCACTCATCACTAGTGGCAATTAAATGACAGATGCATAGGTAATGGTGTAAGGGAGGTCTTTGCAAATGTCAGATTGGTTCTAAAGCAAAAGTGCTGGGTTTATCCAGACCTGACAGCCTTGTGGCAACAATATCATGGTTCTTTTGGATCTGAAGGCCGCTTTACACGCTACGATATATCTAACGATATGCCGTCGGGGTCACGTCGTTAGTGTCGCACATCCGGCATCGTTAGACATATTGTAGTGTGTGACAGCTACGAGCAACTGTGAACGAGCAAAAATACTCACCTTATCGTTGCTCGTTGACACGTCGCTCATTTTCTAAAAATCGAACGTCCTTCTGTGCTCCGGTTGTTCATCGTTCCTGAGGCAGCACACATCGCACCGTGTGACACCCCGGGAACGATGAACTGCAGCTTACCTGCAGCTGCCGGCAATGCGCAAGGAAGGAGGTGGGCGGGATGTTTACGGCCCGCTCATCTCCGCCCCTCCGCTTCTATTGGCCGGCCGCTGTGTGACGTCGCTGTGACGCCGAACGTCCGTCCCCCTTCAGGAAGAGGATGTTCGCCGCTCACAGCGAGGTTGTTTGGAAGGTAAGTACGTGTGACGGGGTTTACGACTTTGTGCGACACGGGCAACAAATTGCCCGTGCCGCACAAGCGATGGATGCATATCGACATGTGTAAAGCAGCCTTAAGGCAGACTTCATTCATATGATCTGGTTCTGCCCATGTAGGGTACCTTTCCGAGAAAAATTAAAGGGAACCTGTCATGTGGAAAAATGCTATTAATCTGCAGATTTGGGGTTAATTTGCAGATTAATAGCATTCTTTAGCTGCTGGCGCTTGCACATTGAACCCTGCTGTTGGGAGGAAATTAACTTTAATCAGCATTTCGGTTCCAGTCACAGGGGCAGATCTGCTGCAGCTTCAGTCACCGCTCTGTGTATGGAGAGTAACACCTGTAACCACGCCCCCCGAGACTCACTGACTGCTGCTCTGCATTAGAGGAAGCTGTCAGTCAGTGTAGGGGGCGCGATTACAGCCACCGCTCTCCATACACAGAGCGGTGACTGAACCAGTGATGGCGCCCCCTTTGTGAATTAAACCAGAATGCTGGCAGAGGATTAAAGTTAATTTCCTCCTGGCAGTGGGGTTTAATGTGCAGGCACCAGGAGGTACAGAACACTATTAATCTATTCTTTAGATTAAACCCATATCTGTAGGTGAATAGCATTTTTCCATGTGACAGGTTCCTTTTAAATTATATACTACCTACTGCATTAGGAATCCCACTAATCTTATTTCCAACTTTGTGTTTGTTAGGGCTACTTGACTCAGATCTCTGCTCAGATTATCAAGATGTATTGAAAATACAATTATTATTTCTCACTGGAAAAACCATCATTATGCAATGATTGGTGCCTAGTTCTGAAAACCTCTCAAATTTAAAAATGGTTATGTCACACCAGGTTTTGCACAAACTTCACCGACTGTCATGGCAGTGTCAGGCTTTGTTCAAATTGCAGATTCTGATACTCCGCCTGATGTCTCGTCTGGTGTCTCTGTTTAACACAGGCAGAATAGGGCATTGACCTGCTGTGTGCTCAGTCATTGTCAGGCTAGCAACCGTTAACCTTTGCTAGCCTGCTTGCTAGGCTCCTTTGATCACATGTTGTGAGGAAGCCAATCACATCTGCTCCTCCCATATTTAAGCTGGATGAAATCTTTTACCCATGCCAGCTATAGGTTATACTATGTTGGTCTGTGTGGTTTTTTTGTGTCCCAAAGTTTTTGGAAAGTGTTTATTTTCACCTGGAGTGGTTGTGGAGTTTACTCATTGTCTTGTTGTTTCCTCCCTGTTCTTGTTTTCTTTGTAAACTTTTATGGTCTTATACTTATGTGTGCACATGCTGTGTGACAGAGTTTTGATCTCTCCTGTCTATTTTTGTGGGTTTAATCTTAGTCTTATCTCAGTCCACCCTGGGGGAGGGATATCAGATCAGGACTGCTCAGGAACAGGGCCAGGAAGGAGACTCAGGCATCCCCACCTTTAGGGGTATAACTGAGACTAGGGATAGCATAGAGCCTCCTGGTCTGAGGGTCAGCTTAGGTGATCTGTTTTGCTGCTATCACCAAAGTCTTTGTGACAGGTTAATCATATAATCTCATATGAGAATATAGTATGTAAAAAAACAGCGTCAATAAATGTTCTACAAGATGTTGAATAAGTGGTAACTGAATTCTCAGCTTCTGCTCTCCGCTTTTCTGTTATTTTTAATCTTGACTCATTATTCTGTTAGTGCTGTGCAATCGCTTCA
Organism: Anomaloglossus baeobatrachus; assembly: GCF_048569485.1. Lineage (NCBI taxonomy): Eukaryota > Metazoa > Chordata > Amphibia > Anura > Aromobatidae > Anomaloglossus > Anomaloglossus baeobatrachus. The sequence goes on from NC_134356.1 coordinate 578,939,151, forward strand.
CTCCGACCTGATTACTTTGTTTATATGTTATTTATCGTATAAGTACGAGCAATCACTTGAATTGGTTTCCATTGACCCTGCACATTGCATCTTATTAAGCATAACTCTGTTACAGTATTGCATTGATTATGTTCTTTGAAGTTTGCACAAAGCATAACTATCCTCCTGAACTGTACAATGCAGTGAAATTGTTAAATGACACAGAGTTTGGTTTGTTTTTGTTTTGCTTCATTTAATATAATTTTTGTTATACGGTTTCAATCAAATGACTTTAAAAACAAGACACTATTGTAAATTCCTGTGATAGTCACACAAACTTGTGTCACGCGGTATAAAGATTGTGATGTCAAACTGCAACATTTACTATTGATGATGTCAATGGGGACATGTTGTGCTCACGATCTCACAAGAGCTTTACTCAATTGTTGTGAAATCTTCCTCACACATTTTTATGCTATTTTGATTGATTTTGTTTTGATTACATGCTCAATTCCATTAGACTTTATTATAGTTCCTGTATTTCAGACGTCAGTGGAAAAACACACACGTTTTTCATTGACATGTTAAAGGTGCGTATGTCCCTCCGTGTGCAGTGATTTTGGCACACGTGTTCTCCATGTGCTATTCATGATAGCACACGGAGATCAGGAACTTTATACTCATCTGTCCACATCGCTGCTGTGCGTGGTGCTGATGTCTCCCATGCTGATGTCTCCGGCTGCTGCTGTCTCCTTGCTGCTGTTACTTCCAGGTCGTGGTTTAGTGAATATTCATGAGCATAATTAGCCAGTCTGGAAGCAGTAGACAGTATCGTTAGAGACAGGTGAGTATATAAAAGCTATTTATTTCACAGATGCATGTTTTCTCCAGTACGTGTCACACGGATCATATCACTGTGTGGTCCGTGGGACATCATTAGTGCCAGATCAAAATGGACACACACGTGTGCCGCATGGACACACGGTCCCTGAGAAATCACTGATGTGTGCATAGACCCATTGATTTTAATGGGTCTATGTATGTCCGTGATTCTGGTACATATAAAATCTGCAACATACGTACCAGAATCACTGAATTGTGAAAGAGGTCTATGACTGTCAATGATTTGACTTTGTAGTAGAACAAAAGCTGATTTGCTGTGTAGCAGGATCCTTTTCTACTTTTTTAGGAACTCGCTGTATAACAATAAGTTAAGAATAAATACATAATAATCATAGAAAAATAATAAAAACATTATTCCCCTCTAACATAAACTCTAGATACCACCATGTGACCATGGCTCAGGTTTATTATGTATTAGAATGAGTGCGCCTTAGTGAGCCAAAATATACAACCTGTCTTAGATGTTTGTTTTCGTTATTTTACTACTTTATTAGTTAAGTGAAAAATTATAAGTTCCTGTTATTTTGCTTTTTAAGTATTTCTGGCATATAGCTGATCATAATATGGATGAGGAAAACGGGTTTGATGCTGCGCTAAAAACCACAATTCCAGGAGGTGTAATGAAATCCTTTTCTTTATTTGCACGGGTCAACGCGTTTCGAAGGCATAGCCGCCCTCTTCATCAGGACAAAACAAAGCAAAAAAGAACAGCAATGCTGTTCTTTTTTGCTTTGTTTTGTCCTGATGAAGAGGGCGGCTATGCCTTCGAAACGCGTTGACCCGTGCAAATAAAGAAAAGGATTTCATTACACCTCCTGGAATTGTGGTTTTTAGCGCAGCATCAAACCCGTTTTCCTCATCCATCTTATGATCTACTTTCTTATCGGGGCTGCGGCTGACCACCATATGCACTTTCTGCTTAAACGCTTGCAGAGGAGTTGTGCCTGTCACAACTGAAACAGGTGAGTACCTGCCTCCTCACATTTATCCTCTTGTCTACCAGATAAGACCCTATTTTGCGCTTTTTTCCTCCACAGTTTCTTCCTGATATGGCATATAGCTGAAAAAGAGTATAAGAAAACAAGAAAATCTAATGCTATAATTGCTATGCTTGGAAGTGACAGACTACTGAACCCATTTATTGAAGGGTACTGTTAAGCTTTCATTTTTCAGCTGGAAGATCATTTTAAGTAACGCAACTCTATAAAGTGTTAGTTCTCTACAAATACATGGAATTGGGATGCACAAGCCATAATCCAAGCAAGATATAGCCAGTAGTGTACAGTATGTCAGTGTGATTACTGACAAAAATTGTCTGCCTCCAATGGTCACTAATTTCCCAAATTATAAAAAGTTTTACATGTATGAGCTATTACAGATTCAATAAGAGAATACAGCTGCACACTGAAATGCTAATTATTATGTATACTTCTTTTCACTTGTAAAGTGTCATGTAATAAATGGCGTTATAGTAATAAATAATAATACTACTAGGTTAACATTAAATATAAGAAATTTGGAACTGCATTACTGCCATAGAAATTATGTAATAAATAAGGTACTTGGTACACAATTTGGCCACTTCATGATAAGTCCAACAGCCCGCAACAAGGCGTACTGCATTGTTGGGACCCTATGCTTGAATATCTACCTTGGGCTAAAAACTTACAATTTAATGGGCAGGTAGTTCCTTTAGTATGCACCTGTTCACATTTGTCTGTTTCTTACATGTGCAGATCAGTTTTTTGTTATTTGTAGTATACTCCCTTCTGACTGAGCACTCCGCCCACCAGCCAAGGGCTTTTTAATTATGATTATGGCTGGAACCTATCTGCCCTTTCAATTGTAGGCTTTCAACGAAGGTACCAACCCAACATAGTAGATGGAAAGAGAATAATGGCTTCATACAGCATCTAAATTTTACTGGAAAATGCCATTGTTTTCTTTCTTAATACTGTTTCATTAGTTATTTTGACAGGAATATACTTCTGACTGTTGCAAAATGTTTTAACACAAATCTTGCTACTTTTGCTAATTAATTAATTATTTAATTCTCTTTATGTCCTTTCTAGATATGGAAATGATGTCAAGAAAACGTAAGGATTGAATTCTGTTTTCTGGAGGAATACAATTAATTTTCTATGAAGGAAGCCTATCAAGTAGCAATTGAAGTGATCTTTTACTCTCTCTTTCGACTAACATTCTTCATAAATCTTTCCATATTTTAAAACTTCTGGAACCTTCTCTTTTTAAATGTAAAATGTTTGGAAGAAAACCTCCATATTAATGCTATTGGTGTCTCACCATAGAGTGTTGGCTAGCGCAAAGGATTTAGGGCATAATTATCTGTAACTTATAAAAGTATTGTGGAATCGGAAGAAACCAGTGAGGTCTTACTAAAAAACATTCATCAAATGTGGAATTGCCCTAAGTAATTGATCTATCTGAATATGCTCTGTAACAATACTATGGATTTGCTATAGAAACTCTCTGAGAATATGGAAAGCACCAGCAGCAGGAGCTATGGACCTGCCAATCTTACAATTTATTGGGGCAAACTCAACAGCTCCAACTCCAGCTCCGAATTCACCGGTGTCCAGCTCATACAGTCCTACAAGCCACTTATCATACCATGCTACACTTTAGTAGTACTGATTGGAATATTTGGGAACTACCTGCTTTTGTATGTTATCTGGAGAACCAAGAAAATGCACAATGTCACCAATTTCTTTATTGGAAATCTTGCTTTTTCGGACATGCTTATGTGTGCTACGTGTGTGCCCTTCACTCTGGCTTATGCTTTCAACTCCCAGGGCTGGGTATTTGGCAAGTTTATGTGTTACTTTGTGTTCCTGATACAGCCAGTCACAGTGTACGTCTCCGTCTTCACCTTGACAGCCATCGCTGTGGACAGGTAACAACAAACCCTCATGTCTATTCCTAGTCTGTTTTAAAAATCACTTTGAATTGTCAAAAAAATGTAATGTCATGCAATTTACCATGTCAGAAAGCTCACAATGATGTTTTCTTCAGCAACATAAATGACCTATATGCTTTCAATTTATGCCGTTATTTTCCTCACTCCCTAGTTCAAATGTGTTTTACCAAAACGAGCAACTAAAAAAGCATAATAGAAATATGCAATAGGAGACATCTATGTAAGGCATTTTACTAAATAGTCATATATTTTGCACAACTTAAGCCTTAAGCACACACCAACTATGGTTCTGCATAACCTGTGTCGTATGCAGATCAATGATGACACAAATTGTTTTCTTCTTTTGGATTGCTTATTAGTGATGAGCAATCGTGCTCACCACTGTTTGGTACTCGATCGAGCATTGGGGAGATCGGGTAATCTGCCAAGTATCGCGAGTGCTCGGATGTGTTGTCCATGAAACAAGAACACAGCTGGCTCCCTTCACTTAAAGTGAATCTCTCAGGTGGAATATGCACCCAGAACCATGAGCAGTTCTGGGTGCATATTTCTAATCCCTGCCTAACTGTCCCCGCCTCTAGTAGCATAGATAAAGAGATCTTTAGAAAACATATTTCTTAAGATTCTTTATAATATCCTAATGAGTTCAGTGACTAGTTGCAGGGGCGTTAGTTCCCTTGGCTAGTCGAACCCCTCAGCATGTTAGAGTGTCCTTTTGGGCGAGCTAACATGCTAATGAATACGTAACGTCAGCGGCATGCTCGCTGCACCTCTACCACCACTGATGATTTTCTGCTCAATGCGCATGATCATAATGTCCCCGGACTTCCGGTCATGCGCGCTACACAAGTTTGAAGCCCGGATGCGTACACCTGGCTTCATAGTACGCATGACTGGAAGTCCGGGACTGTTCTGATGAGGCGCACTGAGCCGAAATCTAGCATTGGGCACGGTGTCAGCAGAGAGCAATGAGCTCGACCATGCCTCTAACGCTGCACGTTCATTAGCATGTTAGCACGCCCACAGCTGTGCTGTTCCTGCACTGTCAGTGGGAGCTGCCGGGCAGCTCTAGGCTCCGCCCCCTCCATCCTCTGCGTGTGTAACAGTGTGCTGGCTGGAGGTGAAGCACTGGCAGTCTGGTCTATGCCTCGTCCCAGCACTGCTATATGTTCACTCTGGCTTGCAAATTCTTTAGTAAGTTTATTTAATAATGTCCAGTGGCTGAAAGGATGTTTTGTTGACAAGGACAACAGTAAGATAAGACATATTGCAGGAAAGTGCAGCAGGCATAGGCAGGTTGTGCTGCTGTTGGCCTTTTCTGCCATATGTCTTATATCTAAACTATTAAAAGATAGATTGATGTGTCTGTGTCACCAATCTGCTTGGAAGCTGGGGATGTTGGGGGGGGGATGAGGAATTACAGGCTGATATATACGGTGGTGGGGGGGGTCACCAGCCCTCACCCAATATGAGAAGTGGGGAGAGCATTAGGAGCAGGTTATGATTGTAGAGGGCAAGACAGTTCCTGCTTATTGTGTTAAATATAACTAAATTACTGCGCACTCAGGGGCGTAATGATCAGGGTCACAGAGGTCACAATTGGGGATTTGGGATTCCGCTGACCCCAGTGTGTGCTTCAGCTGGATGTGCATTTTAACTATGTCAGCATGAGAAGCCCATTGTTATAGTTGAGCTGTGCGGTGGACAGGGGCGGAACAGTTGCAGTTGCAGTTGCAGTGATTGCAACTGGGTCTTGGGGTGCAGGCGGCCCGCCAGCCCCAGCCCCTGCTTCAGTAGGACATTTGGCTGAGACTGCACATCCAGCTGAAATGCATCTCTGTGCAGAGACCCGTTGGGTCCCTGCACTGTGATACGTGTTGCAGCCAAATAGAAGACAGCAGCTTTGAGCAGTATCCCCGTGACTAAGGCAGCGCATGACAATGATGTCTTGTGTTGCCATAGCACAGACACTGATGAAAGCTGCTGGCAGTGCAGGCCGGCTATAGAGGAGGACGATGCATGTGGGCGCTGGGGAGGCTGAGTACAGTATATATCAAAAGGGGGACAGTATATACCAGGATAAACCAGGAGGGGGATAGTATATACCAGGAAGGCATCAGAAGTGGGACAGTATATACCAGAAAGGTCTGAGGAGAGTAACATATATACCAGGAGGGGGACTACATATTCCAGGAGGGGACAGTATATACCAGGCTAAGGGACAGTATATACCAGGTTGGGGAACATATATACCAGGATGGGAAACATATTTACTAGGACTGGGGACATACGAGGATAGTGGGCATATACACCAGGATGGGGAACATATATGCCAGGATGAAGGACAAATTTACCAGGAAGGAGCCCAGGATGGGGTACATTAGAACAGGATGGGGACATTACTACATAATGTGGGGGAGGGTAACTCATATGTCTTTATAGAATTTAGAATGCTAAATGTATACATACATAAACATACATCTGGCCAACATATGGGGATGGGGGGGGGGCAGGTACAAATTTTGTATCGAGGCCCATCAAACTCTAGTTACACCACTGTGTCAAAGTATTTTTTTTAGAGTTTTGTCATTTCTATACCAATTTTGGACTATTCTGGCAACGTTTTGAAAAGTTTACAGAACTCATTCTGGAGGGGCATAGCCTAGCCTGGCTAATAGATTACAGCTGAAATGTTGTATCATCTCCGATAATGAAAACAAATGAACCAAAATTCATGAAGAGGCTTCAGCCTCCATATGAATTTGGTGCATCTATCTTCACTGTGTCCTTCATCAAGAAGGACTTACAACATGCCAAACTTTGTGAATCAGGACATATCTGATTCAGAGTTTGCTATATATACTATATGGAACCACTACTATATTTTAGAACTTAGTGTACGTTTTCTTGCTGATTTGGATGAAGAATTGAAGGATCTCCTGGGCAAGAGAAATACATGTGGCTTTGGTAAAGGGAATTTGTCATCAGAAAATGATTTATGATTTAAATCCAGTTAGTGTTAATTGCCACCGCAGCAGGGCAATTGGGATGAGCCGGGTAAAGTTCTGAGACTGTCGCATCTAATGGATGCAGCAATCCTGGGTGGCTGCAGGCTGCTATTTTTAGGCTGGGGAGGCTTAATAAACATGGGACTCTCCAGCCTGAGAATACCAGCCCCCAGCTGTCATGCCTTATCATGGCTAGGTATCAAAATTGTCAGGGACCTCGCTGCATGCAATCCCTCTTATTTTGATACACAGCCAAGATAAACGCACAGCTGTGGACTGCAGCTTGTAGCCGTGGGCTTTATCTGTGCTGGTATCAATAGACGGGGGGACCCTATGCCATTTAATTTATTTATTAATTTTACACCCCGATATAATAGACCCACAGACAGAGGACAGACTGCAGCCAATCAGAGATGTCGGTGGGTGGGGAAAGCAGTGAATATTTATGAAGGATACTGAGCGGTTCCAGAAGTACAGCCATGGGAGCAGTTACAGCCATGGGGAGAGTCGATAAGTATATCCTGCTTTAACCATTTTCCTCCTTTTTGTTTTACAATGATTTCCCTGGACAATCACAACCATGCCAATACTTGACATGACTGTGATGGGGCCAGCAGTTGGTTTTTGAGCAAACAAACAACTACCGAACATTGCCACCTTCTGAACAAAGTGCTCGGATAACCGAGCCTGAACTGAATCTGCAAAGGGTCATACTGAATCTGAAATTGGCGAATGCTAATCGAGCAGGTTTGCTCATCTATACTAACTAGTTTGCATACAATTTAATTTAAGGGAACCTGTCAGGTCCCCTATGCACCAGAAACACAAGCAACTAGTTTGTTGTTTCCTATGAACCTTTATACTGACCTACTGTATATCATTATAATTTTTGCACAGATGTACATTTTGGCTTATGTGACTCTTATGGCCTATTGCTAATAGGATCTTATTAAAAATAACATTGATTTACTTTCTGCTATATTTAAGAGTGGTATATTCCTAGTATTATCTGGTCACAGTATCATCCTTTTTCTGTAAACTGTGTACAATCTATATGGGCTATAGCCATTAGACTCTGACTGTCACTCTTTTTACATGTTTACATATTAATATAGATTTCAGGTGTAAACTTTGCATTTTATTGTACTTTAGGCACTAGCACCTTATGTAATTTAGCACTTTAGAGATTGCTGTGGGCTATACCAAAATGAGTATTGAGTTTTTTCATTCCACTCTTGAGGAACCTCTTACTTTGAGGGAAAACGCATCAGGTGGTCTTTGACCACTCCATATAGAGTGGTTTATGTTCGTGGGCCTTTGGCCATTGTTACACTCACCAGATTGATTTTTGTTGGTAGAGTGGTTATCTAAATTTTTTATGGTATTTACCCCCCAAAAGTTGGTGTATTGTTGTGGTTTTCTATAGTGTGGCACTTTTTACTGTACCTACTTTAACCTGTATAGGGCTTTCTAGGGTCTCAAGGGTCAGTCGCCGGTGAGTGGGGGTGCAATATGCGCAGAATTAGGGTACCAACCTCCGCGGCAAGTTAGTGATAAGAATAGAGCCTACTAGCGCCAGCCTCCCTTGCTGTTATTTGTATATTACCACATATTGTGTTCTGTTGTTTGCCATGAGAATATCTCTCATTTTTAAAATCTAATAAATTCTAAATGTTAGGAGTTGTTTATTTTTGTTTAAGCCCCTTCTGATTCCATATGTTTCCCCCAGGTAAAATAAAAAAAAAGCCTCCCATTCTAGTGCCATTATTTTACCTGGGGAATCAGAAGAAGTAATCGTAGTAGCGGACAACCCCTTTAATGGAAATGTGTCGCCCTGGGCAAGCCAGGGGACACAGATAACAACACACACGCACCCCACATTCCCTGTAGGTACACCAGCTAACCCACAAATCCTTGTTGCCTTCCTCCAGGAGTCTGATGATGCACACCAGGGGGTGGGCCAGGCGGTTGGCTCCTCCCACCGAGGAGCTCACAACACTGGAGGCAGGAGGAAACCAGGCAGTTCTGTCAGGGAGGAGGAAGTGGAAGGAGTCGAGCCCAGGCAGGGCAAGAGTGAAGGAGTAGTCTAGACAGGGTTAGAGTAAACAGCTAAGTGGAAGTGAAGGAAGAAAGCAGTAAAGGAGGAAAACAAGTGAAGTGACAGTAAAGAAAGAAAGCCTGAAGTTAGTCTGTGGCTGTGTGCCCAGACGGAGTCAGCAAGGTCAGCAGACAGTGGTGAAGATCTGCAGTGGGACTGTCTGGAGGTTGCTGGAAGGGCCACGGAGGCTGTGTGTATCCGGGGGTCTGGAGCAGTATACAAAGGGCAGTCAGCACCAGAGCAGGGGCTTCCGGATCCCAGCAAGGCTTGGAGTCGCTGTAAATTGCTAAATCCGTTAGTGAAGGGGACGTAGATCCCCCAACAAGCAAGTCCTGATTGACGGCAAAGGTCCAACCACAACGGGGAAACACCGCCACCGCCAAGGCACCAGTTTCCCAGGGCCGGCGCCTGCGGGCAAAGTGTGGAGCTCCTCCGGCACAGATTGCAGTCGGGGAGCGGGTAACCGGTGGGAATCCACCGCTACCAAACAGACATTTCAAAGGTGCAGGGAAGAGACCGTCACCGCTAACTGCAGGGAACCGCAGCACCGTGAACCGTCCGAGGGACCCGTCCAACCAGCCGTTTGTTTACCGAGAACTGTGTCGTGTTTACTGGCTGAGTGAGTACCTCAGTGCCGCAAGGCACAGCGCTGCCCCCTGCGCCCCTGCACCCCACTGGGCCCCCGGGATCACCAACCCCTACCCACGGAGGGGCAACACAACAACTGGCTGCTCCACATCACCATCCCCGGGATCCCCATATTGAGCAGCGGTGGTGAAATCACCACAACCGTGGGTGGCGTCACGAACTATAACAATCCCCACACCCAACCACAAAAAAACCCCCTTTCACTCACGGGCGAGGAGTGTCGCTCGAGAAACCCCGGGATCCGGCCTACAGCTCGAGCCACCAGGAGCAGCTGCCGGACCCGAGCAGAAGGGGTGAGCGCGGTGTGCTGACACCCTCCTCCCCGCCCGCGACAGAAACTATTCTGAAAATCAATTGTGTAGCATTATCTTAAGTGTCTCTTGTTTATGAAATGTTCTGGCTTCAAATACAGTCAGTACTTGATGAACAGTCACTGAATATAATTAAGGAGAGAAGCAGTTAATTATTTCTTTTTGTCTTGCAGATGTCATATGTCACAACATTTGTATTCAGTCTCAATATTGTTTATATAACCTAATGACAGCTTTTAGGTAAGAACCATGAATCAGACAAGCTGCAGTCATGAAGATATTTTGCTCAATTTATGATTGACAATCACCTTGATGACTTCAGAGACAGTTAAACTATGCAAAATTATCAAATTGGGTTTTGGAAGATTACACATAAAGGGAATCTGTCACCAGGTTTTTGCTGAGAGCAGCATAAGGTAGGGAAGGAGATTCTGAATATAATGGTGTATCACATAGATTACTGGCTGCTGCCATCACAATCTGAATTTGTAACTTTAGGCCATGTGCGCACTTTGCGTTCAATTCCGCAGCGTGTAAGTCCCTGCCTGTGCATCTCAGAACGCAGCCAAAAATCTGTGTTCTGAGACGCATTCGGCAGAACGCAACGTGCGCACATTCCTGGACAATTTATGTGTTCTGGATGCTTGCTCTGCCATAGACAAAGTGGGATAAGCATCCAGAATGCACATTTTTTACAGTGCGGTCCCACACAGCTCTGCAGCTTCCCCATAGACTTGCAGCAGAGCCGAGTGGGACCGCACTGTCAAAAAGAGCAAGGCTGGCTGCAAGACAGAGCCGCACGATCAGAATGAACTCGGATGAACTTCACCCGACTTCATTGTGATCGCGTGGCTCTGTGCGTGTGTTGCGGCTTGATTTGCGGTCACACGTAAAGGACTCACCTATGATCGCAAGTCCCCTGAGTGACTGCAGTGAGCCGCGCGATCAGCTGTGCTTCCACTCAGGTTCCTCTCAGCCATAGCTGCACTCCACCACCTGCGAGCGGTGGCTGCGAGTAACTTCAGTGACAACACAGCTGATCGCGCGACTCACTTCAGTTGCTGCATGGAGCTCACAGGAGCGGCGGTGTTCTACTGCCGCTCCTGTCAGCTTCCGATGTAGCAGAGCTGAAAGCTTCGTGGGACCTTGCGTGGATTACATCGGACATGGAGATGTTTTTGAGGGGTTAATAAAGTGGTGAAAGAGGGGGGTTTTTTTTGTCTTTCATTCCAAATAAAGGATTTTTTGGGTGTGTGTCTATTTTCTTTAACTTACAGGTTAATCATGGAAGGTATCTCGGGGAGATGCCTGCCATGATTAACCTAGGACTTAGTGGCAGCTATGGGCTGCTGCCATTAACTCCTTATTACCCCGTTTGCCACCATACCAGGGCAACTCGGGATGAGCCGAGTAAAGTCCCGGGATTGTCGCATCTAATGGATGCGGCAATTCTGGGCGTCTGCTAGCTGATATTGTTAGGCTGGGGGGCTCCCCATAACGTGGAGCTCCCCATCCTGAGAATACCAGCCTTCAGCCGTGTGGCTTTACCCTGGCTTGTATCCAAATTGGGGGGACCGCACGTCGTTTTTTTTCAATTATTTATTTTTTTTACTGCTCGATATAGACACGCCCACCGGCGGCTGTGATTGGTTGCAGTGAGACAGCTGTCACTCAGCGTGGGGGCGTGTCTGACTGCAACCAATCATAGGCGCTGGAGGACGGGGGAAGAAGGGAATACGTAATGGATTAATGAGCGGCCGGCATTTTCAAAAGAGAAGAAGCCGCCACAGTGTGAACGCCATGCAGCGCAGCACCAGTGATCGGGGATCGGTGAGTATGAGAGAGGGGGTGGGAGGGAGAGACAGAGAAAGAGATAGAGACATAGACAGAGACCAACCGACAGACCCACCGACAGAGAGAGAAAGACGAAAGACCTGCCTTTGTTATGTTAAAAAAACATGCGGATCGCAACAATAATGCAGTGCAAACGCCCTGCTTAACATTTTGGCAGCAATTTTCTACAACTTATAGATTTCAATGGGTGTAGAACACAGCCAAAATGGCAAAAACAATTGACATGTTGCTTCTTCAAATGCATGGGTTTTTGACAAATTTTTGACAATCAAAACGCTGCGTTTCAAAAAGCATAGTGCGCACAGATTTTGCATGATTCTCATAGACTTTGCTGGGGAATCAGAACGCATGCATTTTGTCAATGACACAGTGCAGTTGTAAATGCAGCCAAAACACAGAAAAATACACAAAGTGCGCACATAGCCTTAGTCATGTAGTTGAGCCCAGGGAGCTGGCCCACCCACACCAAGCTCTCTATGGAGATTGTACATTGATTGTTAGCATATTTAGTCCCATGCGTCCACCAGGGAATTGACACCGTTTACTTTGTTCTTTTTCTTGTGTCCTTTTGTATGCGATATTTTGATATAAGCACAGGCACTTTCATGTATGTTTGTATTTAATAAAAAAAAATTTCAAGCAATAACTCCTGATTCCTCCTGAAATGCATATATACTTTGAGTTTCTTGGTGTCAGGGATGGGTATCATTCACACTAATCTCTGATCTTTATTAACATGGATAAGCTATAAGAGGTTGTACATTGACTGTGAGGTGTCAGTCACAAAAGTGGGAGTATCAGACTTCTCTGAGTTTCTAGTCCTGTAATTATAAGGGTCATTCTGCTTAAACAAACATAGCTAATAAACAAAAGATCAGACTGTGACAAAACAGGCATGCCTGAACATTCCGTGTTAACCCTTGCAGCATGCTGGCTTCAGTTTACATAGCAAACATCTGCTGACAGATTCCCTTTAATGCCGAGTTAAAAGTGAGCCAATAACTTAATTAGAATCAACAACATTTTAATTTCTTGCTTGATATTTAGATACACAATGAATAAATGGCAAATCAGTACCAAAATGTAATAATACTATTAATATATAAGTGTAATCATGAATATACGATTTTTAATCCATGGGTTAAGGGGGCTTTACACGCTGCGACATCGCTAATGCGGAGTCATTGGGGTCACGGAATTTGTGACGCACATCCGGCCGCATTAGCGATGCCATTGCGTGTGACACCAATAAGCGATTTTGCATCGTTGCAAAAACGTGCAAAATCGCTAATCGGCGACATGGGGGTCCATTCTTAATAAACGTTACTGCAGCAGTAACGAAGTTGTTCCTCATTCCTGCGGCAGCACACATCGCTGCGTGTGACGCCGCAGGAACGAGGAAGCTCCCCTTACCTACCTCCCGGCTGCTATGCAGAAGGAAGGAGGTGGGCGGGATGTTACGTCCTGCTCATCTCCGCCCCTCCGCTGCTATTGGGCGGCGGTTCAGTGACGCTTCAGTGACGTCGCTGTGACGCCGCACGGACCTCCCCCTTACAAAGGAGGCGGTTCGCCGGTCACAGCGACGTCGCCGGACAGGTAAGTATGTGTGACGGCTCTCGGCGATGTTGTGCGGCACGGGCAGCGATTTGCCCGTGTCGCGCAACAGATGGTGGTGGGTACCCACACTAGTGATATCGGGACCGATATCGCAGTGTGTAAAGTAGCCTTTAGTCTCACCAAGACAACCCATCTTTAAAATAAAGCCAAAGGTCCAGTTTCTGCCATCCAGTCAATTACTTGTGGAAGCCTTGTCACTCATGTAACAATATATTGTGACCATTGAAATAGATAGTCGTCCATGTGATGCAAGGATTGGTTGGGTAGACAAGAACGCAAGTGACTCTTTAATCAGAAACGCTCTAATGTCCATTTATTCTCTGAGAACAGGAGTTCTCTTTATGAGAGCTCTTTGAGGCCCCTTTGGAAAACGTTCAACTCATATTCTGTTTAATATGTTAAAAGCTGCAATTTAAAGTAGTTGTCCTTTTACTTTAAATGAAATTATTAATTGACCCAGGATGGTTCAAATAAAAAAAAAAGAAACTACGGTAATTTAGCTGCTTGACCCCAGACACATGTCAGTACTTCCCACTATTTTCCTTTCTTGTCTCCTCGCTTTCTGTTCAGGCAGAGGTATTAGGTGACCTGTGCTGCCAATCAGTGGCAGTCACATGTCAACTGAGCCAGAAGAGGAAGAAAGGAGACCATTAGTGCACACAATACATATTAAAATGGTGGTTCACTACTTAGTATTACTGGCCACATCGATATAACATGGGATTGTAGACCCCATTTTAGAACTTAACTCTTAACAGCCATAATAAAGACTACAGACAATGCTTTGGTGTTAGATGACTGTAAAGGGTGCTTTACACGAGACGATCTATCGTGCGATAGATCGTCGGGGTCACGGTTTTTGTGACGCACATCCGGCATCGCTTGCGACGTCGGGCTGTGTGACACCTCCGAGCGATGCAGTATCGCTCACAAATCGTGAGTCGTGTACTCGTCGCTCGGTTTCATAATCTCATTTAATTAAAATGGTGCCGGTTGCTCATCGTTCCCGGGGTAGCACACACCGCTCCGTGTGACACCCCGGGAACGATGAACACAGCTTACCTCCGTCCAGCGGCATCCGCCGGCTATGCAGAAGGAAGGAGGTGGGCGGGATGTTTACATCCCGCTCATCTCCGCCCCTCAGCTTCTATTGGCCGGCCGCTGTGTGACGTCGCTGTGACGCTGTACGTCCCTCCCCCTTCAGGAAGAGGATGTTCGCCCATAGCGACGTCGCTCAGCAGGTAAGTGCGTGTGATGGGGGTTAACGACTTTGTGCTCCACAGGCAACTAATTGCCCGTGACGCACAAACGCCGGGGGCGGGTACGATCGATTGTGAAATCGCACAATCGGTCGTCCCATGTAAAGCAGTCTTAAGGCTTCATTGAGGGTTACCTATATATCATTAAAATACTCTATTAAATTAAACACTTTAGACAACTCAATCAGTTTTGCCAAAGACTTAACTAAAGCAAAATACTTACAAAAAAACACCCAAAAACATGGGTTAATTTATCCCTACAATAAAACCAGATGGCATAAAAAGATGAACTGAAAACACAGAAAGGCGCAGGTGAGTGGATGCTAAAAAGCTACTGAGGTGATCCAAACCCCTGAGGATGTATAAATAGTCCACTTTGCTGCCAGAATAGCGTCCAATCAGCACCAAGGTCCAGTCAGACAACTCAACCAATCAAGGATCACGAGCCATTTTTACTAAGGTTAGGGCCAAGCCCCCTTGAGAGACCAGCAGAATTACCTGACAAACATTGCACCTAATGGGATAAAAAACTGTGACAATTATTGATTTACTAACCAGGGAACCTAATCCAGGAAACTCATACTCATTTAGGAGCCACAATCCCATGTGGCCCCTTCCGTTATCCCCTCCAGGGACCTTCCATTCAAAAACAAGGCTTCTCTCAAATACCTTGTGTTGGCAATTGAGCCTCTGAGCGGGAGTGACACTGGGCTGTGATGTCCGTGGAAACTACGATCACAGCCCAGTCACTCACAGCTACTGGAGTCAGCCTTGGTGATGTTGGGTCAACTGGAAATTGACAAGACAGCCCGGGGGTCACGCAATATGGATGAGCGGACCGCAATAGCACCACTCAGAGGCACTATTGCCAACACAAGATATTTGAGAGAAGCCTTGTTTCTGTATGTTATATTGATGTGGCTAATAAAGATAAGTAGTGAACCACCCCTTTAAGGAAGAGCAGTATGGGTCTGGTAGGTGACTATAGTTTTATGTCTGGTTAAATTAGGTCAGTGTCTGGCAAGATTTTGATGGCTTTACCTGCAGTTCTTGCAGAACCATGGCAGGTCCCAGTGCTGCCAACTTCCTGTGCCTAGGATGATGTGGCAGAGTCGGCCACTAAGTCTATATATCATCCAAGGTATGCCACTAAGCAAACCACCCAATGCCACCGACCCCACCACACATTTTTAACTATGTGCCTGACACTATAATCAATATTAGGTATCCCTGCACTAAAAATTTAACAGAAAGTCCAGCTCACTGCATTGTGAAAAGCCCTCTTGTTAGGAGCACAAATCCGCATGACTAAGGGCGTTTGACACCAGAAACTAGTAGAGGCATCATAAGGGATGTGGCATGTGCTGTCTTTTTGTGATTTTAATAGTCAAGAAGCCTACAATTAGTGAAGCTGAACTTGGATCTTTCTTCTCATCCCTGCACTACAGTTCATTCCAGGCACAAGCTCCATCCTATGGTCTGGATTCTGTAGATATAAAAAAGCAACAAAAAGAGGGATAATATTCACCACCAAAAATTCAGCAATTACAGCAAATAGAGGGCAGCAGTTAAAACATGCCCAGGCCAAGGAACTAATGCACAAGCAGGATGCAGCAAAACCCCCAATAAGGTGGAGGCATCACAAGTGCAAAAGAAGCAAATCACTCACACACTTCCAGTTGATGGAGGGGGCGATTGCTGGATGATAGAATTGCACACAGATGGCTTGTATAGGGCGCCGTTCACACATGTAGGTGCACAGTATCTGGTTTGCAGCGTATTAGTTATGCCCATACTATTAGACTAAGTCAAAGAGTATGGGCATAACTAATAGGCTGCTAGCCAGATAATGTGCACCTACATGTGTGAATGGTGCCCTATACAAGCCATCTGTGTGCAATTTTATCATCCAGCATTTGCCCCCTCTATCGATTGGAAGTGTGTGAGTGATTTGCTCCTCTTACACTTGTGATACATTCACCTTATTGGGGGTCTTGCATCCTGCTTTAGTTGCATTAGTTCCTTGGCCAGGGCAGGTTTTAACTACTGCCCTGGATTCTGTAAATGCCACATCATCTTGTGGGGTCTAAAGGTTCTATACCTTAGGCACCACTACATTCATCTGTAGAGAACTTACTTGTAACATCTATGATGCACCAAACATATGTTCAAGTTTCTCCTTCCAGTAAGTCATCTCAGCCAATCAGATAGTGTGTGCCAAATACCTGGCAAATAAGCACATTTCAGGATCAGCATGGAATCCAATCTCATACATACATGATATGAGCTGGCCGTTGATTTTGGCAGGCCATAGCTGTAGAGGAAAACAGAACATGGTCAGTACTCATCACTGGAGTCGGCATACAAAAGCAAAGAGGGGGATTGCCTTCACAGAATAGAATGTGCCTGACCCATTTTGCATAGACCTTGTACCAATAGAATGAAAAAAAACATAACCTCCTGGAGCCACAAGGAAAACCTAGAGGTCCATCCTCCGACATTATTTATAGGACTAAACTCAGGGAGCTTTCATCCCCAGTTGGAGTGGATGTAATCTGGAGGCCTGGGTGGGTTCATCACAGTAAATTGATGTGGCAAAAGCCCAAAGCACCTCTCATCCTCTTAGGGCATGAATGATGGCACCTGATAGGCTGCGCTCTATGGTTTATGGGGTAAAAGGTATGAAAATAGTGAGATTATGCACTATGATTGTGTAAAGTAGGGAAGCATAAAAAGCGAAACTAGAAATTGTGAAGTGCCATGATCATATTGATCTACAGAATACAGTTAACATGTTAAATTGAATAGTGAACAGTGTTAAAACAATGAAAAACAAAGCTAGAATTGATGTTTCTTTTGTACATTTTACCTGACAAAAAGTATAATAAAAAGTTATTAAACTATTATTTGTATCAGAAAATTGTACCAAGGTTTCAAAATAAACCCTCACATCGCTCCACTGATGGGATATTGTAAAAACGTTTAGCTCTCAAAATATGGCTACAGAAAAATGAATTATTTTTCTTTAAGCAGTGTACTTTTTTGTACAAAAGTAATACATAAAATTATATAAGTTTAATATCACCATAATTGTATTGACCCACAGTATAGAGTTAAAACTTTATTTGTGCAGTATTTTGATAGTATAACATTTAAAACTTAAAATCAACAACAGAATTTATTTTTTTTTCTATTCCTCTTCAGAAAGAGTTAATAAAAGTTAGATAACTTATATGTATCTCAAAATTCTCTCACTAATAAATACAACTCATCTCACCGAAAACAAGTTCTTCAGTTAAGGTGGTAAAAAAAAATATTCAATGTTTCTTGGAATTTGTCAATGGGAGAAGTTGAAAAAAAAGATTTTCAATTTTGTGTCATGATGGTCCCCTCTATTTCAGGTGTCAGGAGATGTAAGCACAGGGCTTCATGCACACTTGCACAGTTACAATTTCTGGCTGTACAGATTTTCCCTGATTCTGTGCTGCAAGAGTTAAGCAAGCAGTTTGTCTGGTCTTCTAATTCAGGATGAAAAGCCAGGTCTCAGCTGTTTTGAGTTTCTCTTTCCCCTCTTCAATTAAATACCCTCCTCTCAGCTCAGGAAATTGCCACGCCAGTGATAGCTTTGCTGTATCTTGGCCTCAGGAGTGGACTTGTGAGCTGTGGACTAAGTAGTTTTGAGAGCCATAGCCGGAGATTTCTGCATGGAAGTTGTGTGGTATTTTTCCTTCCTTTTAATCCCATTTCAGTTTACCTCACTTATCCCTTCTCTTTACTACTTCCTGTAATTTGGCATGCTTTGTACTATTGCTGTTTCTATTACCCCTGTCTATCTTATTCCCTTTGGGTCTTTAACCTAGAGCAAGACTAGTGTACCCGATGCCCTGCACACTAGATAATGTTGTGTTCAGGGAAAGATGGGGATAGGAATGTGATTGTTGCACGGGTGTGAAAGAATCTGTCTAGTGATGTCAGGGAGCTCAGAATTGCTTAGGGTAAGCATCATGGGTTGTCCCTCCCGTTCCTTCCCTAGTGGCAGTGTATTCCTTCTACCATCTCGCCTTACGCCAACCAGCTCCTTTGGTGAAATGCGACAATCCGGAGCTGCCCTAGAGTGATACCTTGTCACACGGAGTTTTGCAGAAACTTCAAATTGCAAATTATGACACTCCACTTCATGGTTTCTCTAATGTCTGGCAGACTTGGGCATTGACCTGCTGTGTGCTGATCCATAGGCACGCTAACAAGAGTTAAGGGTGCTTTACACGCTGCGACATCGCTAGCGATTGCTAGCGATGTCGAGCGCGATAGCACCCGCCCCAGTCGTTCTTGCAATATGTGGTGATTGCTGCCATAGCGAACATTATCGCTATGGCAGCGTCACACGCAAATACCTTGTCAGCGACGTCGCTGTGACCACCGAACAATCCCTCCTTCAAGGAGGAGGTGCGTTCGGCGTCTTAGCGACTTCACTGCGGCGTCACTAAGCGGCCGGCCAATAGAAGCGGAGGGGCGGAGATGAGCGGGACGTAACATCCCGCCCAGCTCCTTCCTTCCGCATTGCCGGTGGACGCAGGTAAGAAGATGTTCGTCGTTCCTGCGGTTTCACACATAGCGATGTGTGCTGCCGCAGGAACGACAAACAACATCGCTACGATTTTTGGTGTTGGAGCGACCTCTCCAACAGCAACGATTTTTACCTCTTTTGCGATCGGTTTAGGTCACTCAGAGGTTTTACATGCTGCGATGTCGCTACCGGCGCCCGATGTGTGTCACTAACGACGTGACCCCGACGATATATCTGTAGCAATGTCGCAGCGTGTAAAGCACCCTTAAATCTCTGATTGTTTGCTTGCTCCTTTAATCACATGTTGTGGGAAGACCTATTACATCTGCTCCCCTCCTATTTATACTGTTGGAATCCTATCCATGCCAGCTATAGTTTATTCTGTATTGGTCTGTGAGGTGTGGTGTCCTAGACTCTCTTTGGTGAAAGCTGTGTTTAATGATGCTTTTTGCTTGGTGAGGCTGTGGAGCATATTATCCCTGTTGTTTTGTACTTTCTTCCTGCTCTTGTTTTCCTCCTGAATCTCTTATTGTCTTATCCTGTGTGTGCGTGCTTTGTGACAGAGTTCTGTTTTTTTCCCTTATCTGTCTTTTTCTGTGGTTTTAACACACTCCTGTCCTGCCCCTGCCTGGGGAGGTAGAATTACATCAGGATTAGTCAGGAAATCGGCCACGAAGGAGACTCAGGCCTCTCCATCATTAGGGGTATCCCTGAAAATAGGGAAAGCATAGGGCCCTCTAGCTTGAGGGACAACTTAAGAGCTCCGTTTCCCTGCTATCCCAAAGTCATCATGACATACCAGTTGCCAATCATCAGACAAGTCTAACCTCACCATCAGAGGCTCTGGTGATAAATGGGTAGGCACTTAGTCATGCCCCTCTCAGGGTAACTTTGGTTCTGGGAACAGTGGTCTACACCCGTCACTTCTCCCTATCACTCTACCGTTACATTTCTTAAGGAGTTAAATAGTGCATAAACCTTTTATTGAGCCAAACTCAATGTTTACTCCAAACAGTTGATTATCCTGTAATTAACAGTTTTAAGGTATCCCAATTTAATTTGTCTCAGGATTATTATTTTTTTTTAAATTGAACATCTGTTTTTATCATAATAGGCATTGTTCAGCCATTTGGATGTCTGTTAAAGTACCACTCCTGCATTTTGTTGGTTTTTTTTCCCCAGCACTGGAGGGGTGCTTTAGCTCTAAGTCATCATCCCATTGTGTTATACTTACCCTCCAGCGTTTTCACCCTTTTTTGGTGCCACTCCGGTTCCACAGCGCTATATTGTGCCCTTAACTTCAGACTGACTAGAAGTCATAAGTTATGTCGCAAGCTTTCAATGCAAGCCTATGAGAGCAGAATGAGGCCAGAATAAGGCTCTCATAGAGTTGTACTGAGCTGTGATCTTTGGCACTCTATATGAAACAGTGAAGCTGCCGGCAGGTGACAAATCGACGGTGGGAGTGACACTGGAAACAGATGAAGATGGTTGAGGGTCAGTCAAGGAATTTACATGTAAAGCACCACTCCACCAGTGAAAAAGTTTAAAAAAAAAAGACACTGGACTGGTGCTTTAAATGTAAAATGTACTGGAGGAGCACAGCACGGCAATTTTTTTTCTTTTAGAGGTAATTGCTCATTAGTTAAAAGTAAGCCAGTATATTCTGTAATGTGATAAAAGCTTGTTATATCTACCAATTATCTTATATTTGATTAATCTGAGCATTTTATATTAGATTCTGCTAATAATGTTCACTTTAGGGCCAGTCTTTGCTTGTGGTGCTTAGAGTAAGAACACTTGTCTTTCACATATTGGTTAATGGAACCATTGTAACACCATATTTACGGAGTAGCCTTGGATCGCTAGAAGCCGCCCAAAGGAGTATAGAAGCAATGAAGGCTGCATTTATCCTGGTTGCTTTTGCACCTTTTTCTACCACAGCAGCAGTCCACTCCTTGTGAATCTCCCCCAAATTTATGAATGGCCTTTACTTAATAATCTTTTCAAGGCTGTGGTTATCCCAGTTGCTTCTGCACCTTTTTCTACTACACTTTTTCCTTCCACTCAACTTTCCTTTAATATGCTTGGATACAGCACTCTGTGAACAGCCAGATTCTTTAGCAATGACCTTTTGTGGCTTACCCTCCTTGTGGAGTGTGTCAATGACTGCCTTCTTGACATCTGTCAAGTCAGCAGTCTTCCTCATGATTGTGTAACCTACAGAACCAGACTAAGGGACCATTTTAAATGCTTAGGAAGCCTTTGCAGGTGTTTGTGGTAATTATTTTAAATTTCAGAAACAATGGCTTTTGGGTTTTCAGTGGCTGTAAGCCATAATCATAAACATTAACAGAAATAAACATTTGAAATAGATCACTCTGTTTTACATTTTAATTTGGTCACGTTAACAGTGGACTGGGACCTGAGTTATACCTTTTAAGGTGACAGGTTTTTACTGTTATGCATGAACATTAGCAAGTAGTCTCTGTAGAAGAGACACAATAACCCCACCCCAGAATAATTTATATTTGTCACTATTGTGTGTATTTGGTGTTTTTCTATATTTGTAAGGTGATCCAGTGGTGAGTGAGGGTGAGCCGACGTGGAACGGGGTCGCCCAGATAAGTTAGGGTGTCATACCCTCCGTTGCTAGGCAGGAGCTACAACAGGGAATTAATAGGGAAATGAAAATCCAATATTAATTGGCACTTACCCTACTGCCCCAGCCTCAGAAGGTTTTACGGCTACCTCACATCACATTGTGTCCCCCTTGTTTTTGGTACTTATCTGTCTGCTCAGGCGATTTTCACTGAATTAATAAAGAAATGTTTTATAGGGATATATAATGTACTATTGTTAATTGGCTTTGAGACTACTCCAAGATTATTGGCTTTGTGATCCTTTATAAAGGAGTTAAAATTGAATTGTACAGCACCAGAGAATCAACGCTTTGCACTTATGTTTCGGGGAGCAAGCCCTGAATTCTCCTACGGAAGCCCATACTTCTCAAAATTCTGCACAGAAACTCCTTCCTGGCTCCATGTGGCAAAAAGACTGGATAAAGATTATTTTTATACATTCACATAAGCATTTATGTTACAAGGAAGCATCTTAACCTCACGCAAAATGATGTGTCTACTAGAACCAGTCACTTCAGCAGGTTATTCTACAGATTCATAACTCTTAAAACAAACTAGAGCTAAAACCTTTTATGCTCAAGGATGGGAGGTCATCCTGTCCTTTGAGATGACAATACTATAGCTGACAGTAATTTTTGAATAGACCTTTTATAAATTGGTAGAAATTGCCCATATCCTCCTTTGGATAAGTGTTCTAACGACTAAGTTTCTTTTCTTGATAACTTAGATTTTCCAGCCTCCTTTATGAGATTAGATGCTCTGATTACTAAACAAGTAAAAGCTTTGCAAAGCGGTAATATCGTACTTATCACTTATTTCACAGACTTCCATTATAATATATTTCATAGTGCCATCTATAAAAATAATTATATAAAAATATTGATATAAAGAAAAGGAACAGGATAATAGATCTATTAACGATTTTACCTAGGGCTCAAATGGGGTCAATTCACCAAACAGTTTCTACAAGAGTCCTGATGTATACAGTCATGGCCGAAAGTGTTGGCACCCTTGAAATTGTTCCAGAGAATGAAGTATTTCTCCCTTTGAAATTATTGCAATTACACATGTTTTGTTATACACATATTTATTTCTTTTATGTATATTGGAACAAACACAAAAAAGAGGATAAAAGTAAAATTGGACATAATTTCACATAAAACCCCAGTGAGGTGGACAAAATTTTTGTCATCTTTCCAAAATTGGGAGTAAATAACTTTGTTTCAAGCATCTTGTTCAAACTCACGTGTGGCAAGTAACAGGTGTGGGCAATATGAAAATCAGACCTGAAACCAGAAAAAAAGAGAAGTTGACTCAGTCTTTCCATTGTTTGTATGTGAGTGCCACACTTGGCATGGAGAACAGAAAGAGAAGAAGAAAACTATTTGTGGACTTGAGAACCAAAATTGTTAAATATCAACAATCTCATGGTTACAAATCCAACTCCAGAGATCTGCATGTTTCTTTGTCCGCAGTGTGCAACATAATCAAGAGGTTTACAACCTATGGCACTGTAGCTAATCTACCTGGATGTGGATGACAGAGAAAAGCTGATGAAATGTTCCATTGCAGGATAATCCAGATGGTGGAGAAGCAGCCCCAATCAAATTACAAATAAATTCAAGCTGTCCTGCATCTCAGGGTGTATTACTGTCATTGCAAACTATCCATTGACATTTCAATAAAATTAAATGTTATGGAAGGATACCCAAGAGGACACCACTGCTGACACAGAGACGTAGAAAAGGTGGACTGTAGTTTGCCAAAATTCTTCTGGAAAAGCGTCTTGTGAGCAGCTGTGACCAAGATAGTGCTTTTTGGTAAAGCACATCATTCACCTGTTTACAGAAAACTAAATGAAGCCTACAAAGAAAAGAACACAGTATCTACAGTCAAATATGGTGGCAGTTCAAAGAAATTTTTGGGGTTGCTTGACTGCTTCTGGCACTGAGTGTTTTGACTGTGTGCAAGTCATCATGAAATCTGAAGATTACCAAAGAATTTTGGGTTTCAATGAAGTGCTCAATGTCAGAAAGCTGGGTTTGCGTCTTAGGTCATGGGTCTTCCAGCAGGACAATGACCCCAAACATATTTTAACAAGCCCTCAGAAATGGATTGAAACAAAGCGCTAGTGAGTTCTGCAGTGGCAGCAATGAGTCCAGATCTAAATCTCATTGAACACCTGTGGAGAGATGTTAAAATTGCTTTTGGAAGAAAACACCCTTCAAATATGAGAGACCTGGAGCAATTTGCAAAAGAAGAGTTGTTCAAAATTCCAGTTGAGAGGTGGAAGAAGCTTGTTGATGGTTATAGGAAGTGATTGATTGCAGTTAAATATTAAAGGGTGTGCAACCAAATATTAAGTTGAGGGTGCAAACAATTTTGCCCATTTTTAGAGTTTTGGGTGAAAGTTTGTCCAATTTGCCTTTTTTCTATGTTTCTTTTGTGTTGTTCCAATACACACAAAGGAATTAATGTGTATAACAAAACCTGTGTAATTGCAATCATTTTCTGGGGAAATGCTTCATTTTCTGGAACAATTTAAAGGGTGCAAACACTTTCGACCATAACTGTATAAGAGAACTTTGACGTGATGGGGGATTGCTCAATTTGGTGCAGATGACTGATGATGCAGAAGGTAAATACAATTTCTTTATTGTGACATCAACAGATATTTGTTATCGTAATTTGATTATCTGCACCAAATTGAGAGTAAGGTTTGTTTTTGCTCAAAACGCGTAGATGGTGTTTCTTGTCTATTTATGCTTTAATAGCATTTTTCTACTACAGTTTTGAAAGAAAAGATAGTTAATGCTATGTTTTATCTCAATTTTTGCGGCTGCCGGATATTTCCTCTTTTTCTTATAAGATGCACAAAATAGTTGTAAGATGCATGGAATGAGCCTCTTAATTAAGTAGATGCATTTTATTCTAGCACAACCATCAATCAGACTGTTGTCCACAATTATGACCACATTAGTGGTTAAATATTTAGATTTCTACAGTTGTTGTACTGGACTGGGAGCCTCCTTTCTCAATATGTTCCACTTTACAGCCTGACCTGTTTCAAGTCAATTTGCCTGGACTCCCACCTATCAAACAAAGTTGATAATGATAAGTCTTCTCTACTCTCCAAGTGATCCAGATCGGCATTGTTCACACCAGTTATGAATATGAAGAGTGTTGGAGTCAAACGCTGCCGATTCATTAAGAGGCACACTCATCTTAATGAATCAGGAGCATCTGACAAGTGGCGTGCGCCTCCACTTGTCAGGAATTTGATGAGTGTGGGTTTCCCTGCCACCATCCTGCTCCAACTCTGCCCTCTTTGCCGAATCTGGCGAAAATGGCATGAGAACCTTGCATTCTGCTAAAATTTTGGAACATTTTGAAGCATTTTATGCTAGAATTCTGTCATAAAAGCTTTAATGAATCGGGCCCTTTCTCTCTTATAGGTTATGTTATTTTACTACATAATATCAAAGAAGCCTGTATCTTGTAATTCTCAATGCAGTGCGATGTAACATTGTGTACTTCATTATTTCTATTCATCTCTTATTATATGAATGTGCAATTTTTCTTCTTCGCAAAATCAATTTTAAAGTATTGAAGAAAGAAAATGACATATACATAAAAAACATGCAACAGAGAATGTAGATATCACTCTGAATCTAAAGTGTGATGAAATGTGTCTAGTATAGCTGACTACAATTCTTGACTGCTGACTAAGTACCACAACTTTGGTCACTAGCCACACTGTGCAATTCAAGTAGTCACAAGTCCGCAGTGTCTTGTAATAGTCTGCAGTGCTTAGGTACCATGAACCGTGCAGATCAAAAACTTTGGGTATGGTTCCACTTGCTCATAGCTTCCGATACGAGAGCATCGGAAGTGATATGCTAATGACCCTCTGCTGCAAGCATCAGCCGAGGATCATGCGACTGTGATCCGATCTTATGATCTGGTCAGAAGAGGAAGGGAACACTTCTCCTCCCCGGCCTGGCTCTGCCTACATCGCACTGCGGTTGGATGACATACGAGTTCGGTGGGATGTTTGTCACGCAACCATAGACTTGTATGGGTGCATGTGAGCTGAGACTTGCTGCCAAACGCAGCATGCTGCAATTCATTGCTCAGGCCGATATGTCATGATAAATGGACACAGCCCCATAGTTTTGCACTAGTGTGAGAGCAATCCAATGTTTTATCGGATTGCACTCATCCGTGCAAAACGCAAGTGGACCTGAGCCCTTTGGAGAAGCCTTTACTGGATGACGGAGGTTGACAGCAGGTAAATTGCCAGGTAACGAGCACCTTTTGCTTGTTCAACTCTTTTAAGGATGAAGAATTTAAAATCCCTTTTATTTATAGCCCAAAGCCAAATCTATTAGGGACTCAATATGTCCACAATTAATACCCATACACAACAACAACCATATGAAAATAAGAAATTACTACTTTTTATCCTTAAGGCTTGTGTAGACGACCGTATTTTCCACCGGCATGCGATCCATCAAAAAATTGGATCTCACTCAGGCCAGTGTTAATCAATAAGGCAAAGCACATGTCCAACTTGTATCCGAGAATAGGATGGTACTCAGTCATTCAAGTCTATGGGTCCTTGAAACAAATTGGACTGTACTCTGATGACATCTGAATGCGGTCCAATTTTCAAAGGCTGACAGAATGGAGAATTTTTTTTTCTTAATTCTTCTACACATCTGAGAAAAACAGATCCCAATCTGATGAAACTCTGATCAGAGCCTTACCAGACTGTTTTCCTTAGATGGAGAAAATGTGGTCATGTGAACCGAGCCTAAAGACCGCTTTACATGCGTACCCGCCCCCATCGGTTATGCATCACGGGCAAATCGCTGCCCGTGGTGCACAACATTGCTTGGACCTGTCACACTACTTACCTGCCTAGTGACGTTGCTGTGACTGGCAAACCACCTAGTTTCTAAGGGGGTGGTTCGTTCGGCGTCACAGCGATGTCACTAAGCGGCCGCCCAATAGAAGCGGAGGGGTGGAGATGAGCAGGACGTAACATCCCGCTCACCACAGGTAAGGTGATGTTCCTCGTTCCTGCGGTGTCACACATAGCAATGTGTGCTGCCACAGGAACGACGAACAACATCATACCTGCAACAGCAACTATATTTGGGAATGGAGGACCGTGTCAACGAGCAACGATAAGGTGAGTATTTTTGGCTCGTTAGCGGTCGCTCGTACGTTTCACACGCAACGACGTCACTAACAAGGCCGGATGTGTGTCACGAATTCTGTGACCCCAACGACATCGCATTAGCAATGTCGTTGTGTGTAAAGCGGCCTTTAGACATATAGGAAGATGTTATTAGAACTTTTTGGGCTGTTATACCACCACAATATTATGTATTTGTATCCCATTCTATAAATCAGCGTATACCATGAGCAGAACAAGTCATCATATTCTAATTTCAGAAGCAAAGAAACGTTAGCTACAAAATGAAACGTTAAGCCACAGAGAAGATTCTTCGCTATAAGTCAGGGGAATCAACACTGTAAATCACATACATTTAGTATGTTGCTTTTTATCACAAACTAAAGAAAATAGAAGTAAAAAAATATGCCCTCTGCTGAGCTGCAAACTATAGACACTTGACGAAATTGTGGCAATTGTAAGTAGTGGCCTCTTACTCATTGCATTGTAAGATCATAGTAATTATCACTCACTACTACTCTAAACCTCCAGCTGTGTAAAATGTTCCGAGCTACGTAAATGTTAAAATAACTAGAAAATTACTAAAGGATGCATGAAAATAGAAAGATTTAAGAAGGAATTTTGGATGAAAATTTGTCTATATCATTCAGAGTATGGACGTCACAAGTTTTTATCATCTTTCCACCACTGTTGACACTTAAAAGTAATGGGGGTTATCTTGAATTAGCTCTAATAATTTCTAAAAAAAAATTAATAGTTAATAGCTAGGTACAAAATAGCCAGAACCTTACTGCCCAATGCATTAACACTGAGCTATTTGTTTGTGCCTTTTTTAATGTGCAGTTATGACCAATTCTGGCAAAATATGGTTACATATACTGATAAGGAAGGATAGCTGGTTTATAATCTGAAAAGGAGATTGGTGAACTAAAATGCAACTTTATAATGCCTTACAGGAAATCTGTCAGCAGGATTTTGCTACTTTAGCAAAGCCAGGTAAGACTGGTTTAAATCCTAGCATTATAGGTCTTGATAAGGTGCCCCTGTCTAGCTTTGACTAAGAAACAGGGCATGTGTTCACCTATCTGTCTGCTGGCAATGTTGAGGAGAGTGGAATGAGTTGAACCCTTCTGTTTAGTGCTGGAAGCTGCTGAAGATCAGACTGAAGATGGTATCGAGAGGGGTAGGACCGTACCGATCTGTGTGTAAAGTTTTCTTTACATTGCACTATAGCTTTAGTCTACAATCCTTTACTTATTTTCAGACCCCCTTTTATGCAACTTGCAGACTGATCCCATTTTACATTTTTCTATTGTCGGAGTGCTCCATCTAGTAATAAACTTTGGTTGTGAGGTCTTTGTGTGTCCAGAATGCTGTTTTCTAAATTAGCTTACGTATCTGAACAGAATCTTTCCTGCTCCTATTTAATTTCATATGCTTTACTCTTTTTCTATAACCTGTATTTTTTTTATGCCAAAGCCAAGCCTTACATATAAATACTATGATTCAAAGAGTTACACTTGTTTTGTGATTTGGAGACACTCCTGGTTTTGACATACAAATACTGATGAAATACTGATTAAAAATACAGTTGTGTGAATGAGAGCTTAGACCTTTGCAGCTCCCTCCTCTCTCCATTCATGGGACAACAGTGAAGATACGACATTTTGAAAAAATGTAAAGTAGTCAGGGTACAGCTTGTATAACAGTGTAAATTTCATGTATGCTCTAAGTCAACACACAACCATTAATGGCAAAACTGCCTCCAGCAAAAGTGGGTACACCCCTATGTGAAAATGGCCAAATTGTGGCTAAAGTGTGAATATTTTGTGTGGTCACCATTATTTTCAAGCACTACCTTTTTCAGTCTTTTGAGCATGGAGTTCACTAGAGCTTGGAAGGAGCCACTGAATCTTTATCCACTCCTCCATGATAACATCACTGAGCTGGTGTCAGAGACCTTGCACTCCTCCTTCTATTTAAGGATGCCCCACAGATGCCAATACGGTTTAAGTCAGGAGACATGCTTAGCCAGTCCAGCACCTTTACCCTCAGTTTCTTTAACTAGGCACTGGTCATTTGGAGATATGTCTGGGGTAGTCAACATGTTAAAATACTGTCCTGCAGCCCGGTTTCTGAAGGGAGGGGATCATGCTCTGTTTCAGTATGTCACAGTACACATTGGCATTCATGGTTCCCTCAATGAACCGTAGCTCCCTTGTAGCCCCCATGCAGTACCAAACCATGACACTCCCACCACCATACTTGACTGTAGGAAGACACACTTGTCTTTGTGCTCCTCACCTGGTTGCCGCTGCTCACACTTGACACCATTTTAAATAAATAAGTTTTTCTTGGTCTCATCAGACCCCTGCATATGGTTCCAGTAATCCATATTCTTAGTCTGCTTATCTTCAGCAAACTGTCGGCTTTCTTGTGCATCATCTTTAGAAGAGGCTTCCTTCTGGGACGACAGTCATGCAGACCAATTTGATGCATTGTATGGTCTAAGCACTGACAGGCTGACCTCCTCCCC
This sequence comes from Anomaloglossus baeobatrachus, assembly GCF_048569485.1. Taxonomy (NCBI): domain Eukaryota; kingdom Metazoa; phylum Chordata; class Amphibia; order Anura; family Aromobatidae; genus Anomaloglossus; species Anomaloglossus baeobatrachus. Next base: position 578,968,714 of record NC_134356.1, read on the forward strand.
TTTAACTTCTTGGGAGGCATAACTCATGTCTAGTTTGAAGAGACAACCTCTGGATATGACACTGAGCACGTGCAATCAACTTCTTTGGTCGACCATGGTAAGGCCTGTTCTGGGTGGAACCTGACCTGTTAAACCACTGCATAGTCTTGCCCACCGTGCTGCAGCTGAGTTTCAGGATGTTGGCAGTCTTCTTATAGCCTAGGTCATCTTTTAAGTAGAGCAACAATTCGTTTTTCAGATCCTCAATGAATTCTTTACCATGAGGATACAGGTAAAATATATCTTTGTACCGTGTTAGCCAGTAGAGATAAAAAATTGTTTAAAAGAACTGAAGTCCTCAGTTGTTGTTTGGTATCAACAACTGAGGATTTCAGTTCTTTTAAACAATTTTTTTACCATGAGGAGCCATACTGAACTTCCAGTGACCAGTATGAGATCGAGTGTGAGTGATAATACGAAATGTAACACATCTGCTCCCCATTCACACCTGAGACCTGATACCACTAATGAATCACATGACACCGGGGAGGGAAAATAGCTAATTGGGCACAATTTGTTTACTTTCACTTAGGGGTGTACTCACGTTCGTTGCCAGCGGTTTAGACATTAATAGCTGTATGCTGAGTTTTTTAAAGAGCACCAAATTTACACAGTTATACAAGCTGTACACTGACTACTGTACATTGTATCAAAGTGTCAGATCTTCAATGTTGTCCCATGAAAAGATACAATAAAATATTTACAAAAATGTGAGGGGTGTACTCACTTATATACTGTAAATTGCACATGAACAATAAAAAATTGTGCAAAAGTGAACAATTTTTTTAATTTTTAAACACACTTCATAGTTTTAAATAAAGGCATGTCTTGTGTGAAAAGAGTTTAAAAGAGAAAGTTTACTATTCACGTGGCTTTTGATGCACTGTGACATATTAACTTTTTGTTGGGGTATAGTGTTATCTTAATACTGGGCAAAACTAAGAAGGTCAAGAAATTCAAACACAGATATACCTGTCTTCAGGGTGTGGTATTATTAATGTTATCACTTACAGAGTACGCAGAGGTAACTGTGCTGGAACGTGGCTTAGTTTTAATTCTCAATTATCTCTATTTTATTTTTTTAAGAAATGTCCCACACTAAACTATAAATCTTAAATTAATTGCATCCTATACTAAACTATATTTCAAACAGCATGTCTTCAAGTTACATAATAAATAAAATAAAATAAATCTTTATTTTTATATAGCGCTAACATATTTCACAGCGCTTCACATACATTAGGAACACTGTCCCTATTGGGGCTCACAATCTAAATACCCCTATCGGTATGTTTTTGGAGTGTGAGAGGAAACCGGAGTACCCAGAGGAAACTCACGCAAACACGGGGAGAACATACAAACTCCTGCAGATGTTGTCTTTGGTGGGATTTGAACCTAGGACCCCAGCACTGCATGACTGCAGTGCTAACCACTGAGCCACCGTGCTGCCCTAGATAAACTAAAACAAAGCCCAATTAGTTTAATCCATCGTCAGCCCAGAGGAAACCTGACATAATAATAAGAAAATCTCTGGAAACAGGTGACCTAAGCATTAGACATCAATATCATCTGTTCAGACAACTTATTTAGAATCGACCTGTTAGTAGATTTTGCCTACTATACTATATGTAAAAGTAGAGCTCTTCAAGTTGATGACGGATAGTTGTATAATTCCCATATTAGAATGAGTCCATCTAAGGAGTGAGACGCCATGAGTGCAAGTGTTTTTAATTTCCAAATAAAGAGTTGCAGTTTGTACTTAGCAGTTTGAGATTTCAGTAAGGAGGAGAGACACTGAGGAGCTGTCACAATCAGGTCAAGTGGGTGGTTATTGAGTGTAAACTTTCATCAAGGAATTTACAGCCATTTTGACATGGCTTAGACACAGTAAGTTTATAGGCCTCATTATGATTGATTGATCTATATATTACTGTATGCAGTTTGTATTGTGAAATCTGGTGATAGATCTGCTTTAAACTGGACCTGTCAGGTGCAATATGCACCCAGAACCACGAGCAGTTCTGGGTGCATATTGCTAGTACCTGCTTAACCGTCCCTGTATACACTAGCATAGTTAAGAGATCTTTAGAAAAAGTATTTCTAAAGATCCTTTCTGACATGCTAATGAGGCCAACGACTGACTAGTCACGGGCATTACTTACCTTGGCTAGTCAGCCCCCTTAGCATGTAAGCATGTCCCTGTGGGCGTACTAACATGCTAATGAATGCACAGCGTCAGAGGTAAGGTATGATAATCAACTAAATGACAAAGCTGCAGGAGAATAATGGAGAGGCAATGGAGGCAATGCAAAAAAAAGCATTAGCCCACTCTGTGATGCTTCAACAGTGTAAGAAATTGTGATGAGCACTTTAATATTTGATGTGTAGTTTGCAAAAATAAAAGTGTAGGAATTTGTGTGAAACCACAAATTTTGGGAAATTCAAGTTGAACTCGATCCTCATGAGTTGATTTGCTTATCTCTATTGAATGGGGTCTAAGGTAAGCTTCTTGTAACCGTAATGCATAATTTGTTTAGGTTTCCCTCAATTATTACTTTATCGTAGGGGATCGATAGATTTTAGACACTCACAAGTACATTTTTGACTATCCTGATTATTCACAACAACGTTTGCTATAATGTTACTTTCTGAAACAAAAAGCGAATTGTACAGATAAAATTAGGAAACTCTTCAAGTGAATCTGTCAGCAGATTTTTGCTATGTAATCTGAGGACAGCATGCTGTAGGGATGAAAATACAGATTTCTGTAATGTGTCTCTTATCAAGCTGCCTGCTATTGTTAACTTGCAATAATTATTTTATCACCAGGACCTTATCATTGCTCAGTCTACATTGCCTCATATCTGGTTGTTAGACAGACGTTTTTCTTATGATCCGGAACATGGAAGATCACAATAGATCATTGGCAAAAGGGGGACAAGAGCATTGGCAACTAATCTGGCCGCCATCCCCTTACTAACCATCAACACTAGAAGTAGCTGAGGGGTGAACTAACATCCTATGCACCACGAACCCAGCCGGAGAACTAGCTATCCTAAAGGAAGGAAGGATGAATAACTCTCTGCCTCAGAAATAGACCGCAAAAGGTATAGGAAGCCCCCCACATTCAAAGACTACGGTGATATAGGAAAATACAATACACAGATGGATGATAGGATTAGCAAAGGTGAGGCCCCACTGACTAAATAGGAAAGGATAGAAAAGGGGCTGATGGTGGCAAGAGAAAAACCCTACAAAAACCCAAATACCTGATAGTACGAAAAGGTCCTCAGATCGCACGATCTGCACTCTGTCCTATATCAGGCGCTCTTGTCAAACCAATGAACAGAAAACAGGAACAATTACAAATTCAAGAAGCAACAAACACATGGACTTATAGGAGCAAAACTTCAAACATAGCTGCAGGGAGATTCCCAGCAAAGCAACAGAGAGGGAAGATTCCTGGATGCAAATAAACTGAAAACAAAGACAATAATTGACAACCCAGATAAGAACAAAAGAACAAAAACAACATAAGAAAGAACCAAGCACTTATCTGGGGTAGAAGTGGTCTGGAGCAAGATGGAAAGGCTGGAGAGCTACAGGACAATGATAACCGGCTCAGCCTGCCAGGAGGCCAGGGTTTAAATAGACAGAGAGTTAGCAATGGAAACGCCCATTGCTCCAGCATACCTGGTCTTTGTCCAAACCATTCCTGGCCACAAGAGGGAGCCTCACTGCAGCAAAAGCATAACTGACATTCACAACACCTTTTCCTCTGATAAGCAGCTCACGGTCTATAGATATTGTACATAGATAGCTTGGTATGGGTGGAGTTAGCTCTCTGAGCTCTGCTGCATTGCTAAATCTAAAATCTCTAATTGTGTCAGAACCACTGCAGTCAGTAAACTAAGTGATACATTGTTAGATTCAGGATGTCTTTTTGTACATCATGCTGCTCTCAGATGAAGTAAAAGAAACCTGTTGACAGATTCCCTTTAAACAGAAGCTAAAAAGCAACTCTATAAATTCCTTTTACAAAAAGTTAGAAACTATTTCATTATCTACATATTATGCTATACAAAAGTTTAGGGCAGGTGAGGAAAAAAAATGGCTGCAGAAAAATCATTTCATAAATAGAAGTGCTAAAACTTTTGTACTTTAATCTTTAATAAGCTTGTAATAATCATAATGTTCCCAATCGGTAACTAAAGACTCTTTGTCCAAGAGCAGATACATTTTGAGACTTATACTGTATCTATTTTTTTTATAGATACAGAGAGGGCAAAGTGGTATGTGCATTGTACTGTATTTTAATAGATGTCCTCTTATGTTAATGGAATCTCAGCTATAAATCGAACATAATTTTTCTATTGTTCAATCATATTTTGTCCTCTAGAAAGCTTGTAGAAAAATAAAATGCAAAAAAAATAAAACCTTTCCTGCTTCAACTAAGGACAAAGTATTTACCGCCAATTTGTATTTCTGGTAATGTCCAGATACCCAGCTCAGGAGACAGGCATAATAAAAGGGCCAAGGTTGTGCTGTTCATTGTGCATGCTAAAAAATCTACTGAATAAGAATGACTTTGGGGAACTGCTTATAATAAATGCAAGCCAAGAGAAATTATGAATGCGTGAAATTTTAATAAAGACTAATTAATTTAACTTTCCATAAAAGAATACAGATGAGCAGCTCTTCATTTGGTATGAAAAAAAATTATATTGCAATTCTTGCTTAATGAAATCTAAAGGGTACTTTACACGCTGCGACATCGCTAATGATTTATCGTCGGGGTCACGGTGTTTGTGACGCACATCCGGCGTCGTTAGCGACATCGCAGCGTGTGACACGTATGAGCGACCTACAATGATCGCAAAAATGGTAAAAATCGTTGGTATTGGAGAGGTCGTGCAAACACCAAATATCGTTGTCTGGTGAGTAGCGATCTTGTTCCTCGTTCCTGCGGCATCACACATCGCTATGTGTGACACCGCAGGAGCGATGAAGATCTCCTTACCTGCCGTCCACTGGCAATGAGGAAGGAAGGAGGTGGGCGGCATGTTCCAGCCACTCATCTCCGCCCCTCCTCTGCTATTGAACGGCTGCCGTGTGACGCCGCACGAACTGCCCCCTTAGAAAGGAGGTGGTTTTCCGGTCACAGCGACGTCGCTAGGCAGGTAAGTGCGTGTGACGGGTGTAAGCGAGGTTGTGCGACACGGGCAGCAATTTGCCCGTGACGCACAACCGATGGGAGCGGGTAAGCAGCGTGTTGTGTACCCCTAACTCCAAACCAAACTTTTACCTTAATAGGGTTGTCTCAAGAAGGGAATTGCTTTTCTGAAAGCTGATGCGGTGTGGTGATCAGCTGATTTCCACGGGTCCAGCTTTTTTCAACCCCATCGATCAGCTATAATGACATTTCCCCTGCCGTGCCAACGCAAAGAAAAAGTTACCCATGTAATATTGATAGCTATGATGGGTCCACAAGAGCAGGAACTTCAGTGCTGGATCATTAATTATGCATAGTAGGCATCTGTCTATGGGGCTTGTGTCTTTTGGGTTCCCTACACCAAGGATGAAAAATAATATTAATTTGACATTGAAAGAAATTTATAATCTGTGTGCCGGCCAGGCTGGCTGACAGGAAAGGAAAAATGGAGCTCCAGACCTCTAATGTGAAATGATGTTTCAGCTGTTGTCGGGTGTCACAGGGTCCTTCTCCCATATCACACAATCAACAGAGCAAGAGATGGCTGTACAATCCAAAGAGCATTTATTCCAAGCAAATCAAAACGGTCCATAACATAATCCACAAAACAGAGGGTAAAATTAGTCCAGTAACACAAATATAGTCCGGTAACCGATAATATCCAGGTCTCTCTCAGAAGCCAGTTTCTCCCAGAGGTTCAATCTTCCTGCTTCACTCTTGAAGTTCTCAAAACAGACTGACTTCCCTAGGTAAGCAAAAAGGTCTCTAGGTCCACCACCCCCGACACCCATGGACTGAAGCGCCTCAAGAGGCTATAACCTTGCACTATAGGGGTTGGTTACTTACAAACAATGCAATGTACACAGAAGCAGTACAAATAAAACCATGAACCAAGCTTAAAATAGGAATCTGTACAGCATGATACACCTCCCCCCATATCCCACCATCACAACCTCTCCCTCCTTCTGAATAAGTGAGTATGCCATGAGGTCTACACAGACCTCTGGCCACCTCACTTAAGTCCATGTTGCTCAGCTGTGAATAGTCTATGGTTCTTCTTGCCGGGACAGTCCATCAGCGTTCTGATGTTGGCTTCCACGCTTGTATTGGATGAAGAAGCTGTAGATAGTCCCTTGTACAGTGGTTGGGTTGAAAGGACAAGCTTCCCTTTGTTTCCTCCTTCACTCAAACTGTGTTTCCTGCACCCAAAAATCGACATTGTAGATATCCCACATCATTTCCAAGGAGAATATCTGCAGGCAGGCCGCTCATCACCCCAACCACACATTGCTTGACCCCAAAGCCAAAGTTCAGATCTACAGTTGCCTTTGGGATATTCCTCCTTTGTCCTCCAGCCAATTCAATAACAATCCCTGGTCCATGATGTATCGCCTCTGTCCGAACCACCCGGGGATCAGCTATTGTGAGAAATGCCTCGAAGTCACAAAATCCAATGACTCTATCCATCCAGCATGACCTCCTGTAAGTGCTTGCTTTGATGGTAAGAGGAACTCAGGGCTCTGGCTCGCACCCCATAAACTCCTAGTAGCCAACCACGAGTGTCTGAGTCATTCCTCAATCGACTAGCAGGGCAAGTGTTTTGCAAATGCCCAGGCGGCCCACATCGATAACATCTCCTCTGTGTCAGACTCCTTCTAATGTGCATTCTGGAGAAGGCAGTAGGAGAATCTGGTGACAAAGGCCGGAGCCCATACACTCTAACAGGGGCATCTATGGTGCAGGGGTCAGCGGTACACTCATGTGGAGGTGGTGGTAACTCTTCCTCAGGTGGGATGGAGTGCACAAGATGCACCTGACGAGATGGAGGTGCGAGGGGGTCCCTCTGAGTCCTTGAGGGACAAGTGGATTGCAGGTGCCCAGGTTGTCCGCACCCATAACATCTCCTCTCTGTGATTCCTCCAGCGCGTGGTCGGAACTGTTGGGGCCCAGGAATGTGAGCTGTGGTTTTCATCGGCCTGTGGCTGGTTGGAGGGGCAAATATAACTGGAGAGGGTCGGGGAGCAGGAGCAGGCTGTGTGTTATTGTCCAGAAGCCCCCTCCATTGTGGTCGGATAGTAAGGGCCTCATCAGCCAGGGCAGCAGCTCTATCCAAGATGTGTGCGCTCTCTGACCCACTCCCGTATTTCTGAGGGACACTTGTAAACAAATTGTTCTAGAAGAAATACCTGCATAACGTTTTCCACAGTGAAGGCGTCTTCTGCTTCCAGCCATCTCCGACATGCCTGGGACAGCTTATGGGCATACATCCTAAATGATCCCCCCGTGGTGCATGGGAGGTCTCGGAACTGTGCCCTATGTGAGTCTGGGGTGATGGCATGGTAATCCAGGATTGTCCGCTTTACAATGTTGTAATGCCGGTTCTGCTGTGAGTCAATGATGCGATAAGCCTCTGCCAGGCTTCCGTTCAGGAGTCCCACTAACAAACGCACCCAGCCAGAGTGGGGAACCTCCATCATGACACACTGCTGCTCAAAGTCCTTGAAGAACCCTTCGACATCTCCAGAAGCCTCATCAAATGGCTTGAAGTCCACTCAGGTAATCTGTACAGGCTCCTGGATTGCTGGGTTTACACTCCAACTCACATTACTCCCTCTGTCGTGCGTCTTGTCTCCTCTGTGCTCAGCAAGCAGCCTGCTCCTTATATTCCTGAGATACACTGGGGCCAAGAGCTGCCTTTTCTTCTTTGAACCATACCACTCACTGGCTTTTTGGAGCAGGGATCCCCTTCCCCAGTGCTTGTACGTCAATCATCTGGGAGGTGGACTGGCTCGCACCCACCAGTAGATCAATTAAGGCTTCTTTACTCAGTCCCTGGTAGCTCAGGCCCAGATCTCTGGCTCTCTCCTTTAGACTGGATGCAGTCCAGTTTCTGTACTCACTCTGTGGGTTGATCTCCATTAAGCTGTGCTCTGTTGGTCCCAACGCTGCCATCAGTTGTCACGGGGTCCTTCTCCCATATCACACAATCAGCAGAGTGAGAGATGGTGGTACAATCCAAAGAGCATTTATTCCAAGCAAATCAAAACAGTCCATAACATAATCCACAAAACAGAGGGTAAAATTAGTCCAGTAACACAAATATAGTCCAGTAACCGATAAATATCCAGGTCTCTCTCAGAAGCCACTTTCTCCCAGAGGTTCAATCTTCCTGCTTCACTCTTGAAGTTCTCAAAACAGACTGACTACCCCAGGTAAGCAAAAAGGTCTCTAGGCCCACCTCCCTCGACACCCAGGGACGGAAGCGCCTCAAGAGGCTATAACCTTGCACTATAGGGGGTGATTACTTACAAACAATACAATGTACACAGAAGCAGTACAAATAAGACAGTGAACCAAGCTTAAAATAGGAATCTATACAGCAAGATACACCTCCCCCATATCCCACCATCACATCGGGGATAATTGAGTATTCACAAGTAGTAGTGATGAGTGAGCGTGCTCGCCACTGCTCCACACTCGATCGATCTAGCATTGGGGTGCTTGGGTACTCTCATTACTCACTCAAGCATCGGGGTGCTTGGGTACGCTCATTACTCACTCAAGCATCGAGGTGCTTGGGTATGCTCATTAAACACTCAAGCATCGGGGTGCTTGGGTATGCTCATTACTCGCTCAAACATTGAGGTGCTTGAGTATGATCATTACCTGCTTCAACATTGTGGTGCTTGGGTACGCTCATTGCTTGCTCAAGTATTGGGATGCTTGGGTACACTCATTAGTTGATTGAGCATCTCGAATGCTGGAGCGCCACGCTAACATCCCCACCATGTATTATTGTTGCCTTTTCTGTTTCAGTAATTTTTATTAATAGAATATCTCATACTACATACAAAACATATATTGTTATGTAACACCCCGGGGTCGAGGGGGGTTCTCACCTGACACATCACGGGGCCCGAGGTGCAGATCCTCTGCATCATCACGGGCTGGCCTGACCCGGTTTCATGACCCCGAGACATACAGGAAGGAAAGGATGGCGTTGGACGGGATCAAGGATGGAGGACTGAGGTTGGTGGTAACGGTTTAGGAAAGTCTTTTTTAGAGATCATGATGCCACCTGTGGTCCGTGGCCAGGGATGGGCCGCTGCTGCGAGTCCTGCTCTCCGGGGCTGATGGTAATGGTCGCAGCCGGGATGGTGTCGCTCCCTATAGGCGGAGTGGGACTACTTCTGGGGAGGATGATGGAGGACAGACGGGGGGGTTGGTGGTAGTCCCCATTGGCGTTGCAGTGCAGGGCGATGGCGCCGGTAAAGGAAAGGCAGAGACAAGGGCTGTGGTTCAAGGTCTTTTTACTGACAGGTAGTTCAGGCGCTGCCCCAGAGTACCATTCTCCGCTACTATGGGCTCCAACCGAACCTGGATAGTTGGCGGTCACCACCGGTGTCCGTGAAAGTCTTTCTAGTGAGGTGTCCCTCGTTTGCTCTCTAGAACCCAGGTCGAGCCTCCAGCTCCAAGCCATGGGTCCCATGAAGGAAGAGAAACACTCAACTTTTGCTGTCCGTCTGAGATGTTATCCCAAGCTGTGCCCAGGAAGGTATGCTCTAGTGAGATGGTTGTGCCTAGCTCTACCCCAAGTGGTGCCGCCCCCCAGTGGTTGTCCTAGCGACTGGGGAAGTCCCATGCTTTGTGATGGCTCACTACCCTATATGCCCTAGTCCACCCCCCTGTGAAGTACCTTGTTTGTGTGTGGTTTTTTTGAAGGCTTGTAGACAGCCAATCATCATGCAGGGTTTGCCTGCCATTCACGGTAATACTGTAGCCATACGGCATTACTGTGATTGTCTGGCCATACCTGTTCACATCCTACTTTTCTAATGTAAACAGGTGCAGACTGAACATAAAACATAGTAACATAAGACTGTGCCATCAGTCTTCTTCTTAGATTACAGGATTATGCCTTCTGATTGAGCACGCCTGCTCTTCAGCCTCTGGCAATTTTAATTCTCCATTTGCAGGTTCCTCTCTACCCGTAAATTGTAGGGGTTTTTTTTAACTCAAAGAGAGGCATTAGTTTGATAGGAACCCAACAAAAATGAGGTCACCTTGCTGCTGGCTGTTGGGCTCACATAAAACTGGCAAATTTTGTGTCTAATTATCTCAATTTTTACATGGTTTTTCATAGCAGTAATTTATGTTTATATTCCCATATTCATTATTATTATTATTATTATTTTATTATTATTATTTACTAGAAGGTGGCCCGATTCTAACGCATGGGGTATTCTAGAATTTATTGTGCAGTTACTGTATGATTTTTGTTATATATATATAGATGTTGTTGTGTGTAGTTGCCAAGTGTTTGTGTAGGGCGCTGTAAATGTTCTGGGTGTTGTCTGGGTGTGGCGGTGTGTGAGAGAGGTGTTGTTTGTGTGTTGCGTTGTTTGTAGAGCGCTGTGTGTCTGCAGCGTTGTGTGTGTGTGTGTGTGGTGCTGTATGTGTTGCACAGTTTGTGTGGGTGTGTGTGTGTTTTGGGGGAAGGTATGTTTTGTGCAGTGTGTGTGTGTGTTGGAGGAGTAGTCGTGGAGGGAGAGGAGTATAATAGAAGGAATAGTCCTGGGGGGAGAGGAGGATAATATGAGGAATAGTCCTGGTGGGAGAGGAGGATAATAGGAGCAGTAGTCCTGGGGGAGAGGAGGAGAATAGGAGGAGTAGTCCTGGAGGTGAGGAGTATAATAGGGGGAGTAGTCCTGGGGGGAGAGGAGTATAATAGGGGGAGTAGTCCTGGAGGTGAGGAGGATAATAGGCGGAGTAGTCCTAGAGAGAGAGGAGTATAATAGGAGGAGTAGTCCTGGGGGGAGAGGAGTATAATAGGAGGAGTAGTCCTGGCGGTGAGGGGTATAATAGGAGGAGTAGTCCTGGGGGAAGAAGAGTATAATAGGAGGAGTAGTCCTGGAGGTGAGGAGTATAATAGGAGGAGTAGTCCTGGGGGAAGAAGAGTATAATAGGAGGAGTAGTCCTGGAGGTGAGGAGTATAATAGGAGGAGTAGTCCTGGGCGGAGAGGAGGATAATAGGAGGAGTAGTCCTGGGGGGAGAGGAGGATAATAGGAGGAGTAGTCCTGGGGGGAGAGGAGTATAATAGGAGGAGTAGTCCTGGGGGGAGAGGAGTATAATAGGAGGAGTAGTCCTGGAGGTGAGGAGTATAATAGGAGGAGTAGTCCTGGGGGAAGAAGAGTATAATAGGAGGAGTAGTCCTGGAGGTGAGGAGTATAATAGGGGGAGTAGTCCTGGGGGGAGAGGAGGATAATAGGAGGAGTAGTCCTGGGGAGAGAGGAAGAGGAGTAGTCCTGGGGGAGAGGAGTATAATAGGAGGAGTAGTCCTGGGGGGAGAGGAGGATAATAGGAGGAGTAGTCCTGGAGGTGAGGAGTATAATAGGGGGAATAGTCCTGGAGGGAGAGGAGGATAATAGGAGGAGGAGTCCTGGGGGGAGAGGAGGATAATAGGAGGAGGAGTCCTGGGGGGAGAGGAGGATAATAGGAGGAATAGTCCTGGGGGGAGAGGAGGATAATAGGAGGAGTAGTCCTGGAGGTGAGGAGTATATGTCGCGGGCGGGGAGGAGGGTGTCAGCACTACGCTCACCCCTCTGCTCGGGTCCGGCGGCTGCTGCTCAGTGGTGGCTCGAGCTGTGGGCCGGATCCTGGGGGTTCTCGAGCGGCGCTCCTCGCCCGTGAGTGAAAGGGGATTTGGGTGTTGGGATATTGTCCGTGACGCCACCCACGGTTGTGGTGATTTCTCCACCGCTGCTCTATATGGGGGTCCCAGGAGTGATGGTAAATAGCAGCGAGTTGTTGTGTTGCCCCTCCGTGGGTAGGGGTTGGTGATCCCGGGGCCCGGTGATGAGATGTGGGATGCAGGGCCTGGTGGGCGTGGGGACGCGGGGGCAGCGCTGTGCCTTGCGGCACTGTGGTACTCACTCAGCCTGAGACGTTGACACAGTTTTACGGTAAACCACACGGCTGGAAAGACGGTTCCCACGGACGGCTGCACTTGCGGTCCCCAGAAGGTGACGGTGATGTCCCTTTTCCTGCACCTTATGTCTTTGATGGTTTCGATGGGTCCCCACCGGTAACCCGCTCCCCGGCTTCAAGCTGGACCGGAGGAGCTCTACTCTTTGCCCGCAGGCGCTGGCCCTTAGAAACTGGTGCCCTGGCGGTGGCGGTGTCTCTACTGTAATGGTTGAGAGCTGTTGCCTTCAATCGGGACTTGGTTGTTGGGGGATCTGCGTCCCCTTCACTGACGGATTCGGCAAATTTTGGCGACTCCTAGCCTTGCCGGGGTCCGAGAGGCCCCTGCCCTGGTGCTGACTGTCCTTTGCACGCTGCTCCAGACCGCCGGGTCACCACCCGTCCGCGGTCCTTCCAGGAACTCCTGAACAGTCACCTCTCCAGACAGTCACCGCTGTTGCTGACCTTGCTGACCCTGTCCTGCACACAGCTGGACTCACTTCAGGCTTTCTTTCTGTCACCTTTCACCTTCCTTCAGCTTCTCTTACTCCTCCTTTACCACTCTACTTCACTACTTGTTTACTCCTTTCCGTCCCTAGCTGGACTGCCACTTCACTGTTTACTCCATCTTGCTTCCTCTCACTCTCCCTTTCCTAGCTGTTCTGCCTGGTTTTCCCGCCTCCAGAGCTGTGAACTCCTCGGTGGGCGGAGCCAACCGCCTGGCCCACCCCCTGGTGTGAACATCAGCCTCTGGAGGAAGGCAACAAGGATTTTGGTAGCTTTGATGTGCCTAACTGGGGTGTAGGGTGTGGTGGTGTAATGACCTGTGACCCCTGGCTTGCCCAGGGCGTCACATATAATAGGAGGAGTAGTCCTGGGGGGAGAGGAGGATAATAGGAGGAGTAGTCCTGGGGGGAGAGGAGCATATTAGGAGGAGTAGTCCTGGGGGGAGAGGTGGATAATATGAGGAGTAGTCCTGGAGGTGAGGAGTATAATAGGGGGAGTAATCCTGGGGGGAGAGGTGGATAATATGAGGAGTAGTCCTGGAGGTGAGGAGTATAATAGGGGGAGTAATCCTGGGGGGAGAGGAGTACAATAGGGGGAGTAGTCCTGGGGGGAGAGGAGGATAATAGGAGTAGTCCTGGGGAAAGAGGAAGATAATAGAAGGAGTAGTCCTGGGGGAGAGGAGTATAATAGGAGGAGTAGTCCTGTGGGGAGAGCAGGATAATAGGAGGAGTAGTCCTGGGGGGAGAGGAGGATAATAGGAGGAGTAGTCCTGGGGGGAGAGGAGGATAATAGGAGGAGTAGTCCTGGGGGGAGAGGAGGCTAATAGGAGGAGTAGTCCTGGGGGGAGAGGAGTATAATAGGAGGATTAGTCCTGGAGGTGAGGAGTATAATAGGAGGAGTAGTCCTGGGGGGAGTATAATAGGAGGAGTAGTCCTGGGGAGAGAGGAGGATTATAGGAGGAGTAGTCCTGGGGGAAGAAGAGTATAATAGGAGGAGTAGTCCTGGAGGATTAGGAGTATAATAGGAGGAGTAGTCCTGGGGGGAGAGGAGGATAATAGGAGGAGTAGTCCTGGAGGTGAGGAGTATAATAGGGGGAGTAGTCCTGGGGGGAGAGGAGGATAATAGGAGAAGTAGACCTGGGGAGAGAGGAAGAGGAGTAGTCCTGGGGGAGAGGAGTATAATAGGAGGAGTAGTCCTGGGGGGAGAGGAGGATAATAGGAGGAGTAGTCCTGGGGGGAGAGGAGGATAATAGGAGGAGTAGTCCTGGAGGTGAGGAGTATAATAGGAGGAGTAGTCCTTGGGGGAGAGGAGGATAATAGGAGGAGTAGTCCTGGGGGGAGAGGTGGATAATATGAGGAGTAGTCCTGGAGGTGAGGAGTATAATAGGGGGAGTAATCCTGGGGGGAGAGGAGTATAATAGGGGGAGTAGTCCTGGGGGGAGAGGAGGATAATAGGAGTAGTCCTGGGGAAAGAGGAAGATAATAGGAGGAGTAGTCCTGGGGGAGAGGAGTATAATAGGAGGAGTAGTCCTGTGGGGAGAGCAGGATAATAGGAGGAGTAGTCCTGGGAGAGAGGAGTATAATAGGAGGAGTAGTCCTGGGGGAGAGGAGTATAATAGGAGAAGTAGTCCTGGAGGTGAGGAGTATAATAGGAGGAGTAGTCCTGGAGGGAGAGGAGGATAATAGGAGGAGTAGTCCTGAAGGGAGAGGAGGATAATAGGAGGAATAGTCCTGGGGAGAGAGGAAGATAATAGGAGGAGTAGTCCTGGGGAAGAGGAGTATAATAGGAGGAGTAGTCCTGGGGGGAGAGGAGGATAATAGGAGGAATAGTCCTAGGGGGAGAGGAGGATAATAGGAGGAGTAGTCCTGGGGAGAGAGGAAGATAATAGGAGGAGTAGTCCTGGGGAAGAGGAGTATAATAGGAGGAGTAGTCCTGGGGGAAGAGGAGTATAATAGGAGGAGTAGTCCTGGGGGAGAGGAGTATAATTTGAGGAGTAGTCCTGGGGGGAGAGGAGGATAATAGGAGGAGTAGTCCTGGGGAGAGAGAAGGATAATAGGAGGAGTAGTCCTGTAGGGAGAGCAGGATAATAGGAGGAGTAGTCCTGGGGAGAAAGGAGGATAATAGGAGGAGTAGTCCTGGGGTGAGAGGAGTATAATAGAAGTAGTCCTGGGGGTAGAGGAGTATAATAGGAGGAGTAGTCCTGGGGGGAGAGGACTATACTAGGAGGAGTTGTCCTGGGGGGAGAGGAGGATAATAGGAGGAGTATGTCCTGGAGGTGAGGAGTATAGTAGGAGGAGTAGTCCTGGGGGGAGAGGAATCTAATAGGAGGAGTAGTCCTGGGGGGAGAGGAGGATAATAGGAGGAGTAGTCCTGGGGGTGAGGAGTCTAAGAGACAGTGCTGAGTCACTTGTTGGTCTCCTGCTGTGCAGCACGCATTAGCGTGTGACAGCGGGAGACCAACGATCTAAATGGGCAGGGAGCCGGTATACACTGGTAACCATGCTACACAATATTAACCGATGTGTACCATGGTTACCAGCGTATGCCGCCCTGCGCACGCACGGGAGCCCACACCAGCGTACGCCGGCAACCCCAGCAATGCGAGGGTATGTGTCGGCTGGGTTGCTGTTGTGGGCTCCCGGGGGTACAGCACTCACCTGGGAGTCGGGGCTCCGTGTCGGTTCGGGGAATGCGTGCGGGGGGCGGGGCCAGAGCGAGCGTGCAATGCATGAGGGGGGCGGGGCGTGGCCGAGTTGCCAATGCGTTCATGGGGCTAGGGCGAGAGGTCAATCCGTGTGGTGGGCGGAGCCTGGGCGAGCGGCCAATCCGTGCGGGGGGCGGAGCCGAGGCAAGGCAAGCGGCCAATGAGACGCTTGTCACGGTAACGACAGAATTTTGGAGCAAGACAGACAGACAGACAGACAGAATAAGGCAATTATATATATAGATAGAGCACCATTAATTCCATGGTGCTGTACATGAGAAAGGGTTACATACAGAATACATACACAAGTTACAGTAGACAGACTAGTACAGAGGGAAGAGGACCCTGCCCTCGCGGGCTTACATTCTATAGGATTGTGGGGAGGAGACACTAGGTGGGGTGTAGATCGGGCGGCGTCTCCGCACGGTGGTTGGGCGGCGGCTTCGCACGGTGGTCGGGCGGCGGCTCCGCACGGTGGTCAGGCGGCGGCTCCGCACGGTAGTGAAGCAGTGAGGTCATTGTAGATTATAGGCATTTATTCCACATACAGTTAGGTCCAGAAATATTTGGACAGTGACACAATTTTCGCGAGTTGGGCTCTGCATGCCACCACATTGGATTTGAAATGAAACCTCTACAACAGAATTCAAGTGCAGATTGTAACGTTTAATTTGAAGGTTTGAACAAAAATATCTGATAGAAATTGTAGGAATTGTACACATTTCTTTACAAACACTCCACATTTTAGGAGGTCAAAAGTAATTGGACAAATAAACCAAACCCAAAAAAAAATTTTTATTTTCAATATTTTGTTGCGAATCCTTTGGAGGCAATCACTGCCTTAAGTCTGGAACCCATGGACATCACCAAATGCTGGGTTTCCTCCTACTTAATGCTTTGCCAGGCCTTTACAGCCGCAGCCTTCAGGTCTTGCTTGTTTGTGGGTCTTTCCGTCTTAAGTCTGGATTTGAGCAAGTGAAATGCATCCTCAATTGGGTTAAGATCTGGTGATTGACTTGGCCATTGCAGAATGTTTCACTTTTTTGCACTCATGAACTCCTGGGTAGCTTTGGCTGTATGCTTGGGGTCATTGTCCATCTGTACTATGAAGCGCCGTCCAATCAACTTTGCAGCATTTGGCTGAATCTGGGCTGAAAGTATATCCCGGTACACTTCAGAATTCATCCGGCTACTCTTGTCTGCTGTTATGTCATCAATAAACACAAGTGACCCAGTGCCATTGAAAGCCATGCATGCCCATGCCATCACGTTGCCTCCACCATGTTTTACAGAGGATGTGGTGTGCCTTGGATCATGTGCCGTTCCCTTTCTTCTCCAAACTTTTTTCTTCCCATCATTCTGGTACAGGTTGATCTTGGTCTCATCTGTCCATAGAATACTTTTCCAGAACTGAGCTGGCTTCATGAGGTGTTTTTCAGCAAATTTAACTCTGGCCTGTCTATTTTTGGAATTGATGAATGGTTTGTATCTAGATGTGAACCCTTTGTATTTACTTTCATGGAGTCTTCTCTTTACTGTTGACTTAGAGACAGATACACCTACTTCACTGAGAGTGTTCTGGACTTCAGTTGATGTTGTGAACGGGTTCTTCTTCACCAAAGAAAGTATGCGGCGATCATCCACCACTAGAGTTGAGCGCGGTTTGCGGTTCGTGGTTCTCCAGTTCTAGGCTCGAGTGATTTTGGGGGCTGTTCGAGATCGAACTAGAACTCGAGCTTTTTGCAAAAGCTCGATAGTTCTAGATACGTTCGAGAATGGTTCTAGCAGCAAAAAGCAGGGCTTTTTACAGCTACAGTGTGCAGGGAGCAATCCTGGCAGCCTGCCACAAGCTGGTAACCAAGATAAACATCGGGTATCCAAGCAAAGCGCTTTGGTTAGTAACCCGATGTTTATCCTAGTTACGTGCAGGAAGCCCACACTTCCCCGCTCAGCTCGCTCCTCCCCCTCCTGCCCGCGGCATGTACACATACATACACACACACACACACACACACACACACATGGTCCCGCTCGGCTTACCTGCGGTGATGAAGTCCCGACCTCAGCGCTGTCACTGTCCTCCATGGCCGCCGCTTGTCACATCACCTTCTCTCGCTTCCGACCCGAGACTGACTAGCGGTGACGTCACGGGCCTCTCGCGATACTTGGTGTGAAGGCGCCGGTCATTGAACTCAGTGACAGGTGATGTCAGTGTGCTGGAGATCAGCGCAGGTAATGTACCTCGCTGACAGCAGCACATGTCATGCCCTGCAGTGACCTGGGCTGACCCATTGATGTTAGCTCAGGTCACTGCACTGCTCTCCCAGCCAATGGGGAACATCCTGCTCTTCATTGACTGGGACAGTGTGGATCGTCATGGCAACCCCTTGGATTACACCAGACCTGGATTTGTTTTTCATTCTAATAAATTGGTTAAAGAGGGAATGTTTTGGGGAGTGTTTTTTCAAATAAAAATGTGTTTGTCGTCTATTTTTTTTATTACTGACTGGGTTGGTGATGTCGGGTATCTGATAGATGCCTGACCTCACCAACCCCAGGGCTTGATGCCAGGTGACATTACACATCTGGTATTAACCCCATATATTACCCCGTTTGCCACCGCACCAGGGCGCGGGATGAGCTGGGGCGAAGCACCAGGATTGGCGCATCTAATGGATGCGCCACTTCTGGGGCGGCTGCGTCCTGCTATTTTTAGGCTGGGGAGAGTCCAATAACCATGGACCTCCCTAGTCTGAGAATATCAGGCCCCAGCTGTCTGCTTTACCTTGGCTGGTGATCCAATTTTGGGGGACCCCTACGTGTTTTTTTTTTTAATTATTTAATTTAAAATAACAGCGTGGGGTGCCCTCAGTTTTGGATTACCAGCCAAGGTGAGGTTGCCAGCTGTGGTCTGCAGGCTGCAGCCGTCTGCTTTACCCTAGCTGGCTACAAAACTACGGGGAACCCTACGTCATTTTTTTTTTTTCATTTTTTTGGCTAAATACAAAGCTAAGCACCCCTTAGTGCCACATGAAAAGCACCAAAGGGTGCTCCACTTTTTCTCCACTTTTTCTCCATTTTTTCTCCACTTTTTCTCCATTTTTTTCTCCATTTTTTCTCCATTTTTTCTCCACTTTTTCTCCACTTTTTCTCCACTTTTTCTCCATTTTTTTCTCCACTTTTTCTCCACTTTTTCTCCACTTTTTCTCCACTTTTTCTCCACTTATTCTCCACTTATTCTCCACTTTTTCTCCACTTTTTCTCAACTTTTTCTCCATTTTTTTTCTCCACTTTTTCTCCACTTTTTCTCCATTTTTTTCTTCATTTTTTCTCCACTTTTTCTCCACTTTTTCTCCATTTTTTTCTCCATTTTTTCTCCACTTATTCTCCATTTTTTCTCCATTTTTTCTCCACTTTTTCTCCACTTTTTCTCCACTTTTTCTCCATTTTTTTCTCCATTTTTTCTCCACTTATTCTCCATTTTTTCTCCACTTTTTCTCCACTTTTTCTCCACTTATTCTCCACTTTTTCTCCACTTTTTCTCCATTTTTTTCTCCATTTTTTCTCCACTTTTTCTCCACTTTTTCTTCACTTTTTCTCCACTTTTTCTCCACTTTTTCTCCACTTTTTCTCCACTTTTTCTCCACTTTTTCTCCATTTTTTTCTTCATTTTTTCTCCACTTTTTCTCCACTTTTTCTCCATTTTTTTCTCCATTTTTTCTCCACTTATTCTCCATTTTTTCTCCACTTTTTCTCCACTTATTCTCCACTTTTTCTCCATTTTTTTCTCCACTTTTTCTCCCCTTTTTCTCCATTTTTTTCTCCACTTTTTCTCCACTTTTTCTCCACTTTTTCTCCACTTTTTCTCCACTTTTTCTCCCCTTTTTCTCCACTTTTTCTCCATTTTTTTCTCCACTTTTTCTCCACTTTTTCTCCACTTTTTCTCCACTTTTTCTCCATTTTTTTCTCCATTTTTTCTCCACTTATTCTCCATTTTTTCTCCACTTTTTCTCCACTTATTCTCCACTTTTTCTCCATTTTTTTCTCCACTTTTTCTCCCCTTTTTCTCCATTTTTTTCTCCACTTTTTCTCCACTTTTTCTCCACTTTTTCTCCACTTTTTCTCCACTTTTTCTCCCCTTTTTCTCCACTTTTTCTCCATTTTTTTCTCCACTTTTTCTCCACTTTTTCTCCACTTTTTCTCCACTTTTTCTCCATTTTTTTCTCCATTTTTTCTCCACTTATTCTCCATTTTTTCTCCACTTTTTCTCCACTTATTCTCCACTTTTTCTCCACTTATTCTCCACTTTTTCTCCACTTTTTCTCCATTTTTTTCTCCATTTTTTCTCCACTTTTTCTCCACTTTTTCTCCACTTTTTCTCCATTTTTTCTCCATTTTTTCTCCACTTATTCTCCATTTTTTCTCCACTTTTTCTCCACTTTTTCTCCACTTATTCTCCACTTTTTCTTCACTTTTTCTCCATTTTTTTCTCCACTTTTTCTCCACTTTTTCTCCACTTTTTCTCCACTTTTTCTCCACTTTTTCTCCATTTTTTTCTCCACTTTTTCTCCACTTTTTCTCCACTTTTTCTCCATTTTTTTCTCCACTTTTTCTCCACTTTTTCTCCACTTTTTCTCCACTTTTTCTCCACTTTTTCTCCCCTTTTTCTCCACTTTTTCTCCATTTTTTTCTCCACTTTTTCTCCACTTTTTCTCCACTTTTTCTTCACTTTTTCTCCATTTTTTTCTCCATTTTTTCTCCACTTATTCTCCATTTTTTCTCCACTTTTTCTCCACTTATTCTCCACTTTTTCTCCACTTATTCTCCACTTTTTCTTCACTTTTTCTCCATTTTTTTCTCCACTTTTTCTCCACTTTTTCTCCACTTTTTCTCCACTTTTTCTCCACTTTTTCTCCACTTTTTCTCCACTTATTCTCCACTTTTTCTCCACTTTTTCTCCATTTTTTTTCTCCACTTTTTCTCCACTTTTTCTCCACTTTTTCTCCATTTTTTTCTCCACTTTTTCTCCACTTTTTCTCCACTTTTTCTCCACTTTTTCTCCACTTTTTCTCCCCTTTTTCTCCACTTTTTCTCCACTTTTTCTCCACTTTTTCTCCACTTTTTCTCCATTTTTTTCTCCACTTTTTCTCCACTTTTTCTCCACTTTTTCTCCACTTTTTCTCCATTTTTTTCTCCATTTTTTCTCCACTTTTTCTCCACTTTTTCTCCACTTTTTCTCCATTTTTTTTCTCCATTTTTTCTCCACTTATTCTCCATTTTTTCTCCACTTTTTCTCCACTTTTTCTCCACTTTTTCTCCATTTTTTTCTCCATTTTTTCTCCACTTTTTCTCCACTTTTTCTTCACTTTTTCTCCACTTTTTCTCCACTTTTTCTCCACTTTTTCTTAATTTTTTTCTCCACTTTTTCTCCATTTTTTTCTCCATTTTTTCTCCACTTATTCTCCATTTTTTCTCCACTTTTTCTCCACTTTTTCTCCACTTTTTCTCCACTTATTCTCCACTTATTCTCCACTTTTTCTCCACTTTTTCTCCATTTTTTTCTCCACTTTTTCTCCACTTTTTCTTCACTTTTTCTCCACTTTTTCTCCACTTTTTCTCCACTTTTTCTTAATTTTTTTCTCCACTTTTTCTCCATTTTTTTCTCCATTTTTTCTCCACTTATTCTCCATTTTTTCTCCATTTTTTCTCCACTTTTTCTCCACTTTTTCTCCACTTTTTCTCCACTTATTCTCCACTTATTCTCCACTTTTTCTCCACTTTTTCTCCATTTTTTTCTCCACTTTTTCTCCACTTTTTCTCCACTTTTTCTCCACTTATTCTCCACTTTTTCTCCACTTTTTCTCCATTTTTTTCTCCACTTTTTCTCCACTTTTTCTCCACTTTTTCTCCATTTTTTTCTCCACTTTTTCTCCACTTTTTCTCGCCTTTTTCTCCACTTTTTCTCCACTTATTCTCCACTTTTTCTCCACTTTTTCTCCCCCTTTTTCTCCTTTTTTTCTCCATTTTTTTCTCCATTTTTTCTCCACTTTTTCTCCACTTTTTCTCCACTTCTTCTCCACTTTTTCTCCATTTTTTTTCTCCATTTTTTCACCACTTATTCTCCATTTTTTCTCCACTTTTTCTCCACTTTTTCTCCACTTTTTCTCCACTTATTCTCCACTTTTTCTCCACTTATTCTCCACTTTTTCTCCACTTTTTCTCCATTTTTTTCTCTATTTTTTCTCCACTTTTTCTCCACTTTTTCTTCACTTTTTCTCCACTTTTTCTCCACTTTTTCTTAATTTTTTTCTCCACTTTTTCTCCACTTTTTCTCCACTTTTTCTCCACTTTATCTCCATTTTTTTCTCCATTTTTTTCTCCATTTTTTCTCCACTTATTCTCCATTTTTTCTGCACTTATTCTCCACTTTTTCTCCACTTTTTCTCCACTTTTTCTCCACTTTTTCTCCATTTTTTTCTCCACTTTTTCTCCACTTTTTCTCCACTTTTTCTCCACTTATTCTCCACTTTTTCTCCCCTTTTTCTCCACTTTTTCTCCATTTTTTTCTCCACTTTTTCTCCACTTTTTCTCCGTTCTTTTTCTATGGTCGATCTACCCATTAGCTCTGCCATGCATAGTGTAGCTCTACACCTACTGCACATGTTACTTTATGATTGACATCTCTTTCGTACCAGAGCTGTCTAAGCCTACTCTGACCCCATATTTGTCATTACTATATTGTCCTTGTATTGTATTATGACAAATGCTGCATGAAGTATTGCCTGCCTGTGTATTTCACCTGTCTAGATTTTGGCAGTTGGTGACTGTTCACATTAAGTCATCAGGCTTTGTCCACAGGCTATTTACTTCATGCAGCATTTGCTTGGACCTGTCCCGCCCACAGCCATGACTCAGTCATGGGTACGGGATTGAAATAGACCAGGTGAGTGCTGCTAAGAGCAGTTCTACTATTCATATGTGAGGCCGTATGGCCCATTTTATAAAAATATTTTAGTGTAGGACTGCTTCAAATGAGATTTGCCGTGACGTGGCGAAGCAGCTCAAAAAATTGCAATTTTTTGCCAAAAATCTCAAAATTTTTAAAATAAGTAAAGTTTGGAATGTTTAGTGCTGTAGTGCACATTTGGTGCTGCTTTTTGTTTTTTCTGTATTATGACATTTGTATCATGTGTTTCATTTCTTGCTGTGTTGCAATTTTTTTGCTGCATCCCAATTGTACCTCTACATTGTTCGAGTTTATGTTATTGTTCTCTCACTCTTATGTGATACTGATTATTGTCATTTTTCATGATTACATGCAGATAAGTCCAATCTGATGAAGGCTCAGGCCGAAACGTCATTTGTAACTTGTTTTGGACAAAAACATATATGCTTATGAAAAAAAATTTTTTTCTTAATACGGACCAATAAAGAGTGATTTTGCATTACTATCCGTTGTGACTTACTGACTTAGTCTGGGAGATTTAGAGTGCCGAGGTTACTCACTAATTTTATCTATTATTACCTCTGAGCACCTATATACCAGTGAGCAGAGCTTCCTCTACAGTAGTTCTCCTGATTAGGCATGCCCTTACCTCATGAGCAGGGCATTGCAGCTTTGGTAGCAACCATTACGACATGGACTCTGCTGCTGTGGACCCGAGAAGAGTGAGTGCAGATTCATTGCACCCACACTACTCACATGAAGGGTCCGCACTCCTAGAAAATGGGGGATACGTTCCCTGAGTGTCTCCCCCCCATATTCTAGACGGTCCAGAGTCATCGTGGGACCCCTTTATTTTTTTTCTTACAATAAATTGGTGAAAGAGGAAATGTTTTGGGGACTGTTTTTTCAAATAAATTTCTTTTGTCGATTTTTTTTTTTTGTTAGTACTGACAGTTTATGATGTTGGGTATCTAATAGACGCCATGACATCACAAACTGCTGGGCTTGATCTCAGGTTACTTTACAGCTAGTATCAACCCGATTTATTACCCCGTTTGCCACTGCACCAGGGCACGGGATGAGCTGGGGTGAAGCGCCAGGATTGGCGCATCTAGTGGATGCGCCACGTGTGGGGTGCCTGCGGCCTGCTATTTTTAGGCTGTGAAGGCCCAATAACTATGGACCTTCCCACCCTGAGAATACCAGACCACAGCTGTCCGCTTTACCTTGGCTGGTGATCCAATTTGGGGGGGACCCTACTTTTATTGTGTAATTATTAATATTTATAAAATAATTATAAAAAAGAGCCTGAGGGGACCTCCACATTGGATCCCCAACCACGGTAAAGCTGCCAGCTGTGGTTTTCAGGCTACAGCCGTCTGCTTTACCCTAGCTGGCTATCAAAAATGGGGGGACCCAACGTCATTTTTTTTTTTAACTATTTTTTAAATAGAAAAAATTAATGGGCTTCCCTGTATTTTGATTGCCAACCAAGGTAACGGCAGGCAGATGGGGGTGGCAACCCATAGCTGTCTGCTTTATCTGCGCTGAGAATCAAAAATACCGTGGAGCGCTACGTCATTTTTTTAAAGATTTATTTTTACAGCACTGTGATGTCCAGCAATCAAAATACAGGGAAGCCCATTTTATTTTTAGTTATTTAAATAAATAATTAAAAAAAATATATATGGGCTCCCGCTGCATTTTTTGTATTGCTAGCTAAGGGTAATCCAAGCAGCTACTGGCTGCTAACCCCCACTGCTTGGTGTTACCTTCACTGGCAATGGAAAATCCAGGGAAGCATTTTTTATTTTTTTTGCCAAAAAACTACAAAAAAAGGACGTGAGCTTCGCCATATTTTTGTATGCCAGCCAGGTATAGCAGGCAGGTGCTGGAAGAGTTGGATACAGCGCCAGAAGATGGCGCTTCTATGAAAATGCCATTTTCTGAGGCGGCTGCAGACTGCAATTCGCAGCAGTGGGGCCCAGAAAGCTCAGGCCAACCTGTGCTGCGGATTCCAATCCCCAGCTGCCTAGTTGTACCTGGCTGGACACAAAAATGGGACGAAGCCTACGTCATTTGTTTTCTAATTATTTCATGAAATTCATGAAATAAAAAAGGGGCTTCCCTTTATTTTTGGTTCCCAGCCGGGTACAAATAGGCAACTGGGGGTTGGGGGCAGCCGTACCTGCCTGCTGTACCTGGCTAGCATACAAAAATATGGCGAAGCCCACATAATTTTTTCAGGGGGCAAAAAACTTCTGCATACAGTCCTGGATGGCGTATGCTGAGCCTTGTAGTTCTGCAGCTGCTGTCTGTCTGTATGGAGAAGAGCAGACAGCAGCTGCAGAACTACAAGGCTCAGCATACTCCATCCAGGACTGTATGCAGAAGTTTTTTGCCCACCAAAAAAATGACGTGGGCTTCGCCATATTTTTGTGTATGCTAGCCAGGTACAGCAGGCAGCCACGGGCTGCCTCCAACCCCCAGTTGCCTATTTGTACCCGGCTGGGAACCAAAAATATAGGGAAGCCCATTTTTTTTTAATTATTTCATGAAATAATTAAAAAACAAATGACGTGGGCTTCGCCCCATTTTTGTGTCCAGCCGGGTACAACTAGGCAGCTGGGGATTGGAATCCGCAGCACAGGTTAGCCCGAGGTTTCTGGGCGCCTCTGCTGCGGATTTCAGTCCGCAGCTGTCCCAGAAAATGGCGCTCTCATAGAAGCGCCATCATCTGGCGCTGTATCCAACTCTTCCAACAGCCCTGGAGCCGGGTGGCTTGTTGGGTAATCATGAGTTAATACTGGCTTTGTTTTACTAGCCAGTATTAAGCCAGAGATTCTTAATGTCAGGCACGTTTGACCCGTCCATTAAGAATCTCCAATAAAGGGTTAAAAAAAAACACCACACAGAGAAAAAATACTTTAATATAAATAAATACACAGACACATTAGAGACTCCATCTTTATTACCCCCTGTCAGCCCTCCACGATCCTGCTCTTCTGTCTTCTTTCTTTTTAGTGTAGTAGTAGTGACGATTGTAGTGAGGATGAGGTGCACCAGCCCATCACTTGGGGCTGGGGAATCTCATCCTCACTACAATCCTCACTTCAATCGGGAAGCAGCGTGCAGCCTTCACTCCGTGAGTGATCAGTGCTGGCTGTCAGCGGTAACAGCGGTAACGCTGACAGACACGTTACCATAGCAACGGTGCTCTCGGAGCTGCGGTTAGCGGTGACGTCACCGCTAACTGCGTTGCTATGGCAATGGTGATCTCCGTTAATGACCGGCTGTGTCAGCCGGTCCCTAACGGAACGGGGAGTCGACCGTGTGCTAGAGCATGTCGCCGGTACACGGCGATACACATATGTGCACCGTGTACCGGAGAGATGCACTCGCAGGTCCTACATGACGTGTCATAGTCATGTGACCAGTCTGTAGCCAATGAGATAATAGCCACGTGACTGGTCACATGGCTATTTTGACGTCACGATAGGTCCTGCTTCTCTGCTGGCAGTGCCGGTCACGGGAGGATTCAGCGATCATCGGATGGAATAGCGGCAGGAGACAGAGTGCAGAAGGGATCGCGAGGACCGGTAAGTGTTATGGCAATGTTTATTAACTGTTTGTGTACATTTATCATGCATTTTTATGTGTTTGTGATTGCCTCCCATTATAGCCTATTGGTTCTAGTTCGGTTCGTCGAACGTTCGACGAACCGAACTCGAACGGGACCCCCGTTCGGCGAGCCGACCTCGAGCCGAACCGCAACAGGTTCGCTCATCTCTATCCACCACTGTTGTCATCCGTGGACGCCCAGGCCTTTTTGAGTTCCCAAGCTCACCAGTCAATTCCTTTTTTTCTCAAAATGTACCCGACTGTTGATTTTGCTACTCCAAGCATGTCTGCTATCTCTCTGATGGATTTTTTCTTTTTTTCAGCCTCAGGATGTTCTGCTTCACCTCAATTGAGAGTTCCTTAGACCGCATGTTGTCTGGTCACAGCAACAGCTTCCAAATGCAAAACCACACACCTGTAATCAACCCCAGACCTTTTAACTACTTCATTGATTACAGGTTAACGAGGGAGACGCCTTCAGAGTTAATTGCAGCCCTTAGAGTCCCTTGTCCAATTACTTTTGGTCCCTTGAAAAAGAGGAGGCTATGCATTACAGAGCTATGATTCCTAAACCCTTTCTCCGATTTGGATGTGCAAACTCTCATATTGCAGCTGGGAGTGTGCACTTTCAGCCCATATTATATATATAATTGTATTTCTGAACATGTTTTTGTAAACAGCTAAAATAACAAAACTTGTGTCACTGTCCAAATATTTCTGGACCTAACTGTATCTTAGCACTACAGAGTGCAACTGTCTTCTTTTTGTTACTATGTTTCATGTTCCGTTTGCACCTGTTCACATTAGAAAGGTAGGATGTGCCATCAGTCTTTTCCTTAGATTACAAGCTGGACATGTGGCATGAACGCTACACCTTAGAGGTGCTGGGCTGCCCTGCTTCAAGTGTTTTGTCAGAGCCTAATTTTAGTGCCGCCAAGGGCTGTCAACTGAAAATCAATCCAGTTTGATTATTATCACCATGAACAAGGCCTGGATAGGCCCAGACGTCTCAATGCCACTGATTGCTGGCAGTGGAACCTAACGCCAATTAAACTTTTCCTTTTTTTTATTGTGCACTCCGGTGCATCCCGTCCCACCCAAAAAAGGGTATGCAGTTCATGCTTTCTTCTTTTTTTTACCTCCTTTTCTTACTCCTCTACCATATTAACATATCATCAGGCGTCCCTCACTTATAATTTTTAGAGGGTCATTAGGCTCCGTCGCTACAAATCTTTAGCAGGTCATCAGGCAGCCATTGCACAAAATCTTTTGAGGGTCATCAGGCCTTCCTCACTCAAAGTATGTAAATGGTTATCAAGCAGCACTTCCTCAAAATATTTTAAGGGTCATCAGGTGGCCCTCACTACAAATCTTTAGAAGGTCATTAGGTGGCCTTTGCTACAAATCTTTAGAGGGTCATCATGCAACTCTCGCTCTTAATTTTTCCAGGGTGTGTGTTCTACCTTCTGCATTCAGTCCGTGTTTTTCATTGTTTGCTTTGCTGTAGACTGTTTCCTTCACTAGGTTGTACTTTAGCTCCATCTAGTGACCAAACTTTAGTAGCACCAGCCTTGTATTTCATGCTTCCTTTCTCATCCCCCTTGTGGTGCATTTTGGGTAGGAAGCCTCCATTTCCTGATAACTCAAAAACCGAGGACATTCTTTATTTTATCCCCTGTGTGATAGCATTGCTGGCAAGGAAATATATGTTTTTTGTTGCCATCTGCAGCTCTGGACTCTCACCATGTTAGATAGTTGCATGTATTAAGTTAGGTTTAAGTTGCTTGTTAAAGTATACATGTGCTGCTTGTACATATCTTATTGTAGTCTCACCAATCAAACACATCTACTAATGTTCTATAAATATAGACTTCCTTCAAGTAACATTCTCCTTATTGCTTAGTGGATAAAGGTTTAGCTGCCTGTCAGTCTTCATACGCCCCAGGGCCCGTGTAGGGAGGACAGAACAGTGTGTATAAAGTTCTCCTTCATAATTTTTTCAGGATGTGTATGAAACCTACCTCTACATTTCTCTTACAAATATAGATGTGTACTCTCAGAGGTAAACATTTTCAGCAATAAGTCCATAGTCATTTCTGGTCCCGCTGTGCCGCTGCTTCTCCGGCCGGGAGGGAACTTCTGAAATGACACACGCGTGCGCAGTACTGAGGACATCAGGGCACGTGCTTGTGTCACGAAGAAAGTGTCGGCCAGGGAACAGTGGAGTGATTCCTGCATTCCGCTGCCTGCACTGACTGTGCGGAGCTGCAGGATTGGTTCCTTCCTGGCACACAGCGTGTGATGAGGGCAATCAGAGCAGGGCCCCCCAGAGCCTGGAGTTCTGGACAACAGGTCAGATTGCCCTCATTACGGGCAAGGGCCCCATGAACCTTCGGGCCCCTGTTCACCGCACCAGCTGAACCGGCGATATGTCTGCCAGTGATTTGTAACTATTGGCAGGTGCAGTTTTATTTCCCCCTCTACAATATCATCTACTGTAGTCATAGGCAACAGATAATATGATGAGAGACAGCCTGGTTAGTAAGGGGTGGAGGAGGGTTTTTTCTTTTTAGTTTTGCTTAATATACAAATCATTATACAGGAAAGAATGTTTCCTGACATTTTTTCTTGTAAAATCCATTTTATCTTCCGTTTTGTATGTTTTATTGTACGTCTGTAAATGTATAGTAAAATTGTTTCCAGCAACAACCTGGGAGTCAGATATGCATCCAGGTGTCTTCCCCATGTTGTTCCCATTTCATTCCTGCCCCCCCCCCCACACGCCCAGCCCTCCTGGGGGAATCTTTCAGAAAAATGCTTGAGTTTCTCATTGACTTCCATTATACTTGTTACTTGAATCAAGCCCGTCCAAGGGTCCGACCTGCTCAATTCAAGTATCGACCATTTTAGTGCTCGCTCATCACTAGTAGAGGAGGTGTATTTATGTAACTGTATCATTGGTCAGAATCGGCAATGGGAGTGGAAGAGAGGCGAGTGACCGCGAATTCTCTCCGACTCTAGATCATATTTGAACATTCATGAATAGAAACTTTGGGAACAAATATGAGTATTTATAGGCCAATACCCAAGGTGAAGGTTAAAATGAAGATTGACTAACTTCATTTTTGATCTGTTTAATAAAATGTAATTAGTGTATTATTGTTAGTAAATTTAAAGCACCACTCCAGCGATTATTTTTTTCCAGCTCTGGAGTGGCGCTTTAAATGTAAGCACCTTGCCCCATCATATACTCACCTTTTGCCAGAGCCACTCCATTCCTACAGTGTTATCTTGTGACTGTAACTTCTGACTAGACGAAAGTCAAAAGTTAGGTCACAAGCTCACAATGCATCTCTATGAGAAGAGGCCAGAACAAGACTCTCAGAGAAATTGGAGTTGTGACCTTCGGCGCGCTCCATGAAACATTGGAACTGTCAGCAAGTCACAAATTGCTGGAGACCGATCGGAGCAGTGGCGATAGAAGATGAAGCTTCCAGAAGATAAGTAAATGGATTAGGGTCATGGGACTTACATTAAAGCACCTCTCTAGCGGGGAAAAAAACCCCTGCAGTGATGCTTTAAAAACATCTTAGGAAATAATTTTCTTGGAGGGGCTCAAGATTTCAATTGCCTACAGGCCTCTGTTAGGACTAGGATGGCGGGAAGGCCCAGGAGGTGGATCCACTGGACTGAGCACCCCACCAAGGGCAAGGTGCCCGGTAGCCGGAGCACTACGGGTAGCAGGACAGTTCGTTCAGAGGAGTGGAGTGTAGAAGTCCCTGGGACCACGGAGTCTCTGAAGGTAGTCCGGGTGACGGAGCTCAGGTTCGGAGGCCGGGATGATGTCAGGCAGAATCCGGAACCAGCTGAGCGGGGAGGTCGGTCACCACATGGATCCAGGGATCGGAGACGGTAGGGACTGACGAGATGGCGGACAGTCACCGTTCGGAGTTCTGGAACCGTCAGGACCGGTTGGCGAGACAGGAGCGGCTCTACAAGAGAGATAGGTGAGTACGGGACAAGGCACAGGGGGACCTGACTCCTAGCTTAGCAAACACGAAGAACAGGCCCCTCAGGGTTTTCTCTTGTATTGCAACTGTCTCTTGTGGCAAATATAGTTATGTCCCAAACACAGACTTTGGAGCCCTTTATAAGATAGTTATCACACTAAACCCTATAATTTTACCCTCATCAATACATAGGGTGAAATCCACAGGCAATGAAATTAATATGTTCAAAAAGTTCATAGGAAGAAATGCAGGGCACTGTTCAGTATAAAGTATATTCAGTGGCTCTAACAATTGTTCCACTATAAAACCGCTCAAAACCTTTGTTCAATCGCGGTAATTAGCCATCCGAGTATCCAGGTTTATTTATTCACCAGCAATCCGCGGTGCTCATTCTCAGGTGCAAAAACAATTAAAGCGGAACAATATAGATGTGAAGGCACTCACCGGCTTTTGCTGTGCAGAAGTCTTTATTCATAAATGTAGGGTTACATGCTGTAGCAGCGAGGGAGGTAGAGACAGAACAAAACGCCGAACAACAGCCGTTCTGCGACCCATGGAAGCACCGTGAGAGGATGTGAAACGGCCGTTGTCCGGTGTGTTGTTCTGTCTCTCCCTCCCCCGCTGCCACAGCATGTAACCCTACATTTGTAAATAAAGACTTCTGCACAGCAAAAGCCGGTGAGTGCCTTCACATCTATATTGTTCAGCAATTAATATGTTCCCCAGGTCCATAGCAAAATCCAAAAGAGTACCAGAGGCATAGCTAGGTGTTCAACTCATGAGGGGACAAAACATCTGAACCAGGTTATCCCTTTGTTGCAGCCTGCACCCCTCTATCCCACACAGCCAGCACCCCTCTAACCCACACAGTATGTACTCCTGTCACAGTCTGCACCCCTCTATCCCACACAGTCTGCACCCGTCTGTCACAGCCTGCACCCCTCTATCCCACACAGTCTCCACCCCTCTGTCAGAGCCTGCACCCCTCTGTTGCTGACTGCACCCCTCTACCTCACACAGCTTGCACCCCTCTGTCACAGCTTGCACCCCTCTTTCACAGCCTGCACTACCTTTATCACAGCCTGCACCTCCTGTCACAGTCGGCACCACCTGTCACAGTCAGCACCCCCTGTTACAGCCTGCACCCCCTGTCACAATCTGCACCCTCTGTCACAGCCTGCACCCCTCTGTCACATTCTGCACCACTCTGTCATAGTCTGCACCCCTCTGTCACAACCTGCACCCCTCTGTCACAGCCTGCAGCCTCTGTCACAGACTGCACTACCTCTATCATAGCTTGCATCCCCTGTCACAGCCTGCAACCCCTGTCACAGCCTGCATCGCTTTGTCACAGCCTGCACCCCTATGTCATAGTTTGCACCCCTGTCACAGCCTGCACCCCTCTGTCAGTCTGCACCCCTGTCACAGTCTGCACCCCTCTGTCACAGACTGCACTACCTCTATCATAGCTTGCACCCCCCTGTCACAGCCTACACCCCCTGTCACAGAGTGCACCGCTTTGTCACATTATGCACCCCTCAGTCACATTCTGCACCCCTCTATCATAGTCTGCACCCCTTTGTCATAACCTCCACCCCTCTGTCACAGCCTGCAGCCTCTCTCACAGCCTGGACCCCCTGTGACAGCCTGCACCACTTTGTCACAGCCTGCACCGCTTTGTCACAGCCTGCACCCTTGTCACAGCCTGCACCCCTGTCACAGTGTGCACCCCTCTGTCACAGCCTGCACCCCTCTGTCACAGCCTGCGCCCCTCTGTTACAGCCTGCACTACTTCTATCACAGCCTGAATCCCATCAGTCTGCACTCTCTGTCAAAGCCTGCACCCCTCTGTCACAGCCTGCACCCCTCTCACAACCTTCATGCCTCGGCACAGCCTGCACACCTCTGTCACAGCCTGCACACCTCTGTCAAAGCCTGCACCCCTCTATCCCGCACTGCTTGTGTCGCAGGCGGGGAGGACGCCACTGCGCTGCGCTCGCTAACGCTCGGGTCCGGCGCTGCTGCGATGGCTGCTCGGTGGCTCGAGCGGTGGGCCGGATCCGGGGACTCGAGCGGCGCTCCTCGCCCGTGAGTGAAAGGGGTGGTTGGTTTGGGGGATTTTAGTCCGTGACACCACCCACGGGTTGTGGTGAGGTTGGGCACCACCGCTGCTGGTGACGGGGATCCGGGGAGCGATGGTAGGGAGCAGCTGGGATGTTGTTTTCCCCCCTCCGTGGGTAGGGGTTGGTGGTCCCGGGGCCCGGTGAGGTGACGGGGAAGCAGGGCTGGCAAGGTGCAGGGTCGCCTGGACTGAACAGCGCGGTGCAGAATGGCACGATTGTACTCACTCAGCCACAAATGTACGCAAAGTCTCTGGTAAACCAAGCGGCTGCTGTGGCTTCTCCCGGACGGTTGGTGGTTGCCTTTCCCTGCACCTTTGTGTATGTTCGGTCCCGTTGGCTTCCCACCGGTAACCCGCTCCCCAGCGTATATCTATGTGCCGGAGAAGCCCTTTTGCCCGCAGGCTCTGGCCCTTGGAACTCTAGCTGTGGCGGTAGCTGTATTTCCTTCTACTGGTCGGACGGTTGCCTTCTATCGGGTCTTGGCTGTTAGGAAACCCCTGGGGTTCCAGTCACTGACGGATTTGACCTCTTAACGGCGACTCCAAGCCTGGTTGGGGTCCGCAGGCCCTGCCTGTGTGTGCTGGCTTCACTTCACTCCCCGGTTCGGTACCGGCGGGCCACCGCCCGACCCCGGTCCTACGGTTCTGCGTTGATCTGCCTCTCCTGCAGACGGCCACCACCGTCTGCCAATCTTGCTCTTAGTGCCCGGTCCACACACCCGGACACAGTCAGTTTACTCCTCCGCTACTACTTCACTCCTCTCTCTTGTACTTCCCTAACTGATCTGACTTCCTTTTCCCGCCTCCAGGACTGAACTCCTCAGTGGGTGAGGCCAACCGCCTGGCTCCACCCCACCTGGCGTGGACATCAGCCCCTGGAGGGAGGCAACAAGGATTTTGTGTCTGGCTGATGTGCCTGTCTCGGGGTGGGGGTGTGTGTTGCAGTACCTGTGACGACCTGGCTAGTCCAGGGCGCCACACTTGCACCCCTCTCACAACCTTCACCCCTCTGTCACAGCCTGCACCCCTCTGTCACAGCATGCACTCCTCTGTCACAGCCTGCACTACTTCTATCACAGCCTGAACCCCCTGTCACAGTCTGTGTGGCGCCCCTGAGGCTCTGGTTGCCACAGGGTACTGCACTCCACTTGTAGTGTAGTACTGATCATGGATCCAAGGAAGGTCGGTGCCGGTTTCACCATATACAACCATAAACGCACATGGGTTGCCCTCTTCCCCACTGGGGACTGGGCTAGGGTCGGGTACCAAAGGGATCGTCTACAGTGTGGCATTTACAGGATGTCCTCACAACTGGGGCCCCAATCCACTAGCTTAGAACCTGGGTGGGGGGAGAGCGGCCACTAGGGGTAGTTGGGAGTCACACAAACAGCAATTTTAGAGAGTTCTCCAGCAGGAGTGACAGTGAGCAGACGTCTTTCTCGGTAGCTCCTGTGGGACATAGGAGTTTAACGGTCGCTGTGGAGGATACTGTGTAAGTTCCCTGAGGACCAGCGCAGTTCAGGGTGCAGCACCCTAGGTGGTGCAGTTCCATGTTGCATCACCAGATACTGCCGGACGGAGAGGTTCTATGCTTCTCCGACCACACAAGTTTCTAGAGCCAAGTGGCACCAGGATTCCAGGGCCTAGATCACGGTCAGACTCAAGGGGATCCACGCTACTGGCATAGGGGAAAGTAGTCTACCTAGTACGGAAGGGACTCTAAGTGCTTCAAGCCACAGAGATCCACACTACAAAGCGCAGCAAGAAAGGGCCCACAGACTACCACACCATTTCTGACCTCCCATGGATCCGGAATCGACCTGAGCCCATCATGGCAGTGACCAGTATCACTGGGCTGTCAACTGAAGTTGTGAGTAAAGACACCCTGAACCCGCAGAGATTGTGTCTGCTTGTGCTTACCGGTGTCGCCGCCCCGCACTTAGGCGCCGACCGCCATTATCACTCTCATCATCCACCCGGGGCCCGCTCCACCTATGGGGAGCGACACCATCCCAGCTGCCATAACACCTGCCCCAGCGAGGAATTCTGCAGCGGTGGCTACTCCTTGGCCGCATTCCACAGGTGGTCAAGACAAACTTTCCTTAATCACCCCACTTTCTCCTCATTTACTGCACGCCTCGGGGCAACAGAACCGGGCAAGGCCACCCGTAACATCACCTGACCCGACCCGAAAAGGCCCGGCAACGAGTAGGTTAACCATCTGACCTGTGGGGTGCTGAATCTGCACCCTCTGTCACAGCTTGAACCCCTCTGTCACAGATCCCCTCATGCCAATCTCTGGGCTC
Source organism: Anomaloglossus baeobatrachus (assembly GCF_048569485.1). NCBI lineage: Eukaryota > Metazoa > Chordata > Amphibia > Anura > Aromobatidae > Anomaloglossus > Anomaloglossus baeobatrachus. The sequence goes on from NC_134356.1 coordinate 579,003,145, forward strand.
TCTGACCCCCCTCATTATGACTTTATACTTTGCCGATATGTGTGATTTTATGGAATAAAGATGGAGGATTTTACTATGGTAGCTGGGTCCTCCCTCCTTTTGACACCTCTGTATCAGCCTGCAACCCTGTCACAACCTTCACGCCTCTGTCACAGCCTGAGTCCCTCTGTCACAGCCTGCACCCCTTTGTCATAGCCTGCAGCCCACTGTCATAGCCTGCAGCCCACTGTCACAGCCTGTATGCCTCTATCCCACACAGCCTGTGCCCCTTTGTCACAGCCTGCACTCTTCTGTCATAGCCTGCCTCCCTTATGACAGCCTGCACCCCTTTGTCACAGCCTGCACCCTTCCGTCAGTCTGCACCCCTCTGTCACACCCTGCACCTCCGCCACAGTTTGCACCCCTCTATCACAGCCTGCACCCCTCAGAGACAACCCTGGTAGACGTATCTAGGCTGCACAAGATTGATCTTCCTACAGAGTGTTCATTCATCAAGTCGCCATGGCTCGAAATCGCTATAGGCCATTAAAAGCTATAGGCCATTAAAAGAAAAAAAGATGGAGACAGAATGATCATATCACCTATTGTTCCAGACCCATCATTGTTCATCTGCTTGTGTAAGTAGTTCAGTAAAGAAACTGTAAGGGGTGGGCAGACCCCTTACAAGGAGGTGCAGTTTCCCCCTGAAGATACCTCACTCTGGGGTAGTTACTGTTGATGTTATTAATAAACATGTTTTTACTGTGTAGTGGGTTTTCCCCTAGAGCCCGGGTGGGACGGCTGTCCCCATAGAAACAGGGCAGGAGAGAGGAGCAGCCGGCAGCTTAGAGAGAGAAGTGTGTGTGTGTGTTGAAGTCAGTTGATTCCGGGACGGGGGAGAAGGAACAGCCAGGGGCAGAGTGTGGAGCTGAGTGGGCAGAAAGAAAGAAAGAAAGAAGGGAAGAAGAGAAGAAGTGTCCTCAAGAGTGGAAGCAGAGCAGGGGCAAAGTGTGGGAGCTGGATGAATAGGGAAGCCGGAGAGAAAAGGAGCGGGCGGAACCTCAAAGTGCGAAGCAGTACCGGTGTGGGTCCGGTCTGTGGGTAGCCGTAGTGGGAGCCAGGTGAAGCAGATTAGCCGGGCACATCCCCACTGGAGGAGACGTCAGGACAGGCTTTCCCTCAGCTAAAGGAAGTGTGAAGTGTCATCCATAACTGCCGGTTGTGTGAAGAACTGTGTAATAAAGAATGCCTTTTGTTTGCACCGAATCATGCCTGGAAAGTGTTTATACGTCGGACGACATCTGCACCACCACACTCTGCCCCACCGAGACATCTCCCGTCCCGATAGTGACGACGGAGCCAGGGGTAAGCCTGATAGCAAGGGCCACGACTACAACCCTGGAGGCACCCCTGGCACCCCATTACAAAACACCAGTAGATGTGTGCAGTCAATCGATGCTCATTAATGTGCATTGAAATCAGCACGTCTTAATGCACCATTACTGTCACACTTGTGAGATAGTTGCACATTACATTTCAAAGAGCAAATTAGCTATCACTTATTCCTTTGCTTCACCCAAGAAAATGGAACCATAATTCATGGTCTTCTGCAGTGTCACATTAATAGACTTAGATCCCTCCATAAACAACCAAATGAAGTATAATTAGATGCCTATTATATGTCTATGTTATTTGTATTATAAATAGGTCATATTCGCTTTTAGTTGATGAATAGGTAAGATGTGTAATTCAATTAAGATATCCTGGTAAATGCAAGTTGTGCAAGTACTGTCTATTCATAATGACGCAAGCTTAATGTCAGTAATTTTGTTTGATTAATCAAAGAGGCTTATAATTACCACTTTGCTCCTTTAAAATATATTAAGTATTTAGATGAATAGACTCAATAATTTACAGAGTAAAATACATCTCCTGCTCGTCCCTGTAATCACGGCAGTGAACTTTACCTGTTGGTTAGCGTTGGTATTAGGCTAGGCGGGCTTTGCACACTACGACATCGCAGGTGCGATGTCGGTGGGGTCAAATTGAAAATGACGTACTTCCGGCATCGCATGCGACATCGTAGTGTGTAAAGGCTCGATGATACGATTAACGAGCACAAAAGCGTCGTAATCGTATCATCGGTGCAGCGTCGGCGTAATCCATAATTACGCTGACGCGACAGTCCGATGTTGTTCCTCGCTCCTGTGGCAGCACACATCGCTGTGTGTGAAGCCGCAGGAGAGAGGAACATCTCCTACCGGGGTCACTGCGGCTTCCGTAGGATATGCGGAAGGAAGGAGGTGGGCGGGATGTTTACATCCTGCTCATCTCCGCCCCTCCGCTCCTATTGGCCGCCTGCCGTGTGACGTCGCAGTGACGCCGCACGACCCGCCCCCTTAACAAGGAGGCGGGTCGCCGGCCAGAGCGACGGTCGCAGGACAGGTGAGTCCATGTGAAGCTGCCGTAGCGATAATGTTCGCTACGGCAGTTATCACAAGGATATCGCTGCTGCGACGGGGGCGGGGACTATCGTGCTTGGCATCGCAGCATCGGCCTGCGATGTCGCAGCGTGCAAAGTACCCCTAAGTCTATGAGTCTATGGATGTCTCTACTTACAAAATTAGCATTCAATGACACAAAGCCGTAAATAAATAGGAAATTGTAGGTCAATTAATAAAAGGATGAGTTTAGCATAAGATACAAATATCAGACTCTCAGAAATACAACATATTCTTGTGATGAATACAGTAATGACTAACAGAAAGCATGTAACATTATGTTTATCGGAAATTGTAGACTGTAATTTGTACACCTTAATGACAACTAATACACCTGTAAGAAGGGTGGAAATGGGACCGCTACATCTTACAAAAGTTAAGAGGGTAATTACAAGCATCTTTATAATTTACTTGTTATTAAAAATCCCATCTGTTCTAAAGAATGAAAGAACTTTTCATGTAATTTAAAGGGTTTAAAGGGAACCGATCACATCAGGAGAATAGCTTTACTCATACCGGGAGCTGCCGGCTATCAGTCATACAGGCGTAGTGGTGCGGGTACAGTCTTCACTCAGAAGAACGCTGTGAGTTGCGGCTGGAAGCATGCCTCAGCACTTGAACTAATGCTATGAGCGTTGACTGTAGATACACCGACACAACTGTACAACTGAAAGCTGGCGGCTACTGGGAGGAATAAGGATCATTCTTTACCTGAAGCGGTGCTTCGAGTACGTTGGTCGGTCACTATTCTAATCCTTTATAACCCTATAAATGTAGGTATATAGCTTTAGTCAACATGATAGGTTCCATTTAAAGGGGTATTCCCATTTCCAAAATCCTATCCCAATATGTAGTAGGTGTAATAACAATAATATTAACAAATACCTCCAATTAGAAATGTAGTATAGTTCTTCTGATTCACTATGTCACTTACCTCATGTGCAGGGCATTGTAGGACCTTAAGTATCCATGATTACAACCAGTCACATTTAGTTGCTAGTGGTCATAACCATAGACACATAAAGTCTTATTTCTCATATTGCATACTGGGATAGGATCTTGCAGATGGGCATACCCATTTAATTGTTTACTGCTTGTTGCTTAGGTTACCTACTGTTTGAAGTTTGTCAGCACTTCACAGCCTCCTAGATAAGGGGCATAGTGCTTACTAGCTCTTTGTTATAGTGGTTATGTGCCGCCCCTGCAGCGCTCAAACCACTCAGATCCGAGGTTTGCTGCTGTGGCTCGAGGGTCTCCGGACCCGGGGGCTAGCGGCCACTCTCAAATGAAAAGAGGTCTATTTACAGGGGAGTGAGAGTTTGTGACGCCACCTGTGGCTCGCGGCAAAGGGGAGTACTGCCGCTGCCGATGGGAGTACCCGGGGGAGATGGAGTGGGGGCAGCCAGATGACGTTCCCTCCACGGGTAGGGGAACCCCCGGGACTCTAGATAGTGGGGACGCTGGTGCAGGGGAGTGCAGGGCTAGTGGAAAACAGGGGAGGACCATGTACTCACTCAGGCAGCATCGGTGATGAAAAGCAGACTCTGACAACAAGGTAAACCAAGTCTCTGGGTGCCGCTGCCCTCTTGGGGGAGCCCGTCCGGGTATCCGTCCCCTATAGTACTGCCGGGTGGTCCGAAGACTGCCTCCATGCACAAATTTGAATTGTTCTGGTTGCCCGATGGCGTAAAGCTGTCGGGCCCTGCTCCCTACTGTTGGTAGTGGAGCTGTGCTCTCAAGGGCTCACGCTTGGGATTTCTGTGGGCTGTGTGGGTTGGAAAGCCTTATTCCCCCTAATTGCCAGGTTGCCTGAAGCTACTCCCCGACCTAGGGTCCAGTACCCCACCGTGCTTTCGGTCCTAGACAAGTTATTAGACTCGAGCTGCTGACCATCCTCCAAGACTAGGTCTATGCACCCGGCCTCAATACCCTGCGAACAGGTCTCCGACTCCTCCCGTCCCAGACCACCATCTGCGACCCAACCTGTAACCCCCTGGGAGCCACACACTCCCAGCTTCTCACTTCATGAGGGCTAACGCTCTTCTCCCTTCCTTCTCCTTCCTTCCCTCCCACCAGTCTGAACCCTAGGTGGGCGGCCCTATTCCAGCTCAGCAGCCCACTAGTGTGTCTGACAGGGTGTGGTGTGAGGTGTGGTTGGGATTTGGATGCGGATGGAGGCAGTACCATAGGTTGGGAACCCTGAACCATGGGGGGTTGAGTCCTGCTCTAAGAGATAAAGAGTGTGCAGTACCCTGTGACGCCCTGACTAGTGCAGGGACGTCACACTTACAAGCTCTGATCTGAAACTAGACAGATCACTGGAAAAAACTGCCTTTGATTGTAGCATCTGAGAGTACACAGTTGAGGAACCTTGCCACAAGTCCAAACTGGCAATCAATTGAAAGTGCACCAAACAAGAAGGTGGGGGCAGGAAAGCAGTACACTTATGGAGACAAAATGAGAACAACACTTTAAAGACTTATGCCTCCTAAACCTCAATGATCTCAATATTCCAGAACTTATATATCTTTTGCCCTTTGCTAGTTGTTATTGGTTACCATTGACCCATGCCATGTGCCACTTTGTGGTTTATTTTACCTGCTTCATACAACCAGCTGCAGGCTATTTCCAGATATTATTTTGCTGATACAGTTAAGTACCCACAGTCGTGTATGTATTTATGTTTATTGCTGCCATTTATATGTAGTTGCTGCAATTGAGTTACAACAGTACATACATTAATTATAAGTTGTTGATGACAAAGCTGGGTCAGAAGCCGGCACTGTGTCAGTGCAATACCTGATTGTGTTACGTAATCCATAAATGGACCATGCCCGGCAAAAGAAGGAAAATCTGTGCAAACTAGCAAAAAAAGTCTGCATCATAGTCAGCTAACAAATGGGGTGAGAAGTACTTTTTATATATGGTGCATTAGCCAACGGGCTTATGGAGAGACACAGAGAAGCAAGAGAAAAGCTCTTTGACGCATTTCTGTTAGTGAAATTCTGCTCAAAAAAAGGAAGGTTGCCACTACAAAAGGGAACAAAGAAAGATTATTCCTTTGAGGGAGAAGTGCATCAATCACAATGGTGGAATATAGCCAACCTCAAGCGGCATGCAGAGATTCACATCATAGGGAGTATCACTGCTGAAGACTGGAAAGGAAGAAGGTTAATAGCGCTAGTAAGGAGCCTGGGACGGGAGAGTAATGGACTCAAGAGCTGTAACTGTGTAAGGCTCAGTTCCCAGCCAAGAGTCCAAGAGTCATTCATCTATTGGAGCGGATCCTGCAGAGATCCATCGACAAAACAAGTTGGGCAAACACAACTTTTTGCTAAACAATTGATTTCTACCGGATTTGCTTTATTAACATTGGAGCCTATGGTGAACAGATCAATTAATGGATTGCTATTTAGCCATCTGTTTTCCCTGCATTTGTAAGGGATCCATTTTTTCTTACAGGAACTATTTCAAACGGAAGATAAATAACAATCCATTAATGGATCCGTTCTCCATAGATTCCAATGTTAAAAAAATGACTCAGGCAGAAATCAGTTATTTAACAATAGACAAAAAAGTTGTGTTTGCAGAACTTTATTGCCAACAGATCTCTCCACGTTCCATTCTAATGGATGACTACTGGACATGTGAAGTTCAAAGAAACAGTATCAAAGTCCTGATGAAGGAGACAGATGTCTCTGAAAGGTGTCGACCTGTATAAAGACTAAAGGAATTAAATTAACATCGGATTCCGTGGTGATAGCGCGGTGTATACCCGATTTTCTTCTACAATTTGTCTCTATGTCTACATTTCGGGGCTGCAGCTGTGACCATCTCTACACATGCTATACAGGGGTTGTGACTTTCACAATCTCAATAGGTGAGTGCGCCTAATTTCTATCCATTATCCCCTATCGGGTAAGATCCTATTTTGCTCCTTTGCTCCACAGAATTATTCCTTAAAAGTGGAAAGGACTTACATCTGGATTCAAATACTTAAATCTGTAGTCGGCGTCTCTGTAGATAGGACCACAGCAGATACACCTTTTTGGGTGTTTAGTTTCTGATATCCTTGCTTTGGTTCTCTTAGAATAACAAGTGAATTCATTTACTCATTTGCCTGCCCAATCACCTTACGGGTGCTGCTTTACATACGTTCCCCCTGTTGATATTTCTGCCTGGTGATATTGTCATTTTAAAGTCCATCCATATTACTGTTAGTTTCTGCCTGTCACTGGAATACCTGCTAAGATATTTCTCTCTGCTGTTTTTGTTCTTCACTCTGCACCTATCTTATGTTTGTTGTCAGTAAGTAGGGGCATAATCTTTAAAAATATTCACCTCCTCTGTTATTTTGTATTTATTGTTTGTCTTATTCAATCTGGGATCACTTTCTATTTTAGCACACCTTCTCTTTTGTAGGTAATTTTCAATCCACTCTGCCCTCTGGTTCCTTAGGAGGAACGTGAAGTGCTCCATGGCCGATCATGCAGCAGAGGTCTGAGTTGCCATCATGTAGTCTGTGGTTAGGGCTATTCCAGCTCCAGCAGGAACCATTAGGTAGTCTGTATAGGAACCAACAGGGTCAGATCAAGTTTTTCGGGTGTTACCTTTACATCTTTGTGAGTTGTTGTACGAGCATAACCGCAAGCTGTGTACATGTTCACAGTCTTTAAAGACTAGCAACTAAATGTGACTGGTTGTAATCATGGATACTTAAGGTCCTACAATGCCCTGCACATGAGGTAAGTGACATAGTGAATCAGAAGAACTATACTACATTTCTAATTGGAGGTATTTGTTAATATTATTGTTATTACACCTACTACATATTGGGATAGGATTTTGGAAATGGGAATACCCCTTTAAATGGAACCTATCATGTTGACTAAAGCTATATACCTACATTTATAGGGTTATAAAGGATTAGAATAGTGACCGACCAACGTACTCGAAGCACCGCTTCAGGTAAAGAATGATCCTTATTCCTCCCAGTAGCCGCCAGCTTTCAGTTGTACAGTTGTGTCGGTGTATCTACAGTCAACGCTCATAGCATTAGTTCAAGTGCTGAGGCATGCTTCCAGCCGCAACTCACAGCGTTCTTCTGAGTGAAGACTGTACCCGCACCACTACGCCTGTATGACTGATAGCCGGCAGCTCCCGGTATGAGTAAAGCTATTCTCCTGATGTGATCGGTTCCCTTTAAACCCTTTAAATTACATGAAAAGTTCTTTCATTCTTTAGAACAGATGGGATTTTTAATAACAAGTAAATTATAAAGATGCTTGTAATTACCCTCTTAACTTTTGTAAGATGTAGCGGTCCCATTTCCACCCTTCTTACAGGTGTATTAGTTGTCATTAAGGTGTACAAATTACAGTCTACAATTTCCGATAAACATAATGTTACATGCTTTCTGTTAGTCATTACTGTATTCATCACAAGAATATGTTGTATTTCTGAGAGTCTGATATTTGTATCTTATGCTAAACTCATCCTTTTATTAATTGACCTACAATTTCCTATTTATTTACGGCTTTGTGTCATTGAATGCTAATTTTGTAAGTAGAGACATCCATAGACTCATAGACTTAGGGGTACTTTGCACGCTGCGACATCGCAGGCCGATGCTGCGATGCCAAGCACGATAGTCCCCGCCCCCGTCGCAGCAGCGATATCCTTGTGATAACTGCCGTAGCGAACATTATCGCTACGGCAGCTTCACATGGACTCACCTGTCCTGCGACCGTCGCTCTGGCCGGCGACCCGCCTCCTTGTTAAGGGGGCAGGTCGTGCGGCGTCACTGCGACGTCACACGGCAGGTGGCCAATAGGAGCGGAGGGGCGGAGATGAGCAGGATGTAAACATCCCGCCCACCTCCTTCCTTCCGCATATCCTACGGAAGCCGCAGTGACCCCGGTAGGAGATGTTCCTCTCTCCTGCGGCTTCACACACAGCGATGCGTGCTGCCACAGGAGCGAGGAACAACATCGGACTGTCGCGTCAGCGTAATTATGGATTACGCCGACGCTGCACCGATGATACGATTACGACGCTTTTGTGCTCGTTAATCGTATCATCGAGCCTTTACACACTACGATGTCGCATGCGATGCCGGAAGTACGTCATTTTCAATTTGACCCCACCTACACCGGTTTTATTTTTCTGAAAAAGGGATAACAGGGTTAAACAAACATAAGCATTTTTAATAACTTCTTCCCAAGACGGGAGGCACATTTTACTTTTAACGTTTCAACGGTATACGGTTACGGTTTCCGCTCTCTCCCACCCAAGTAACCTGGCCCTGATGCTGCCCCTAAAACCCAGGCAGCACCCCTTGACCCACAGTCCAGCACACGGTACCCGAGCGGGATCTGTCCTTCCCTCCAGAGGGTAGCCACCGGTTCCTTTGTTGGCTGGGCCCTGGCCTGCTCTGCTCAGGGCCCTCCCTCCAACCTGCCTCTCCGGAGGCGGCCTGCGGAAACGGTAATGGTACCCAACATATTTACAAGCCACTAACGTTTGTGGTTGCCCTGCAAAGTTCACGGGCTTGTCCATAGATAGTTCCCATGCAAAATAACTTTTTAACGGTCCCCACGGGGACAACGGTGCCGGCTCCAGCCGGTTGCAAATCACAAAAACAAATCTGGTTACTGTTCGGTAATCATTTTTCTTCTTATCATTCAACTTTTAAACTTTTCAACACAAACAAGCACTCTTTACATTCCCTGACCCCTTTTACTCACAGAACGGTCTCCCTGTACCTAAGTGGAGGTCTACCTAGGTTGGAACGGGTGGACCTTCGGGGCCCGGTGTCAGTGGTGCTAGACAGTGGGGTGGAGGGAACAATCGGTTCCTCCTCCCGGCTATAGTGTGGAGCAGGCGGGGGCGTAGGGGAGCTGGGTACAGGTTCATCCCTGGGCACTGGCACTGGTTCTGGCTCACGGTTAACCACTTCCACTACTCCTTCATCCACGGGTTGTGGGAACAGTATCACTGGAAGAATCACCGCGCCGTTCTGTGTAGGCCAGTTTGCTGGGAAGTCACCCATTACCGTGTGGATTACCTCTGCTGCCTTCTCCGCTGGTGGAGGAACCGGTACTTCAGCCTCTGCCCTCAACGCTGGAGGGCACCTTTTTAGATGGTCCCGGGAAACTGTGGCCAGGGTGCCCCCTTGGTCACGACTGATGTAGTAGGCCTTCCCATCTTCCCATTCTGTGGGTTGTATGATGTAAGGGACTTGCTCCCACTGATCATCCAGCTTGTGGGCTTTCCTCTTCCGTTTCAGCACTACATCTCCTGGCTGGAAAGGATCCGCGGACGCCTTCTGATTGAACCGGTGCTCCTGCTGTTCTCGACTTCGACTGAGGTTTTTCTCCACATACTCCTGGATTTGCCGGTATTGTGCTCTCCTCCGGCTTTCCCACTCCACCGTCGAAGGGAGTGCTTCGGGGGCCTCCAACCCCATCTCCAGATCCACCGGCAGGCGGCCGGGCCGAGCCCTCATCAGATACGCTGGGGTGCACTTCGTCGAGCTAGAGGGGATATTATTGTACATGTCGACCAGGTCGGGTAGCTTTTCCGGCCACAGGTTCCGTTCTTCCAGTGGTAGCGTCTTGAGAAGCCCCAGGACCAAGTGGTTCATTTTCTCGCACATGCCATTGGTTTGGGCGTGGTACGGAGTGGTCTGGATTTTCTTGCAGCCGTACAACTGGCAGAATTCGTGGAACACCTCTGCTTCAAAGGCCGGGCCCTGGTCAGTCAGCACCTTCTCGGGGTACCCATGGGGTCGGCAAAAATAAGCCTGGAACGCTCGAGCAGCGGTTCGACCAGTCAGGTCCTTAACGGGGACTACCACCATAAATCTTGAGTAGTGGTCCACAATGGTCAATGCATAGGTGTACCCACTTCGGCTAGGGGTGAGCTTGACATGGTCTAAGGCGACCAATTCCAGCGGCTGATGGGTGACTATTGGATGTAAGGGTGCCCTCTGGCTAGTCTCGTCCTTTCTCCTTAGCGTACAAGGACCGCATTCCCGGCACCAGGCTTCCACCGATTCACGCATCCCACTCCAATAGAACCGCTCCCTCAACAGCATCTCCAGCTTCTTCCACCCGAAGTGGCCAGCACCATCATGGTATGCCCGCAGGACAGTGGCGACGTCAGCTTGAGGAATGACCAACTGGCATATTTTCTCATGGGTCTTCTGGTTGATCAGCTCACGGTACAGCCTCCCCTGGTGTATGTAAAGCCGTTTCCGTTCCTTCCACAAGCGTTGGGCTTCGGCTGGGGCGGCAGGGTCTATTCCCGTAGCACCTTGTTCCACCAGAGTCTTGACAAGGCGAACAGCCGGCGCTTGATCCTGAGCTTCCTGCCACTCTTGACTGGGCCGTGGGTCCAGATCCACTCGTTGCTGATGTACTTGCACCCTCTCAGTAGGCGGCTGATGAAACGCAGGTAACTCAATCTCCTCGAGGTCGTCATCCTCACACCCTTCTTCGGACAGATGGGGCATCCGGGAGAGTGCATCCGCATTGAGGTTGACGCGACCGACCCGGAAATTTATGGTGAAATCATAATTGGCTAGCCGGGCTACCCACCGCTGCTCCAGCGCGCCCAACTTGGCCGTGTTCAGGTGCGTCAGCGGATTGTTGTCCGTAAACGCAGTGAATGTTGCTTCCGCCAAGTAGTGGCGGAACCGCTCCGTGATAGCCCACACCAATGCCAATAGCTCGAGCTTGAAGGAGCTATAGTTCTCAGGGTTCCTTTCGGTCGGCCGGAGTTTTCGGCTAGCATAGGCGATCACCTTCTCCTTTCCATCCTGGACCTGGGATAGGACCGCTCCTAGCCCCACGTTACTGGCGTCCGTGTGGAGGATGAACGGGCGCCCATAATCAGGGTATGCCAGGACCTCTTCTCCGGTCAAGGCCGCCTTCAGCTGGCAAAAGGACTCCTCATGCTTGTCCTCCCACGACAGTGGGGCTCCAACGGGTCTACCACCTTTGGTCTGTCCCACGAGGAGGTCTTGCATGGGGGCCGCCATCTTCGTGTATCCCTTGATAAAGCGCCGGTAGTACCCCACCAGGCCCAGGAACTGCCTTACTTCCCTCACCGTGGTTGGCCTCGGCCAGCTCTGGATGGCAGTAATCTTCTCAGGGTCAGGGGCAACACCATCTGCACTCACCACGTGCCCCAGGTACTGCACTCTGGGTTTCAGCAGGTGACACTTAGAGGGCTTCAATTTCATCCCATACTTGGCAAGGGACGCGAACACCTCGGCCAGGTGCTCCAGATGGGCTTCGTACGTCTGGGAATAAACAATCACATCATCCAAGTACAACAGGACGGTCTCGAAGTTTAGATGTCCCAGACAGCACTCCATCAGCCGTTGGAAGGTTCCTGGGGCGTTGCACAGCCCGAACGGCATACTATTGAATTCGCAGAGCCCCATCGGGGTGGTGAAGGCGGTTTTCTCCCGATCTTCTGGGGCCACGGCCACTTGCCAGTATCCGCTGGTGAGGTCAAGGGTCGAGAAGTAGTTTGCAGTTCTCAGCGCAGCCAAAGACTCTTCAATCCGAGGTAACGGATAGGCATCTTTATGGGTTATCTGGTTGATCTTCCGGTAGTCCACACACATCCGCATGGTACCATCCTTCTTCTTGACCAGTACCAACGGAGCGGCCCAGGGACTACAGCTGTCCCGAATAACCCCTGCCTCCTTCATATTCCTCAACATATCCTTGGCACACTGGTAATGTGCAGGGGGAATAGGTCTATACCTCTCTTTGATAGGGGGATGTTCACCGGTAGGGATGTGGTGTCGGACTCTCTTAATCTGCCCAAAGTCTAGGGGGTGCTTACTAAAAACCTGTTCATACTCCTGCACCACCCTGTATACCCCTGCCCTGTGATGTGTAGGGGTGTCATCAGTGCCTACATGTAGCTGTTGATGCCACTCCTTTGTCTCCCCCTGGTGTGGGGAAGTGCTGGTGGTAGGTGGGAGTGTAGATGGGCTGGCTTCATGGATAGTGTGAGGGTCCAGGGTGAGCAGCTTGGCAATGGTGGCATACCGGGGAAGCCTGACTTCTTCCTCTCCACAGTTCAGCACTCTCACAGGCACTCTCCCTTTCTTCACATCCACCACCCCTCGGGCGGCCATTACAGTGGGCCAGTGCTCGGAAGGCAGGAGCTCCATCATTGCAGGGTAGTCACGCCCCTGAGACCCTACTGCTGCCCTTCACCAGATCATCATCTCGCTCCTAGGGGGCACAGTCAATGGAGCAACATCCATCACTCTCACTCCACCAATCTCCCCTCCTGTTGAGCTTACATGCTGGCGGTACATCAGGGCTCGGATCTCACGCTGCACAGCCCTCTGCCGGCTCCCTGCCGCTGTGGCGGCCAGCTGTTGCAATAGGGACAACACATCAGTCATACAGTGCTCCATCACATTGGTTCCCAGCACTATTTTCGGGTTATGATCACTGGGCTCGTTCATAATCACAATCATACCCTGGTGTTGCAGTTCGGCTTGCCCCACTGTCATAGCCACTTGCTTATACCCCACCTGGGTCAATGGGAGTCCATTAGCGGCAATCAATGTTATACTATTGTCTGGGGGCGCCAGTTCGTCTACGGCCCAATACCGCTGGTACAACGTGTATGGTATGGTAGTTACCTGTGATCCAGTGTCCAAGAGAGCCATCACTGGTATGCCGTCCACAGCCACGGGGATGATAGGGCGGGCCCCGATATATCGGTCCCGCCAGTCCGGGGGGCCACGATGTTCTACTCCTGAGGATTGGCCCGGGGCCCCAGGGGTTGCTTGTTTAACGGGCACTGTCGGTAGTAATGACCCGGCTTACGGCACTTGTAGCAGATTGGGGGTCTGCTCCGCGGGTTGTTAGCACTTTTCCGCTGCATCCAGGGAACATCCTCGGGACTGTCAGCAAGCTGGGTCTGTGCTGGAGGCTGAGGTTGGGTCAGAGGTTGTAGTGCAGCCAGGATTTTGGCAAGGTCTCCGTCCATGCGGCGGACCTGGGCTGCCAGTTCCTCCACTGTGCTGCTCGGGACTGCAGATGTTGGAGAGGTTGATTTGGCTGAGGCTGCCACAACGGGAGCCGTCTCAACGGGCTACGGGGCGGGTTCCAGACCTTCGGTTGCTGGGGGCTGTAGTGCTTTAATGGCCCGCTCCTTTAACACAGCAAAGTCCACATCAGGGTGTTCTAGGGCCCACAGCCGGAGTTGTTTACGATCCTCAGGGGACCTCATCCCCTGCGCAAATTGCTCCACTAACATCTTGTTGCTATCCGCCTCATTGATAGGATTCGCCCGCTTCAGCGTGCGGAGGGTGGTCTGCAGACGTAGAGCATAGTCCCGAATGCTATCCCCAGCTCGTTGCCGGCACTGGTAAAACTGCATCCTCAGCTCAGCTTCAGTCCGGGTCTCGAAGGCAGTCTGTAGCTTCTCAAAGATGGTTGCTACAGAGAGCCGGTCCTCCTCGGCCCAGGTCTCCGCTTCCTGCTCCGCCGCACCGGTTAACTGGCCTAGCACTATCGCTGCACGTTGCTTATCAGTCAGGGGGTACAGCTCTAGCAACGGGTTAAGCTTTTTCCGGAAGGCCTGTAGGGCATCCGGTTTCCCGTCATACTGCGGTAGCCAGGCAGCTCCGGGCGCATAGGGCAAGGAAAACGGCATGACCTGAGCGAGCGTGGGGGCCGCGGCACCTCCCGTCTGTACGGCCGGGACCTGGGCAGGTCCATTCCCATCCGCGGGTGCCGCTGCGGCTGCGACCACCGCTCCTCCAGCGGCTCCGTCGGGCGCAGACATCTTGTTTCCGTCCCCCTTAGCTCTTTCCGGCCCCTCCTCTCTCGGGGCGGGGTTTTGGCCTTCGCGCCTCTACTGCTTGAGAAGACGCTCGTGCGGGAACTTTTCGCGCCAAAGATGGCGGCTTCTGAAATTTTTCTGCCGGATACCTCCGGCGGTAACAAGGCGCACCTCTACCAGACGGCAGAGCGGTAAGATCCTGTTCGTGACGCCAAGTTGTCGCGGGCGGAGAGGAGGGTGTCAGCACACCGCGCTCACCCCTTCTGCTCGGGTCCGGCAGCGGCTCAGTGGTGGCTCGAGCGGTGGACCGGATCCCGGGGTTTCTCGAGCGACACTCCTCGCCCGTGAGTGAAAGGGGGGTGTTGGGATGTTGGGGTAATGTCCGTGACGCCACCCACGGTTGTGGTGATGTGTAGCACCACCGCTGCTCAATGCGGGGATCCCGGGGATGGTGATGGGGAGCAGCCAGGTGTTGTGTTGCCCCTCCGTGGGTAGGGGTTGGTGATCCCGGGGCCCGGTGATGGCTTGGGAGGTGCAGGGCTTGGTGGGCGCAGGGACGCGGGGGCAGCGCTGTGCCTTGCGGCACTGTGGTACTCACTCAGCCTGAGACTTGGACACAGTTTGTACGGTAAGCCAAATGGCTGGTAGGACGGTCCCACAGACGGCTGCTTTGCTTCCCCGGTAGGTGACGGTGATGTCCCTCTTCCTTGCACCTGTATGTACGGATGGTTGCGATGGGTCCCCACCGGTAACCCGCTCCCCGGCTTCAAGCTGGGCCGGAGGAGCACTACACTTTGCCCGCAGGCGCTGGCCCTCAGAGACTGGTGCCCTGGCGGTGGCGGTGCCTCTGTTGTACGGGTTGGGCTGTTGCCTTCAATCGGGACTTGGTTGTTGGGGGAATCTACGTCCCCTTCACTGACGGATTCGGCAAATTTGGCGACTCCTAGCCTTGCCGGGGTCCGAGAGGCCCCTGCCCTGGTGCTGACTGTCCTTCGGAACACTGTTCCAGACCACCGGGCACACAGCCAACGGGGTCCTTCCAGGAACTTCCAAACGGTCCCCCTCCAGACAGTCACCGCCGTCGCTGACCTTGCTGTTCTGGCCCTCCACAAAGCTGGACCCTTCAGGCTTTGCACACTCTCTGCTCTGTCACCACTTCTTGCTTTCCTCCTTTACTACTCTTCTTTCCTCCACTTTCACTTGCTGTTGTTTACTCAAGCCCTGCCTGGGCTACTCCTCCACTCCTTCCACTTCCTCCTCCCTGACTGTACTCTTGCCCTGCCTGGGCTCTCTGCCTGGTTTCTCCCACCTCCAGAACTGTGATCTCCTTGGTGGGCGGAGCCAACCGCCTGGCCCACCCCCTGGTGTGAATCATCAGCCTCTGGACGAAAGGCAACAAGGATTTTTGGTTCAGCTTAGGTGTGCCTACCTGGGATGTGGGGTGTGGTGGTGTGTGATCTGTGTCCCCTGGCTTGCCCAGGGCGACACATATCTTCATGAGTAAAGCTGCTCTTGAAATTCTCTAGTTTGCCATTATATTCCTTTTCCCCGTCACCATCGCTCAGTTAGGGACAACTTTACCACTGTAAAATATATATTTAGAGAGGCATACAAAGATCCAAAAAACACTTCTCCCATTCCCATTTTTAAAATCATATAAAAAATGAGCCTTGGAATAACAATTGAAAGTGTTGGCGGTATGGGTAAAATTGACAATCGTGAACTCTTGTTTTGCCATGTCTGTTGTCATTGGTCTCTGCGATCACATGAAATAAATTGTATTTTTATTTAGTATTATATTAATTTGAATTTTTTTTTTATTTTTGAAAGACTAATATTTTACAAAATTAATGAGTTTACAAATACTATGTAAAAAAAAAAGTTCTGCAAAGTAACGTCCTGTCATGTAAAAACGCATAACTCACTTGGTTAGTTTAAATAAATGAAAGATATTTTAGCCACTTAACCAGAAGCAAAGTAGCGCCAACATTAAAAACTTAAACAAAATGCCTTTTGTAAGGCTAGGGTCACATGACTATATTTTCTTCATCTGAGAAAAATGGTTTAATTTTGCTAATCAGACTCAGATCAGATCAGAGTTTGCTCATAGTGTTATTTAGTGAAAATAGAACCGCGCTCTGTTAATAATAATAATAATAATAATAATAATAATAATCTTTATTTCTATAGCGCCAACGTATTCCGCAGCGCTTTACAATCCAGGAGGCTCATATACATATCATATACATAAACATATACAAACAAGTAACAATTATAGAAGATACAATATTTAAAGGGAAAAAAGGCAACCCTGTTCGTGAGAGCTTACAATCTACAATGAGATGGGGGGAGGGGCAAGGTACAAGTGCTTTTTTACAATAACAATCCAGCCATCTCAAGGAAATGGGGGATAGATAATGGCTTCCTGGACCAATAGGCCCGAGCCTTGAGATGCATTTGGGTGCCATGGAGTTTGACGTGGGGTTATGTTCTGAGAAGTTGTATAGGGATTAGGTGAAATTAGTTTGGCTAGGGAGTGTGATAGGCCGCCCTAAAAAGATGCGTTTTTAGGGAGCGTCTGAAGCTGAGTAAGTTGTGATTTGTCCTAACATCTTGGGGTAGAGCGTTCCAGAGGTTTGGTACAGCTCGGAAGAAGTCTTGGATTCGGGAGTGGGAGGTTCGAATTAGTGTGGATGTTAGTCGAAAGTCATTTGCAGAGCGTAGAGAACGGGTGGGATGATAGACAGAGAGGAGGGTGGAGATGTATGGGGGTGCCGCACTGTGGAGAGCTTTGTGGGTGAGAACAAGCAGTTTGAATTGGATCCTGTGATATATGGGCAGCCAGTGCAATGACCGGCACAGAGCAGAGGCATCCGAGTAGCGGTTAGCCAGATAGGTGACCTTGGCTGCTGCATGAAGGATGGACTGTAGAGGAGAGAGTCTAGTTAGGGGTAGACCAATTAATAGAGAGTTACAGTAGTCAAGGCGAGAGTGGATCAGGGCCACGGTAAGGGTTTTTTGTCGTTTCCTTGGTTATCATCCAAGTGTGTACGGAATTTTTTCCCAACCCCATAGACTTGAATGGCCGAGTGCAATCCAATTTACGGAGTCAAATTCTGCATGCTGTGATTTTTATTTTACTCAGACCGCTCAGTCTGAGGAAAAGTTTTGGACATGTCCACAGCCTCATTGAATATCATTGGTCCAAGTCCTATCCGATGTTTTGTCGGATTGCACTTGGATTGAAAATACAGTTGTGATGGTGTCAAATGGTGGGTCGTGTATCATTTTGTGTATTTTCATATTTTAGGAGTGTTACTCTGTTCATTCTTTGTATTGCTTGTCTAGTTTGCCAGTTAATTAACTTAGTTTCCTTACTATTTGACTGCCTTTTGTTGAACCCCTGCTGACATTTCTTGACTCATAACTCCCCAGCTCTCCAAATACTGGAAGTCACCCCCTGTAGTGCCTCTGTCTCTAGGTCTGGGGGTGGGAAGCCTGAAAGTCATCCAACCTGTTTTCTTACCCGGGGGTAGAGGCATTCTTCCTGAGAAGGGCAAGGGAGAAACAGTAAGATTTATCCTCTGTGTGGGAAGCTGATGCTACACCCAGCACCCCGGAAAGACCTGGAGAAACCATGATTCCCCAGAAAAAGGATTGATGGAGGATTGTGACTCACCTCTTGGGACATTTTTCACGTGCCTGGACTATTTTACTCTCTGTGTGGTGGATTATTTTATGGACCTTCTGATTTGCATGGAATAAAGGTTCTTTGGATTGTTCACCCATCTCTTGCTCTGTTGATTGTATGATATCAGAGAAGGACCCTGTGACAACAGTCTTTTGCATGAGCCCTAAGAAAAAGTACAAATGTTAAGTCATTTATTTCAGAGATGGTAGACCAGTTAATAATTTATTTCATGAATGAACCACAGCCTCAATCAAAGGCCTCCTGAGAAGAGGCTTAATATATTGTGTTACTATTATATGCTTTTAATGAACAGACACAGCCACAGACTGTAAAAGTATATTCTGCAATATGATGATCAAATTCACACATGCAGCAGGGGATCTGAGCCATCGAAGCAAAGTCATTGCTTTATGAAAACATCAGATTTCCTGAGAGGCGCAATCACAGAATAATGTTTTGTATGTATGTGTAATTAGCGAATCTATAGAAAAAGGTAAAACATTGGTTTATCAGTTTGTTTATTATGAATGGTCTGTGGCATATACAAGATGATATTCCTCCTATACATAAAGATTAAAGGTTGATTTACTTAATAATGGAAAATCCATTGCAGTAGGGAAGATATTTTTAAATTTGTCCTTTTATCCCTACTCGGCAATGTCAGTTTAGTGACAATAGAGATCCTTTTAGCTTCCCCTTTACTTTTACCATTTGCAAAATAAAATCCAAACAATAAAAAATAAATATAAATAGTGTGATCATGTATATAACAATCTGAACTAATAAAATATCACATGACTTATAGCTAAAGGTTTAAAAAATAAAATTACTAGATTTGATGCTGCTTGTTCTCCTTGATAAAAAAAAGTTGTTTGTATGCTAAAAAAATATCACAAAAAGTCATCAGAAAAATAAAAAAACTAAAGTTATGGGACTTACAATAGATTGCCAAAAAAACTATTTATTTTGTAATGTATATCTTTATTTTTGTATAATGAGCAAGCAGAAAAAAAAATATATTTCTTGGATAATCAAAATATATTGTAGAGATCTTGACTCACTCAGTTGCCTTTGAGGTAGACATGGGAGGCCATATGAATAAAACATCTAGGCTGCTCATTAAGATTCTGTGATGCCGTGGCAAGACCAGGTCATCACAGATAGGCCCCCCGCATAACACCTTCCCTCACTTAGGAAACACACAGCCGACCTGAAACCCTAGTCACCCCCCTTAGGGAAAGATAGACACACTAGTGGGCGGGACCAGGCGGTTCGACACGCTCACCCAAGGGTCTAGACAGCCTGAGGCGGGAAAGCAAGCAGATAAGGTAAGTAGTTCAAGTTGAGAGGAGTGTGGGCTGGAGCTAGGTGTAGCTCCAGCAGAGGAGGTTCAAGTTGAACGGTGCCAGGGTAGGAGCCCTGGTGCTTTTGGCTAGGTGGCAGACGGTGGTCTCCATCAGCGGGAGACGGGAGGACGACTCGGCAGAACCGAGGTGGACCGGGATAGGGTTGTAGCCTGCCGGTACCGACACGGGGAACCGACCCGGAAACCGGAGCACAAAGGGAGGTTCTCAGACCCTGAAACAAGGACTGGAAACCAGCAACCTGGTTAATTAACCGATTGAGGCCAGGACTAGAGGTCCTCTCCCACCCAAAGTCTCCCATAGAAGACAACAGCCCACCGATAGGGATAGGTGGTCACCGCCAGGGCCAATAGATTCCACGGGCCAACATCTGCGGGCACAGCTCCTAAGGCCACATCCAGCCGGGAGCGGACTCCTGAGTTCCAGACTAGGAAGTCCACCTTACACAAAGTCAGTGCAGAGGAAAAAAATAGAGACCACCAGCCCGGGTGGGGGATCCGAATGCTACCAGCTGCGGCGCCGGCCACCAGCACCTTGGTTTACCAAAGACTCGTGTGATTCATTGACTGTGAGTAATCAAACATCCCCTTGCCGTCGCTATACACTGCACAAAGACACCGGGTCCCGGAGCAACCACCCCTACCCATGGAGGGGTTAACATCTAGCTGCCACAACATCTCTCCCGGGTACCCATAACAGCAGCGGTGGTGTCCTACCTCACCACACACCGTGGGTGGCATCACAAACTCAATACGGCCTAGCCCGTACATCTACGTCCCCTTTTTTATTCGGCGTGTCCGCGAGACCCCCGGGTCACCCCCCTTAGGAGGTCCGGATCCGAACAGCGGCGGCTGCTGGCACGGGAGCAGCACAATTCCATAAAGTATGCCATAGGAAATAAGTGGCCTCTCAGTGCAGGCAAAACAGGATACACAGTCCAAACAATGGCACTTCAGTGATAATACAGTACACAAGTGCCAGTCTGTGGACATCACACAGGAGGCCTTCTTACATCCATACACAGACTCCTAATGATACACTTGGACTTCCTTATATCTACTATACCATGCCTTGGGGTGGGGATATATAAGCAGACAGTCCCACCCATCTCCATGACTCAGAGGTGTAGCTAGGGGTTCAGCTGGGTGGGGGGGAGTTAATGAACATCTGAGTGGGCTCCTACCCAGATGATCATGATTATTACTATGGTGGCATAGCCTAATCATAGGTATAGGAGAACTCTAGCAGATGACAGCTGACATCTTCTGATGATGTTGTTCACGTTTCCTGTCTTTTCCATCTGGCCCAGACTGACATAAAACTTCTTCCAGTCATGATTCGTTTGCAGAGATTACAACAAAGACACATTTCACTTCTCACATTTCCAGTCTCAATTACCAATCTACAAAAACTCCTCATCATGCTGTCATATGTATCACTATCCCACCACAGTGCCTCTTACATACTAAAATGCCTCCTTTGTGCCCTTTAGATGTTAAAATTGCCCCATTAATAAAAATATGAATGCCTTGTGTAAAAGCTCCAGAAAAGTGTCCACATTTTACCACCTAGAAAGTAATAACACCCTCAGTGTGCCCATTTCATAATCACAATACAATGATTGCCCCTTTAGCAATAATGATTCTTAAATACCCACTAAACATTTAAAGGGAACCTGTCAGCAGAAATTTTGCCCTAAACCTAAAAGTTTCCCCTTCTTCAGCTCGTGGGCTGCATTCTAGCAAGGTTCCTATAGTTATTTTGCCCCCTTTTAGATCACAATAAATAGTTTATAAAGTGGTTTCAGTTTGAAAATCTTGTTAATTCTACCATGGGGGCGGGCTGTCTGTTGTCCGTTACTGTCCCTCCTGCCGCTATAGGCCGTCCCCCAACGTCCATTTACATACCTCAGGACGCCGCCTAGTAAGTCCGAGGTCTCGCGCATGCGCCGTGCCACTGTAGCGGGACTGTGCACAGTGGGACCATTGGTGACATTGCGCAGGCATGAGATTATGGGCGGCGCTGTGATTTTCATCAGCAAGCTCCTGCCTATAATCTCGTGCTTGCACTTTCCCCTCTGCCTTCACCGTTCTGCGCATGCCCTGGCCAGATGACCTAACGTCACCTCTTTCCCATCTAGCCCTGAAGCAGGAAATAGATGGGAGGAGCGGAGCAGGACACCACCGATGAACTGGTCATCTGGCCAGGGCATGCACAGAACGGTGGAGGCAGAGGGGAAAGCACGGGCACGAGATTATGGGCGTGAGCTTGCTGATGAAAATCACAGCGCCGCCCATAATCTCATCCCTGCGCAATGTCACCAGCGGTCCCACTGTGCACAGTCCCCCTAAAGTGGCACAACGAATGCGCGAGACCTCGGACGCACTGGGCGGCACATGGCACATGGCAGCATGCTCCCCAAAATGGCGGCGACATGTGGCCTGGGAGGGGACCTAACCTATTGTGGGCAAGAACAGCGCCCAAACGTGCAAAAATGTAGACGGCCTGGAAGTGTGCCATCCGGGATGGAGGGAGGCACTTTAGAAGAGGTCTGGCCTGGCAGAAGTGACGTCCATCGAAGAGGAGTCCGATGGAAAAGGAAGACCTGACCCAGCAGGGGTGACAGCTATCTAGTTCAACCTTCCTCCACCAATTATACATTTTGTCACTAAATCATTTATACCTGACAATGTTGTGTGTACTGAAAAAATCATCCAGCCCTTTTTTAAAAAGCTGTTATAGTATCTGCCATTGCTGTCTCTTGTGGTAGGGCATTCTACAGTCTGACTGCTCTAACTCTAAAGAACCCTTTCCTCTTTACCTGCCGGAATCGCCTTTCTTCCAATTGCAGTGAGTGCCCCCTAGTCCTTAGTATTTTCTTTGGAAGGAATAACTCATGTGCCAGTCCTTTATATTGACCACGTATGTATTTATACATATAAATGAGATCGCATCTGAGACGTCTTTTTTTAAGCTAAACAAATCCAACTTGTTCAACCTCTCAACATAAGGGACCATATTAAACCATATATATGCAGTTATATTAGAAATTAAAAATAAGAACAAAGAACCACTAGCGTTCTGATATAAAACAATCTTTTTTATTCCAGAAGGGTAAATAAAAAGTATGAAGCCGCTGGTAGAGGACAGAGACCGTGTCGGGACCTGTCAAAAAGAAAAAGATAAAAATATACTAAGTACTACCATGCTAATGCAGCATTAGTGCGGTAGTACTTAGTATACACTACAGTTCAAAAGTTTAGGGTCACTTAGATATTTCCTTATTTTTGAAAGAAGACTGACGCTAACATTAAATTAAACAGAATTACACTCTATACATTTTTAATGCGGTAAATGACTATTCTAGCTGCAAACGTCTGGTTTTAATGCAATATCTACATAGGTGTATAGAGGCCCATTTCCAACAACCACCACTCCAGTGTTCTAATGGTACATGGTGTTTGCTAACTGTGTTAGAAGGCTAATGGATGTTTAGAAATCTCTTAAAAACCCTTGTGCAAGTATGTTAGCACAGCTGAAAACAGTTTTGCTGATTAGAGAAGCTATAAAACTGACCTTCCTTTGAGCTAGTTGAGAATCTGGAGCATTACATTTGTTGGTTCCATTAAACTCTCAAAATGACAAGAAAAAGGGAACTTTCATGTGAATCTCGACAGTCTATTCTTGTTCTTAGAAATAAAAGATATTCCATGCGAGAAATTGTCAAGAAATTGAAGATTTCCTACAACGGTGTGTTCTATTCCCTTCAGAGGAAAGCACAAACAGGCTCTAACCAGAGTAGAAAGAGAAGTGGGAGGCTGCGCTGCACAACTGAGTGACAAGACAAGTACATTCGAGTCTCTAGTTTGAGAAATTGATTCCTCACAGGTCCTCAACTGTCAGCTTCATTAAATAGTACCTGCAAAACGCCAGTGTCAGTGTCTACAGTGAAGAGGCGACTCTGGGATGCTGGCCTTCAGGGCAGAGTGGCAAAGAAAAAGCCATATCTGAGACTGGCTAATAAAAGGAAAAGATTAATATGGGTAAAAGAACACAGACATTGGACAAAGGAAGATTAGAAAAAAATGTTATGGACAGACAAATCGAAGTTTAAGGTGTTTGGATCACACAGAAGAACATTTGTGAGACGCAGAACCACTGAAAAGATGCTGAAAAAAGAGTGCCTGATGCCATCTGTCAAGCATGGTGGAGGTAATGTGATGGTCTGGGGTTGCTTTGGTGGTGATAAAGTGGGAGATTTGTACAATGTAAAAGGGATTTTGAATAAGGAACGCTATCACTCCATTTTGCAACGCCATGCCATACCCTGTGGACAGCGCTTGATTGGAAGCAATTTCATCCTACAACAGGACAATGACCCAAAGCACACCTCCAAATTATGCATGAACTATTTAGAAAAGAAGCACGCAGCTGGTATTCTATCTGTAATGGAGTGGCCAGCCCAGTCACCAGATCTCAACCCTATTGAGCTGTTGTGGGAGCAGCTTGACCGTATGGTACGAAAAAAAGTGTCCACCAAGCCAATCCAACTTGTGGGAGGGAGGAAGCATGGGGTGAAATATCTCCAGAATACCTCCGCAAATTAACAGCTAGAATGCCAAAGGTCTGCAAAGCTTGAATTGCTGCAAAGGAGCATTCTGTGCCGAAAGCAAAGTCTGAAGGAGAAAATTATTATTTCAAGTAAAAATCATTATTTCTAACCTTGTCAATGTCTGGACGATATTTTCTATTCATTATGCAACTCATTTGACAAATAAAAGTATGATTTTTCATGGAAAAGACAAAATTGTCTGGGGGACCCCAAACATTTATATTGTAGTGTATATTAGAAATTAGTTTAGATTACCCATTTAAATATGATAGATAGGGACTTGGCTGAACGTTTGTTAAGCCTCAGGACCACTCTTTTTAACAGTTCTTATTAAAAAATTGACTTTCTAATGTTCGAATGTGCCAGGTCCTTCATAAGAAATACGGTACAGTCTTCATAGGCCCCCTGGCTGTTGGCTGAGGATGAGATTGGAGTTTGGATATATTATATAAGATGGAATAATATTAATAATAATAGGATGGGGATATTATGTAACCATCATCTGCAATGTGAAAGGGATAAAGCATTGATTTCAGTTTACAGTAGAAACACAAGACATCAAGGGAACTAAGGCTTCAGCTCTTGGCAATGCCATCTTCAGAAATGTATTTCAATTTCCACAGCCATGAAGCTTTTTCCCCATAATTTAAGCTATAGCTAGGTATAGCTATAACTAAGATGTCTTCGAATGCAGTAAAATTCCAAACATAAAATGTGCAGAACTTAGTATATTGTGACATAATTATTAAAATGTATTTTTATTTATTTTCTATTTTTACGATGTGTTGTGTAACTTCTGTCATAGCCTCTCAATAGTAAGAGGCAGCAAGAGAATGATTGAATTGATAGGGAGAATGTACATTCACAAGCCCATATAGCTAAGCACTAAGTTTGTTATTGTGACGCCTTGGCCTATCAGGTCGTCGCAGGGTATTGTGCAATCTGCCTTTCTGTGCAATATCCACTCCTCCTTGGTTACGGATCCCTAGCCTGTGGTGTTGCTAAGAACAAGCTAATCAAAATCCTAGAAACACTCTGCACCACACCCACCAGACACACCAGTGGACAGCCTTAAGGGAATAGGGCTGGACACATGGGGGGTCGGTAAGGGGAGGTCAGGAGTGTCTGAAGTAGTCAGTCAAGTGGTGACTCTCCAGAGGAGAGGTCACAAGTCGTTGGAGGAGGTTAGGAGCTGGGCTCCTCAGTTACTGGGTGGCAGACGTTGGTCTGGGTCTGATAGGGGCTGGAACCCCGGTCGCAGGGGATCGTGTCAAGGGGCACGGAACTGCTGAGCAGGGCAGCCGGCGGCCTTGAGCCATCTCCGGGCAGGGGCCAGGGCACAACGGGGTACATGGACCCTATCCCGGGAAGTAGCTTCACGCGTCCTGGTAATTTACCCGACGAGGGCGAAGACTTCACGATTCGTCCTCCACCCGCTCCAAAATCGAGGTACTAGCGCAACGAGGGGGATAGGACTTTCCCAATATACAGTCCAGAAAATCCCAAGCGTGAACCCTGAGAGCAAGCTCACTCCGTTAGCCATACGGGTGAGCTGGACCCGTTCAGTTTCAAGCTGAGAGGGACCAACTACAGTCAGAGGTGCCAAGGTCACAGGCTAACAGGCAACACCATAGGGCACGGGATCCCAGCGTGTTCCCTCCTTGCTGCAGTGGTGCTACGAATTCTGGTTTACAAGTTGTCGGTGTCAGCGTTATTGGACTGAGTGAGTACGCAGCGCTCCTTCCCTCTCCAACGGTGCTCCCCTCTCACCATCGCCAAGCCCCGGGGCATCTCCCCCCTACCCATGGAGGGAAACATCTGGCTGCCATTCCTCCTCCACCGGGCACTCCCAACAGCAGCGGTGGTATCCCAGCTTACCACACACTGTGGGTGGCATCATGAACTTTAACCACAAAGTCCCCTGTAAATACCCCTTGTGGAGACACGGGGCTCAGTGGG
Organism: Anomaloglossus baeobatrachus; assembly: GCF_048569485.1. Lineage (NCBI taxonomy): Eukaryota > Metazoa > Chordata > Amphibia > Anura > Aromobatidae > Anomaloglossus > Anomaloglossus baeobatrachus. The sequence continues at coordinate 579,029,077 of NC_134356.1, forward strand.
CGCTCTCGTCCACTAAAACCCGCCGCCTTTAGAAAGACAGCGTGGCTCAGGGCTCATCCCAACTGAACGCCGGCCTCCCTAACCGTGGGCGTAACACTACTCAGACAACACAGGGTGAGGGAACCACAATAATTAGACTTTATTGGATCCCCAAACAATTAACGGCACATAACACATAACCAGCAAAACACACAAAATGTAACAGGCAACAGAGTCTCACCCTTCCGCTGGCTCACCAGGGATTTAGAATGTACATGCCTCACAGGTTCCAAGCTGTCTGAGGTCTGCAAAGTCTGTAACAGGTGACTGAACTGTCCCAACCTGCGTGTCCTCCTTAGGTAGTCCTGGTTTGATGTTACAATCCTGGCAGCCGGAGTCGAAATCCCTAGGCTGTGGATATGGTCTCCAACCGGATCCGGAGTCCCTAGATTGAAGCCATAAGATGTCCTGATCCTCCAGTCAGCTCCAAAGAGCTTAGACTGAATCCATCAACCATCAACAACCACTGGTGGCTTAAAGAAGTCCTTTTTATAGCCACAACCTTCCCCTTGGATACACTGCGTCCTCATCGATTGGTTGGACAAGATTGCTTCTCCCATTGGAGGAATTTCAAGCTGCATGGATAATGTTCATTTAAATGATGTGCTTAGAAAGGCTGAGGGTGTACATGTAAACTGGGAGCCACTGACTAGACAATGGCTACTAAGGTAATTACATTATCAATACACCACTACAATACAATGGTTACTGGAAATGTCTGGAGAACAATAGTCTAGCTTTCAGTGGCCAACACAATTACATTGAGTCAACAAGAGTCTTGTAAAAACAATGAGGGACTTCTCCCCCATCTATAGACAATCTATCATGCTGTCTGGCTGGATTTTAAGAAACGTTAACCCATGAGAGTCCATGTCGTCACATTCCTCCCCCTTCTTAATATTAGCCAGACATGATAGGCTTCCGATCATCCTTCTCCTCTTGTCGGGAAAGCCCATCCGCATTTCCATGGTTCTTGCCCTGTTTATGGGAGATGGAAAAATTGTAAGATTGTAATGCCAGACTCCATCTGAGCAAGCGTCCGTTGTCCCCGGCAGTGCGATTTAGCCAACTCAATGGATTGTGGTCAGTGAGGACTGTGAACTCATTGCCATAGAGGTAGGGCTGCAATTTTTTTAGGGCCCAGACTATGGCCAGGCATTCTTTTTCTATGGTGGCATAAGCCCTCTCTCGGTCCAACAGTTTCCGGGAGAGGTAAGCTATCGGATGTTCCTCACCGTTGTCCCCCACTTGGCTAAGTACAGCTCCTAGTCCTGTGTCCGATGCGTCTGTTTGGACAATGAATCTGCGACGGAAGTCAGGAGCAGTCAAGACTGGGCTTTGGGCTAGCCGGTCTTTCAATTGGAGGAACGCAGTTTCACATTCTGGGGTCCAGATAAGGTTACGGGCATATCTTTTGGTTGTGAGGTCAGTGAGCGGTTTTGCTATGGTACTGTAATTGGGGATAAACTTTCGATAGTAGTTTGCGGTTCCTAGAAATGCACGGACCTGTTTTTGATTGACCGGGCGTGGCCACTGGATAATGGCTTCTACTTTTGCAGGTTCGGGACGAATGCACCCACTTCCCACCCGATGTCCCAGGTATAGCACTTCGGCCATCCCCATTTGGCATTTGTCAGGTCGGATGGTGAGCTGGGCTTTGGCTACCCTCTGCAGCACCTGGGACACATGCTGAAGATGCTCTTCCCAAGTGTCGCTGAAGATAGCGATGTCATCCAAATAGGCCTGGGCATACCCCTGACATCCCTCTAGTAAATGGTCTACCATCCTCTGGAAGGTGGCGGGGGCGTTTTTCATCCCAAAAGGCATGCTGGTAAACTCAAAGAGGCCAAAAGGGGTTATGAAGACCGATTTCTCTTGAGCGTTTTTTGTGAGTGGGATCTGCCAGTATCCCTTGCTCAAATCGAGGGTAGATATAAACCGAGACCCCCCTAACCTATCTAGTAGTTCATCCACCCGGGGCATGGGGTAAGCATCTGTAATCGTGACCTCATTGAGCCGTCTATAGTCCACACAGAAACGAGTACTCTTGTCCTTTTTTGGCACCAATACCAAACTGGCAGCCCATGGGCTATGGGAGGGGACTATGACTCCCATATTTAACATGTCATCCACCTCGGCCTTCATCATTGCCAACACAGGAGGGGTCACCCGGTAGGCGGGTTGTCTTAGTGGGGCGGCTGCCCCTGTATTGACATGATGCTGGACCAGGGGGGTTCTACCAGGGTTTCATATGTTCCGAGTATGTCTGATATCTGTCGCTTCTGTGATGGACAAAGCTGCTCCCCTAGTGATACATCTTTTACCCCCATTTCCCTTTTGGAGTCCACTAATAGGTCTGGGATCTGGTCCAACTCTGGATCATCTAACTCTGGACAGCAAACTGCTAAATTGGTGACTTCTCGTTCCTCATAAGCTTTTAGCCTATTGATGTGGTAGGTACGCTCACGAACACCTGCTCGATCCAGGGCCACGGTGTAGTCAGTATTGCCACATTTCTTGGTAATGGTGAATGGACCCGCCCACATGGCTTGCAGCTTGTTTTTCCGCACCGGTACTAGTACTAGGACCTTCTGTCCACAGGCAAATTCTCGGGGCCGGGCAGTGCGATCATAACATCGTTTTTGCCTTTCCTGAGCCACTTCTAAATTCCCATGGGCTAACGCCATGAGGTGCCTCATCCTTTCCCTAAACTTTTGAACATAGTCCAGTATGGGAACCTCTTCTGTGGGGAAGGTGCCCTCCCAACTCTCTCGTACCAGCTCTAGGGGCCCTCGTACTTTTCTGCCGTACAGCAATTCAAAGGGAGAGAACCCAGTGGAGTCCTGCGGCACCTCCCGGTAAGCAAAAAGGAGCTGCTGCAAGTTTTTCTCCCAGTCCCCCCCCTCGGACTCCACATATCGGCTAATGAGCTGTTTGAGCGTTTTGTTGAAGCGCTCACACAATCCATTTGTTTCAGGATGGTAGGGGGTTGTGCGCATGGGGCGGACTCCATGTTTTTCCCACAGGGTGTGAATCAGTTCACTTTGGAACTGTGCCCCCTGGTCAGTCAATACTTCCTGTGGAAACCCTACCCGGCTAAAGATGTCCAGTAGAGCTTGAGCCACGTGCTCTGCATCTATGGAGGTTAAGGCAACGGCTTCTGGGTAACGGGTGGCAAAGTCTACCAGGGTGAGGATGAATCTTTTTCCACTGCGGCTGGGGATGGCTAAGGGGCCTACTATATCAATGGCAACTCTCTGGAACGGTTCTCCTATCAAGGGTATGGGTTGAAGTGGGGCACGGCATGGGGCTCCCCCCATACGCTGACACACTGGGCAAGAGGCTCTGTATTTTTGCACTTCTTGAGTGACCCTTGGCCAGAAAAAACTACGCAGCAGGCGGGCCCGAGTCTTTTTGGTCCCCATGTGCCCAGCCGCAGGAACATCATGAGCTAAATGCAACAGTTGGGGTCGGTATGGCTGGGGTACCACAAGCTGATGTACACGGGTCCAGGGTTTTTCTGGGCAGGATGCGGGCTTCTCCCGATATAAGAGGCCTTTTTCCCATCTATATACCTCCCCCTGATTTCCTCCCCCAGGTTGGCTTGCCGCACTACGGATAAGCTCTAAGGTGGGGTCTGACAGTTGAGCTTCCCTGAACTCTTTACGATCTATCTCCCCCCAATCAATGGCCACAGTTGGGTCTGATGTACTCACATTTGTTGGCTCTGATGAGGAGGCTGAAGATTGAGGAGTTGGGTTCTCCTCTGATGGGCTGGAAGAAAGACCTGCACCAGGATGGTGTTTGGCTTGGCTGCGGGTGATGGCGGTGACAAACTGGCTGGATAGTCCTTGTCCTAGGTCATTTCCCAAAATTACAGGGGTGGGGAGGTCGTCCATGAGCCCCACTTCAACCTCTCCTTGGTCAGTTCCCCAGTCCAACTGCACTCGTGCCAGAGGGATGTTCAAGCGCTGGCCCCCAGCAAGGATGATGGTCACTTGGCGGCCAGGTAAATGATGTTCTGTGGGAACAATATCTGGGCTGACCAGGGTGATGGAAGATCCCGAGTCTCGAAGTCCCTGAGCCTGTATATCACCGACCTTGACCGTCTGGATGTGGGGATGGAGGTTAGCTGGTGTACGGTGTCCGGCCTGCCGTAGGGTGTGGACTGGATAAACCACTTCCTCAGCTATTGGTGTTTCTCGGGAGTAGCATTCCTCAGGTCTCGTTGGTTCATCTCGGCATATGTTGACTGGTAGACGGGCTCCAGGCATGGGGTCCCGGTTTTGTAGACACTCTTTGGCCATGTGTCCAAGGCGCCCACACGTATAACAGCGCCGTGGGTTAGACAAGTCACCCACCCTGTTGGTAAACCTTTGTCTTGTTGGGGCTTCTGTGGGGTAACGAGTTAGTCCAGCACGTGAGTCTGGGGGTCGCTTGGATCCATGGTTGAGGGACCTATTGGGCCTCCAGCTGGGTCGGTTGGCTGTAAATTCGTCAGCCAATCGCGCTGCTTGCTCTGGGGTGTCGGGCTTCCTGTCAGCTACCCATTCTCGGATTTCCAGGTCCATCTGCACCAGCAGATGTTCAAGCACTATCACATCACGGAGGGCAGCAGCGGAGTGGGCAGCCCGTCCATCGAGCCAGCGATTACAGTGTCGTCGGAGTTGACTGCCAAATTCGACGTACGAGACACCCTGGCGAGACATAGTCCGGAACTTAGTGCGATGTCTCTCGGGTGTTATGGTAAAAAGGGCCAACAAAGTGTCCTTAATAATTCCGTAGTCCAAGCAGTCCTGAGGCCCAAGTGATCGGACAGCCCCCTGGGCCCGGACCGGCAAGCTTGTCCACAGGTATTTGGACCACTCATCTGTGGGCACCTGGTGCATACGCATTAGCATCTCAAAGTTTTGCAAGTGTTCATCTATCTCAGTGCTGGAATCATTAAACACTGGCACATCCCTGTAGCGAAGATGACTTCCTTGGTGGTGGTCTATCCTGGAGGTAGGTGCTGATGGTGAGGAAATTGGAAATCCAAACACAAATTGCAGAACACCAGCCCTCTCTTCTCTTGAAGCTTCAGGCCCCAATGCAGTAAACAATTCCTTGACTCGGTCTGCTTGGGTTTGGTTTGTTTCCAGACTGTCACTGGATCTAGGATGAGATACAGGGTTTACCTCCTCTGATACCACAACGGCAGTGTCCTCATCATCCTCTGCATCAGTCTGGGCATCCCAACAGACTAATTTCCGGATCAAGTCTGACCGAGTGTCAGTGTTCCTGTAGTCAATCTTTCGCATCTGGCACAGATCCTGTAGCATCCATTTACTGCTGCGGTCGTAACTCCTCTCTGGTCCTTGTCCCATGGCTGAGCTGGTGGGGTTGGACATGGCAGCGTCCGAAACCTGAATGCCTCCCCTATGGCCTGCTGGGTATGCTTATGTGCCTCCCTGGTTGTTGAGCCCTGGACAGTGTCCGAAAACACCAGTCCACTGCAGCTCCCCTGGGTAAACCAGGCTGAGTAGTATCCCACCGCTGCCACCAATTGTGGAGACACGGGGCTCAGTGGGCGCTCTCGTCCACTAAAACCCGCCGCCTTTAGAAAGACAGCGTGGCTCAGGGCTCATCCCAACTGAACGCCGGCCTCCCTAACCGTGGGCGTAACACTACTCAGACAACACAGGGTGAGGGAACCACAATAATTAGACTTTATTGGATCCCCAAACAATTAACGGCACATAACACATAACCAGCAAAACACACAAAATGTAACAGGCAACAGAGTCTCACCCTTCCGCTGGCTCACCAGGGATTTAGAATGTCCATGCCTCACAGGTTCCAAGCTGTCTGAGGTCTGCAAAGTCTGTAACAGGTGACTGAACTGTCCCAACCTGCGTGTCCTCCTTAGGTAGTCCTGGTTTGATGTTACAATCCTGGCAGCCGGAGTCGAAATCCCTAGGCTGTGGATATGGTCTCCAACCGGATCCGGAGTCCCTAGATTGAAGCCATAAGATGTCCTGATCCTCCAGTCAGCTCCAAAGAGCTTAGACTGAATCCATCAACCATCAACAACCACTGGTGGCTTAAAGAAGTCCTTTTTATAGCCACAACCTTCCCCTTGGATACACTGCGTCCTCATCGATTGGTTGGACAAGATTGCTTCTCCCATTGGAGGAATTTCAAGCTGCATGGATAATGTTCATTTAAATGATGTGCTTAGAAAGGCTGAGGGTGTACATGTAAACTGGGAGCCACTGACTAGACAATGGCTACTAAGGTAATTACATTATCAATACACCACTACAATACAATGGTTACTGGAAATGTCTGGAGAACAATAGTCTAGCTTTCAGTGGCCAACACAATTACATTGAGTCAACAAGAGTCTTGTAAAAACAATGAGGGACTTCTCCCCCATCTATAGACAATCTATCATGCTGTCTGGCTGGATTTTAAGAAACGTTAACCCATGAGAGTCCATGTCGTCACACCCCTCTTTTAGTCCGAGTGACCGCGCGACCCCACTCGGGTCCGGAGACCCCTCGAACCACTGCGGATCCGGATCCAAGCGGCGGCCCGGCTGCTGGTGCTGAGGTAGTACATTATAACTTTACTAAATTCTGTGTATTCAAAGCATTGCCTTGGGAATGTGTTCTTTAATATCTGTGGCTGCATACAGTTTTTTATGTAATATATATATATATATATATATATATATCAACATCCATGCAACAGTATATATGAATGCAATGTGTATATTGATTGATCTTTGTGAAAACATTACAAATTAATAGACATTTTCCTTCTCATCTTGTAGTAAGTTATCGATAACCTATCCTTAAAAGGGTTATCAGGGACTATTTTATTTTTTAGCAACAACAATGAGAGCAGTCCTCCACTAGCGATATTGTGGTTGCTGGTGGAGTGGACAGATGTAGTGGTCCCCTAAAACATGTTTGTCACTTGCAGCGGTGGTGCGCAATGTACCTGAAGACCGTCCAGAATACATTCAAAGTGAAAAAGAAAAAAGAGTGGCACTCAAAATAGTATGTAAAAAATTACTTTATTTCATGAGAAAACACTGAAAAAAAACACCCGCATGAAATCACTGCGGGTCGGGAAGTGGATGCATGCTGCACGGAGGACAACATGCGCTTTACACTGAGGCACTTCAACAGGTCCTTGAATCAATGACCTTTTGAAGCACCTTGGCACAAAACAGCCGTCGTTCTCCATGCAGCATGCATCCACTTCCCAGCCTGCAGTGATTTTATGTTTTCTCATAAAATAAAGTACGGTAATTTGTTGCATGCTATGGTGAGTGCCACTCTTTCTTTTTCAATTTTGCTATTTTATTTTTTGCTATGGAATTAAAAACTCACAGTCAGGTAGATGATAACTACCAATCTGTACTGCCTGGCGCCGATCTTTGATTACTTTTTTCCTGACCTCTCGTAGACAGAGCAGCAGCTTCTCTTCCTCTTCTGTTTACGGGCATTACTGCTGATGTCATGATGATTGTGTGCTGGCTCCCCACTTCCTAACTGTGAACCGCCGGCTGTCAATCAGCATGATGTTCCTAGTCTCACCCCATTGACAGAGCAGCCCAGAAGACAAAGAGCTGATCTATTGATGTGAGGTGAGGAGAATTGTCGGCAGGAGCGTGTAAGCACTGTGAGCCACTGCTGGGCAGAACAGGCAGTCAGTTAGCAACTAACTGCCTGTCAGTCCTTAGCCCCATGACAAACAAATATAAATAGTCTTGGATTATCCCTTTAAATATCTGACAATCCAACAAATCAGCTCTTACCAGTTACTGTTACCGTGTCCCATGGTGACTCCAAGTAGATAATGTACAGAATCAAGATGTCGAAGCTCTGTAAACTGTATAGTGGCCGTTCTCAATTGCTGCAGCTCACCCCCCTTTTACGGCCACAGAACGGCCACTACACAGTGTACAGAGCACAGATGTGCCAGCTCCATACACTGTATACTCGTAAAACACATGGTGCTTCTCTGAACAGTCCATGTGCCACAAATTGAAATCCAATCCTGCTACGAGCTGGAATAGATCTCTAACTTCTGATGTAAATTATATTTAAGGGGTGGTTCACCCATATTCATTATTGGCCACATCGATATTATGTTGAGAAACAATGTTTCTCTCAAATACCCTGTGTTGTCAATAGTGCCTGTGAGCGGCGCTATTGTGCTGCACTCACCCCCTTTGCCTGACCCCTGGGCTCCAGGGATTCATTGATGTCGCATCAAATTCCTGTTCACCTGACCTCACTGCAGCCTTCCCCAGTCTTCCTGAGTCACTGGGCTGTGGGCGACGTTTCACTGCTCATCACAGCCCAGCATAACAGCCCAGCATCTCCCTGCTCTCTCCTTCACTGCAGAGCACCACAAGTAGGAGTGACACTGGGCTGTGTTGAGCGGTGAAACTTCGCCCACAGCCCAGTGACTCCCGGAGACTGGGGCCGGCCGCGGTGATGTCAGCTGAACTGGAAGTTGACATGACATCACAGGATCTCCGAGGTCACAGAGCCTGAGGGTCAGGCGATAGAGAAGAGCAGTCCGCATTAGCGCCACTCACAGGCACTATTGGCAACACAAGGTTTCAACCTTTCATTAGTTTTTCTCTGCCGTCCAAGTCCAGGGATATTAGCTATGGTGCTATTGGTTGTAAACTTCTTGATTATGTTGTACACCGGGGAGAAAGGAACATCAAGATCTCTTGAGATAGACTTGTAATCTTGTTATTGTTGATATTTTTTGACAAATTTGGTTCTCAAGTCCTCAGAAAGTTCTCTTCTTTTCTTTCTGTTCTCAGTACTTAGTGTAGCACACTCTGACACACAATGCAAAGATTGGGTAAACGCTCCCTTTTTATCTGGTTTCAGGTATGATTTTCATATTGCCCACACCTGTTACTTGCCACAAGTGAGTTTGAAAGACTATCACATGTTTGAAACAAAGTTGTTTACTCACAATTTTGAAAAGGTGCCAACAATTTTATGTAGCCAATTTTTGGTCTTTAGTGTGAATTTTTGTCCAAATTGCTTGGGGGGGGTTTGTGTTACACACAAAGGAAATAAACGTGTGTATGACAAAACGTGTAATTGCAAAAATTTTCTGGAACAATTTAAAAATGCCAACATTTTCAGCCATGACAGTATATTGTATGATACCAACATTGCAGTACATAAAACATATCATAACATCAACATGAAATTAGCACACTTCTGAACAAGTCAAGACGGAGCAATGAGGCTTTACATAGTGACAGGCAAATCCATTTGTAAGAGGGTGGCAAATCCATTTTCAATCATCTTACAATCCGATATACATTGTCAACAAGACGATGTTTTTTGCAACAAAATTGTGTAGACTTGGGAATAAATGCCCCATCAATACAATGTATTGGTATATATGATCAGAATATGCTCTGTGTATGATAATTTTTCAAAATTCCAGTGTCAATAGCACAGGCACCGGTATATATGCAAAGTTAAACACCTGTTCAGCCAATGTGCTGGTCTAAAGCCTGCTTTACACGTTACGATTAAGCATACGATATCGTATGCGATCATAACCGCCCCCATTGTATGTGCAGCACGTTCAATTTGTTGAACGTGTCGCACAAACGATTATTTGCAGTCACACGTACTTACCCTTCCATACGACCTCGATGTGGGCGGCGAACGTCTACTTCCTGGAGTGGGAGGGACATTTGGCGTCACATCGACGTCATGCGGCAGCCGGCCAATAGAAGCAGAGGGGCAGAGGAGCAGAGATGAGCAGGACGAAAACATCCTGCCCACCTCCTTCCTTCTGCATTGCCGGCGGGAGCCGCGGGACGCAGGTAAGATCTGTTCATCGTTCCCGGGGTGTCACACACTGCGATGTGTGCTACCTCGGGAACATTGAACAACCTCACGTTCAATTTTTAGCAATTGAACGACGTGTATGCGATGAACATTTTAACGTTCAATCGCACGTAGCTGTCACACACTACAATATAACTTACGATGCCGGATGTGCGTCACTTACGACGTGACCCCGCCGACACATCGTTAGATTTGTTGTAGCGTGTAAAGCCTGCTTTAGCGTATTAGCCTATCCATGTGCATGCACAAGTTGAAGAGTGATCCATTTGTTTGTTTCTTGGGATGAGCAGCAGGGTGGTTACATGTATGGCTAATGCTACCAGGACTTGGTCAATAAAAGTTGATTAGTTGCAATAGGTTACTATACTTTTTAAATTAGTAGGATGCTATTTGTCTTGTTATCATGTCTGAACATTGTGCTCAAAGAGTTCTGTCTATTGATCTGCTTCAGTTAGCCAGCTCTGCCACCACTAGCAGATGTTTTCTCAGCAATGACATAAATATATTGATTGCCCTGTACAAAAGTAATTTAAACACCAGCGTCAGCTGTCAGCAGCTTATAAATGGCTTGTATCTGTCACTATTTAATCTTCATGCAGTGGAGAAAAAGTTTTTATACTCTTTCTGGAGAAGTTCTTAAAAATACACATACACAAAACTCTGATTTGTTAAAGGGAACAGGTGAAAGTAAAAAAAAACACATTCCAATTAGCAATGAGCATATTACATTGTAGGGCAGGATGAGCTAAGAAATGTGATATTTCCAGTAGTTTTGTGTGAAGGATTAAGTAGGATTAGTTATTATTTCATCAAAATCTCTGCGCATTCTAGGAGTCCACTGGGTGGTCTTAGTATGAATGATAGGCTTTCCTAGGGGAGGGCATTTACTGTACAGGAGGGGAAGATAGTACAGATAGTGACCTGTACATAAGTAATGAAATTGGAGGTGGCACGGGGGGGAGAAGGGAGGACAGTCAATGGACAATATACATTAATGACAGAAGCCTAAACAAAAAGATAGGGGAATTAGAATTAATATTGTTGAAAAAATATTATGACATGGTGGGGATAACGGAAAAATGGCAGAATGAGAGGTTGACTGGGCTGTTAATTTACAGAACTATAATGTGTTCAGGAATGGCCGTACAAATGAGAGAGGGAGCTGTGTGTGTATGTAATGATTCCGATTGGAGGTGCTCTGTTCTTCTGCAGAGCCAATTCTTGGTTTATATTATTCTCCGGTGGACTGATTGTAACCCGTAAGTGACCGTCTTGATCTTGTCCCGCTACCTCGTTCCTAGTACCCTCCTCCACCTGTTTCCCCGACCCTAACTTCACTCATTGACTTCCAGACCCTTGGCTTGTATCCTGACCTCAGCTCCGCTAACTCCCTTTTGTAACTGACGCATATTCACTGGCTCCTGACCTTTTGCCTCATTTGACTACTCCTCCACTAGTGTATCTAGCGACACCTAGTGTTAGAGCATCACAGTTTATATGTATAATTATCCCTGAAACCCATCCAAGTGATAATATATGTGAGGCTAATGAAAATGTGGCATCCCTAGGGGTAGATACAGTTAGGTCCAGAAATATTTGGACAGTGACACAAGTTTTGTTATTTTAGCTGTTTACAAAAACATGTTCAGAAATACAATTATATATATAATATGGGCTGGAAGTGCACACTCCCAACTGCAATATGAGAGTTTTCACATCCAAATCGGAGAAAGGGTTTAGGAATCATAGCTCTGTAATGCATAGCCTCCTCTTTTTCAAGGGACCAAAAGTAATTGGACAAGGAACTCTAAGGGCTGCAATTAACTCTGAAGGCGTCTCCCTCGTTAACCTGTAATCAATGAAGTAGTTAAAAGGTCTGGGGTTGATTACAGGTGTGTGGTTTTGCATTTGGAAGCTGTTGCTGTGACCAGACAACATGCGGTCTAAGGAACTCTCAATTGAGGTGAAGCAGAACATCCTGAGGCTGAAAAAAAAGAAAAATCCATCAGAGAGATAGCAGGCATGCTTGGCGTAGCAAAATCAACAGTCGGGTACATTCTGAGAAAAAAGGAATTGACTGGTGAGCTTGGGAACTCAAAAAGGCCTGGGCGTCCACGGATGACAACAGTGGTGGATGATCGCCGCATACTTTCTTTGGTGAAGAAGAACCCGTTCACAACATCAACTGAAGTCCAGAACACTCTCAGTGAAGTAGGTGTATCTGTCTCTAAGTCAACAGTAAAGAGAAGACTCCATGAAAGTAAATACAAAGGGTTCACATCTAGATACAAACCATTCATCAATTCCAAAAATAGACAGGCCAGAGTTAAAGTTGCTGAAAAACACCTCATGAAGCCAGCTCAGTTCTGGAAAAGTATTCTATGGACAGATGAGACCAAGATCAACCTGTACCAGAATGATGGGAAGAAAAAAGTTTGGAGAAGAAAGGGAACGGCACATGATCCAAGGCACACCACATCCTCTGTAAAACATGGTGGAGGCAACGTGATGGCATGGGCATGCATGGCTTTCAATGGCACTGGGTCACTTGTGTTTATTGATGACATAACAGCAGACAAGAGTAGCCGGATGAATTCTGAAGTGTACCGGGATATACTTTCAGCCCAGATTCAGCCAAATGCCGCAAAGTTGATCAGACGGCGCTTCATAGTACAGATGGACAATGACCCCAAGCATACAGCCAAAGCTACCCAGGAGTTCATGAGTGCAAAAAAGTGGAACATTCTGCAATGGCCAAGTCAATCACCAGATCTTAACCCAATTGAGCATGCATTTCACTTGCTCAAATCCAGACTTAAGACGGAAAGACCCACAAAGAAGCAAGACCTGAAGGCTGCGGCTGTAAAGGCCTGGCAAAGCATTAAGAAGGAGGAAACCCAGCGTTTGGTGATGTCCATGGGTTCCAGACTTAAGGCAGTGATTGCCTCCAAAGGATTTGCAACAAAATATTGAAAGTAAAAATATTTTGTTTGGGTTTGGTTTATTTGTCCAATTACTTTTGACCTCCTAAAATGTGGAGTGTTTGTAAAGAAATGTGTACAATTCCTACAATTTCTATCAGATATTTTTGTTCAAACCTTCAAATTAAACGTTACAATCTGCACTTGAATTCTGTTGTAGAGGTTTCATTTCAAATCCAATGTGGTGGGATGCAGAGCCCAACTCGCGAAAATTGTGTCACTGTCCAAATATTTCTGGACCTAACTGTATGAGAGGAGGGAGAAAGAATATTAAAATACTGATAGGGGTTTGTTATGTCTCCACATAAAATATCCTCATAAAGCAAATAAATGATGCAGCGAATAAAGGAGAAGTCATCATTATAGGGGACTTCATCTACACTGAAATAAATTGGGAAGCATAAACCTGCAGGTCCAGAAAATAAACAGGTTTTTGAGAACAATGAAAGACATTTACTAGTGATGAGGAAGCACTAAAATGCCTGAGTGCTCGATACTTAAATCAAGCAGGTTGGATGCTCGAACAGGTTCGATTCAAGTAATGAGTATAATGAAAGTCTATGGGAAACTAGAGCATTACTTACAGCAAAGATGGGCTGCAGTGTGTACATTGCCCAGGCCAAAAACTAATACTCTACCAGGATACAGTTATCCCCCCACTAAGTGGAACCATCACAAGTGCAGGAGGAGCAAATCACACACACACCTCCATAGAATGGAGGGGTCGATTGCTGGATGATAAAACTGCACACTGATGGCTTGCACAGAGCACTGTTCACACATGAAGATAACACAGTCACAAGCCCGCAGCCTATTAGGTGACGCCCATACTATTAGATCTGGTGGGCTGCCAAGCCGAACCCCACCTGTATATCATGCAGGGACAGAAACTCTAAAATGCAAGGCCTAACAGAAAGGGGCCTGGCTGTATCCTGTACAAAAAAATATGAAGTTTTAGTTGGTATTTATGGCCCTAAAACGGAAGCCTACAACCTCTTGACGGGAACCTCATGCTTGTAGGTCCCTACACTAAATATAAAAAAAGCAACAAGAAGAGGAATAAGAATCCTCCAAAAATTAAGTATTACTTAAAGCAAAGATGACCTGAAGTGTGTACATCGCCCAGGCCAAAACATAATACTCATACTAATACATGTGTGAACAGCGCTCTATGCAAGCCATCAGTGTGCAGTTTTATCATCTAGCAATCGCTCCCCTCCATTCCAAGGACGTGTGTGTGATTTGCTTCTCCTGCACCTGTGATGCCTCCATTTAGTGGGGGTTTAGCTGTATCATGGTAGAGTATTAGTTTTTGGCCTGGGCGATGTACACACTGCAGCCCATCTTTGCTGTAAGTCATACTTAATTTTTGGAGGATATTTATTCCTCTTCTTGTTGCTATTTTTTGAAACTAGAGCATTTTCCCAAAAGACACCCCAGGAGGGCTGGGGGAACAGGGAAATTGCTGCAATGGATGAAAAAAACATTTTGAAGATGCATGGACACATCTCTGACTCCCAGGTTGCTGCTGGGAACAATGATGTCACAGTATTAAATCACTTTTATGACCTGAAGGAAAACCATACATAACGGATGATAAATTAGAATTTACAGGACAAAATGTTAAGAATAGAGATGAGCGACTCAAGCTGTAAAGTTTGGGGATTCATACTGGACTTGAATATAGACTTTTGAAAAATTCCATGTCTGAGATTGGAATTCGAGTATTCTTCATATTCTTCTTGAAATCAACAAGCAGAAGTTGACTATACACACAGAAGAAATTTGAAAAGTTTATTTTAATAAATACTCCCCCGTACACCCTCGTTCACCAATTTATTGAATAAAAAAATGCTCGACGCAATCCAATTGATGAATGAACACTCCTCCACACTCCCTCGTTCATTAATTTATTAATTAGAAATAAATCCTGAAAGTTACAATGTAATCCAATGGAGTAATGTTACATGACACCCACTGATTCCTATGGAGCTTTGTATTCAGAATTGAAAGACTTTTGGCTGGCTACAAAAAGCATTTACAAGCTGTGATACTTGCCAAATGGGTTGTATCATGACTCAGGCTGCTATCTGCTGCTGTGATTTCACCGAGCTCTGGCCTGGTCATGTCAGGGGTTAACTCCTCCTTGCCTCACTCTGGTTTCCGGGACACTATATCCTGGTACCTCCGGTTCAGTGCCAGTGATAGTTTATGCTCTGCAGTGTGTATTACTGGCTCTTGTGAGTTACCTGATCTGTCCTGCTTCCCTACTATCTGGTTCTGACTCGTACCCTCCTCTGTTCGTCCATTTGTCCCAGTCCCTGACTACCCGCTCCTGTCTACTGTGTATCCTTCCCTGTCTGTCTTATCCCAGTCCTGACCTGTTTGTCCTTCTCCCTTGTTTATACTTGGACTTCCCGGCATCTGATTTGTATCCATATTCCTGACCCCCAACCTCCGTCTCTCCCTTCGGCTGTATCTGACCACGATTTGTCTATCCCTGTGCTATTGATGAGATCTCCTGCTGCTGATCCGGTATTCTGACTACTCTATTGCCCTCTGGTGGTTTTACCTGCTAACTTCACTCTGAAGTAACATTGCTTGTAACTTCAGCTTCTCATAGTGCAGCGTGACAGGTTGCTGCTAGGTACTAACCATGAATAACAAGAGAAACAGGAGTACTAGTACTGCAAAAATATTTTATTGAGAAAAAGACACTGTGGCAATTAAAAAAACGTTATGGTGAGAAAAAAAGGAAAAAGTGAACGAGGAAAAATTACTAGGCTGACAGAATCGTTGGTCCAAACAAAATTTCACATTAGTAGGGTATTGCAAATAGCCCATGTAAACATTAGAGTGCAAAAGTGCTCATAGTGCATAGGTGTTATGGACAAGATTATGAACTATTCTGAGTATTAAGAGTTATATGAAGATATCCAAAAAACAGGATTTAAGATAGTGCTGGAACTCTGTACCACACCTATATCTGCATTCAGACATCATAAGACTCATCAGACAGTCTGGACTTTCATGTGACAAGTGACTCATGCTGACATAGCTTAATATAAATGAGGAAATGCATTGTACATTAAAGTATACTGTATCTCACAGAATAAGCTATTTCACGGGTTGCCCAATAGGAGACGTGTTACTTATTATTGGCTCCTAGCCAACTGATTTCTTTTAAATGTATGTGGACCTCCGTAATTAAACTAGTCATATTCTCTATGCAGATCCGTGTACATTTCTCTGGTCTGTATGGCAGAATAGTATGCATGCTACTAACAAATGACTCATGATTTGGATGCAGACGGGGTTAAGGTAGATGCATAATTAGATTGCATCACTGTAAATTTATGGCCCCCTTAACATAGGGACCTCAAGATAAGGTACACATACCAGCAAAGTCTAATATCAGGAAAACACAGGCACCGCAGTCAGCTAGTGTTGGATCCTGCATATTTTAGAATTCTTTTTAGATAAATCCCCATCATTCTATTTATCTATTTATCGAGACCTGTATGCTGCTTTCAATTTTCCTGCATATAAAGGCACTGATTGCATCTGAGGACCTCATTGAACTTGTGGATATGAAAATGCATTATGTCTCCGGATGAATTGCCTGTTTCAATTATATTCATCAATTATTGTATTGATATGTATTCATTGTCGGCACTTTTGTTCTGTACAATTGCATTTACCTGAAGTTCTCTCTACATTATGTCTGTGCACTCTGCTGCTTGTGCACGTGTACACATGCTCGCCCTCCCTCCGCCCTTAGTCTCCGGCGTCCTCAGGGTCTCTGCACGTGCGCAGTCGTCATGGTATCCCCATATCGCCCACGCGTGCGTGGAGCACCCAGTCCGCCGGATCTATGGTGCGGGCGGAGGTGACCGTGTGCGCATGTGCCGCTCCAAACAGCAGGCTGATGCATGCTTGTGTGATGCGATGACTACCCAGGTGGCCTGTATTACTCAATCAGGCGGTTGATTTATAGCAGCCCACAGCACATCTTCGTACTACGGTCTTTCTCTTTCCCTGATGAAGCTGGTGGTTACTTTACTCACGTGAAACGTACGTAGGGTGTTTCCAGGTTCCAGGATCCAACACTAGCTGACTGTAGTATCTGTGTTTTTCTGATATTAGACTTTGCTGGTATGTGTACCTTATCTTTAGGTCCCTATGCACTATGAGCACTTTAGCTCCTTAATATACATTCAGTCTTTGTTTTCTTCTACCTGCACAGGCACCTTTATATGCACTTTTTATGTATTTTGTGTCCATTTTTTGTACTCTAATGTTTACATGGGCTATTTGCAATTCCCTGCTAATATGAAATTTTGTTTGGACCAAAGATTCTGTCAATCTAGTAATTTTTCCTGGTTCAAATTTTTTCCTTTTTTCTTTTTTTGTAACCATAACGGCTTTTTAATTGTCACAGTGTCTTTTTCTCAATAAAATATTTTTGCAGCACTGGTACTCCTGTTTCTCTTGTTATTTCTGTATTCTCGGAGTATGCGCTTTGCTCTTCACTTTTACTTGTTTAGAAGGGCACATGGTTTTTAATGCATATGAATTTTGTTATTTAGGTACTAACCATGCAGGGTGCCCAAACTTTTGTATTTGTCCATTTTCTCTTTTAGTTCATTTAAAAATGTAAAACATGGAAATATTTTTTGCCCTGAAATACAAAAGAAATGTCTCGTCATTACCCCAAGGCCTTTTAGAGATAATTTCATCTTCAACTTGCTTAACTGTTCACAATAACAATAACTTTGGCCCGGGGTGCCCAAACGTTTGCAACTGTATATCCATCATGATGATAGATACAAACATCACACTAGAACCGGTCGATCTTTAATGCTGACTGTTCGGTCAAAGTTAGCATTGAAAGCAGTGTTATATGTTTTGTTAAAAGCGATAGAAACTATGGATGAGAGAACCTAAAGAGTTAAGTTCGGGGTTCGTACTGGACACCAGTTGTCATGGGTTTAAACTTGGGCATTTAAAGAAAAGTCTATGTCCGAGTTCAGAGTATGGGTGCTGTTTGTATACTAATAACGTTTGTTGAAAAGCTGCAGCGCAGGCAATCAGCAAGGTTTATTGCATGTGGAAGTTGCTTGTATGCTGCTGTGTTCAGCAAATATTAAAAAAAAAATGCTATGGGCTCCCGCCTATTTTTGTTAACCATCGCATGTAAAACAGACCACTATGGGCTGCAACCCTCAGTTGTCGGCTTTACCTTGGCTGGTTATCAAAAATAAAGTTGATCCAATGCTGTTTTTTACGTTATTTATTTAAATAATTTAAAAAAAACAATGTAGGGTCTCTCATATTTTTCATAACTAGCCAAGGCAAAGCAGACAGCAGGGGGCTGGAACTATCAGGCAGTGAAGGTCCATGGTCATTGGTCTCACCTTAGCTTAAAAATAGCAGCTCATAGCTGCCCCAGAAGTGGCAGATCTATTAGATGTGCCAATTCTGGCAGTTTGCAGGGTTGATTTCAACTATGAGTTGACAGCTGGCATCAAGCCCAGGGGTTAGTAATGGAGAGGCGTCTATCAGACACCCCCATTACTAGCCCGGCAAGTATAGAATTAAAGAACACACAGACACAGGAATAAAAAACATTTTATTAGAATAAAGACGTTCCCACACAAACCTCGTTCACCAATTTATTACTTAAAACGAAATCCCAGAAGTTTCAACGTAATCCAAAGTGTAATGTCCCACAACGTCAATTATTTCTTTGAAGATTCATTCTGAGAACTTTATGTGAATGAGCAAGAACATCAACTATATCTAAAAGCCATTTTGCTAATGTGAACAAAGCCTAATATAACAAGATGTCTTATTAATCTTAGCGTCAAAGAGAATTGGCAATGAGTTAGCATCCTGTATTTGTTAAAATTGTTTTGTTTCTTTCTACATCACGACAGCTATAGCATACTACTATTAACTGTACTGTCTTCTTTGCTCATTGTGTTATGCTCAGGCCAATAATAAGTCATGATAAAGCTTGTGCTCACATCGGTATGCAAGGTGCAACATATATTCATCTGTTTCTCTATCACGGGGATCTGATAACTGGACTAGGACACCCAGGCTGACTTTCAGACTGGGGACCCTGCACTGTCCCTTAGCTCAGAGATATGCTTGATGGTTGCGAGGTCTGAGTCACCAGTGACCCTAACTCCTGTCCAAGCCCTGGTGTAACTCCCCTCCCCCATCCAAGGGGTCAGACGGGACCATAGTCACAAACCCCACATCTAAACATGGACATGGGGAAAACCAAAAATTCATACACACTGCAATCAAACACAAAGGAGCGACTAAACGTGCACAGGGAAAAATAACATAAAAGGGAGGAAGTAATTAGATAACCAGGAAACTTCCAGACTGCACAATAAGCACACCACAGAATGCTGCAGTCAGCACTAAGACTGCAGCCTACACAGCAACTTTACCGCAAGGGTTCCACCAGCTCCTTCCACCTAAAGGCCAAGCATCCAAATGAGATCAGAGAATAACTGGCACCCTCTACTGTGAGCAGAGGGTATATATAGGAACTGGGAGTGGTCCAAAACAGAAACACCTGGGAAGGTGATGAGAATACTTTTTGGCAAAGAATACTGACTTTAACACTCTCCTGCCCAAAGGAAAGGGAATACATTTAAACTGCAGAATCTCAAGGCAAAGTGACTCTGGCCCAGAATCTGTCATTAGTCTCTACAACAGAGAGACGACCGTGACAGTCTCAATTCTGGATACTAGTGGGAGTCGTTTAGATGAGAATGTCATAGGTGTTACTTAAATGGATGATAAATGATAGCTGAACTTTTAACAGCTTTCAACTAAGTGCATACGTTTTTGGCGAGGACTCAACTTTCTTCTGACATCATGAAATCATTCGGGTCCCTTCATTAGACTTCAAATCAAAATCAACCTAAAAATTTGCCCACGTGATATTTCCAAGTATGTGGAGCGAGAATTACTTGCTTAAGTTAAAGGGGTTATCCGGCTTATTTTGCTTTTTTTTATTATTTACACTATTGGGCTACATTGGGGCAAGTAAATAGATAGTGAGCACTTACCTGCCCTGCTGTCAGCCCCTCTCCCCAGGCTCAGAGGGGTCATGTGACTGCTCCTGCTGTGATTTTGCTACTTCCGGTCATTTCATGTCAACATGGGCAGTACCATGTTGACATGCAAATCTGCCACTGCAAGTTGCCGCCCTGCTGGGCTGTACAGTGCGTGGAGACCCCACCCCCCTCCCTGTGCGCTGCTATCTGTGCACTGTATGTGCTGGACAAACACAGGGTTGCCCTCTCTGTCTAGGACACCGTAGCGCTGTTTGCCCAACAGTGTCCTCAGCTCATTATGTTGTACTAGAAGGTGGCCCGATTCTACGCATCGGGTATTCTAGAATTTACGTATTGTGTAGTTCATGTATGATTTTTGTTATATATATATATAGATGTTGTTGTGTGTAGTTACCAAGTGTTTGTGTAGGGCGCTGTACATGTTCTGGGTGTGGCGGGGGGTGAGAGCGGTGTTGTATGTGTGTTGCGTGTGTTGCGTTGTTTGTGGAGCGCTGTGTGTCTGTAGCGTTGTGTGTGTGTGTGTGTTGTGCGGTTTGTGTGTGTGTGGTGTGTTTTGGGGGGAGGTATGTTTTGAGCAATGTGTGTGTTGTGCGGTATGTGCGTATATTTGTGTGTGCTGCGGTGTTTGTGTGTTGGGTGTTGTGTGTGTGCAGCGTTGTCTGTGTGTGTGGGTGTCTGTGTAGGGCGTTGTTTGTGGTTCCCAGTGTGTGTGTGTTGTGCAGTGCGCGTGTGTGTGTGTGTGTTGGGGGGAGGTGTGCACCTTCCATCGTGCTCCATCCCCCATGCTGCGCACCCCCCATCGTGCTCCATCCCCCATGCAGCGCACTCCCCATCGTGCTGCATCCCCCATGCTGCGCACTCCCAAACGTGCTCCATCCGCCATGCTGCGCACTCCCAAACGTGGTCCATCCGCCATGCTGCGCACTCCCAAACGTGCTCCATCCGCCATACTGCGCACTCCCCATCGTGCTGCATCCCCCATGCTGTGCACTCCCAAACGTGCTCCATCCGCCATGCTGCGCACTCCCCATCGTGCTCTATCCGCCATGCTGCGCACTCCCAAACGTGCTCCATCCCCCATGCTGCGCACCCCCCATCGTGCTCCATCCCCCATGCAGCGCACTCCCCATCGTGCTGCATCCCCCATGCTGCGCATTCCCAAACGTGCTGCATCCGCCATGCTGCGCACTCCCAAACGTGGTCCATCCGCCATGCTGCGCACTCCCAAACGTGCTCCATCCGCCATACTGCGCACTCCCCATCGTGCTGCATCCCCCATGCTGCGCACTCCCAAACGTGCTCCATCCGCCATGCTGCGCACTCCCCATCGTGCTCTATCCGCCATGCTGCACACTTCCAAACGTGCTCCATCCGCCATGCTGCGCACTCCCAAACGTGCTCCATCCACCATGCTGCGCACCCCCCATCATGCTCCATCCGCCATGCTGCGCACTCCCAAACGTGCTCCACCCGCCATGCTGCGCACTCCCAAACGTGCTCCTTCCGCCATGCTGCGTACTCCCAAACGTGCTCCATCCGCCATGCTGCGCACTCCCAAACGTGGTCCATCCGTCATGCTGCACACTCCCAAACGTGCTCCATCCGCCATGCTGCGCACTCCCAAACGTGCTCCATCCGCCATACTGCGCACTCCTAAACGTGCTCCATCCGCCATACTGCGCACTCCCCATCGTGCACCATCCGGCATGCTGCGCATTCCCAAACGTGCTCCATCCGCCATGCTGCGCACTCCCAAACGTGCTCCATCCGTCATGCTGCGCACTCCCAAACGTGCTCCATCCGCCATGCTGCGCACTCCCAAATGTGGTCCATCCGCCATGCTGCGCACTCCCAAACGTGGTCCATCCGCCATGCTGCGCACTCCCAAACGTGGTCCATCCGCTATGCTGCGCACTCCCAAACGTGGTCCATCCGCCATGCTGCGCACTCCCAAACGTGCTCCATCCGCCATGCTGCGCACTCCCAAACGTGCTCCATCCGCCATGCTGCGCACTCCCAAACGTGCTCCATCCGCCATGCTGCTCACTGCCAAACGTGGTCCATCCACCATGCTGCGCACTGCCAAACGTGCTCCATCCTCCATGCTGCGCACTCCCAAATGTGGTCCATCCGCCATGCTGCGCACTCCCAAACGTGCTCCATCCCCCATGCTGCGCACTCCCCATCGTGCTCCATCCCCCATGCTGCGCACCCCCCATCGTGCTCCATTCCCCATGCTGCACCAGCATCAGCCTCTCTGCCCGCAGCATCAGCCTCTCTGCCCGCAGCATCAGCCTCTCTCCTTCTAGCCTCCCCCAGCATCAGCCTCTCTCCTTCTAGCCTCCCCCAGCATCAGCCTCTCTCCTTCCAGCCTCCTCCAGCATCAGCCTCCCTCTCCCAGCCTTCCCCAGGATCAGCCTCTCTCCTCCCAGCCTCCGTCCTCCCAGCCTTCCCCAGCATCAGCCTCCCCCAGCATCAGCCTCTCTCCTTCCAGCCTCTCCCAGCATCACCCTCTCTCCTTCCAGCCTCCCCCAGCATCAGCCTCCCTCTCCCAGCCTTCCCCAGGATCAGCCTCTCTCCTCCCAGCCTCCGTCCTCCCAGCCTTCCCCAGCATCAGCTTTCCCCTCCCAGCCTCCCTCAGCATCAGCCTTCCCCAGCATCAGCCTCTCTCCTCCCAGCCTCAGCCTCCCTCCTTCCAGCCTTCCCCAGCATCAGCCTCTCTCCTCCCAGCCTCAGCCTCTCTCCTTCCAGCCTCCCTCAGCATCAGCCTCCCCTTCCCAGCCTTCCCCAGGATCAGCCTCTCTCCTCCCAGCCTCCTTCAGCATTAGCCTTCCCCTCCCAGTCTCCCCCAGCATCAGCCTCCCCCTCCCAGCCTTCCCCAAGATCAGCCTCTCTGCTCCCAGCCTCCTCCAGCACGCCGTGCTCCTCTGCCGACACTCACCCACACCCGATCGCATACACTCACACACACAACAGATCGCATACACTCACCCACACCCGATCGCATACACTCACAGACACAACCGATCGCATACACTCACACACACAACCAATCGCATACACTCACAGACACCCGATCGCATACACTCACACACACCCGATCGCATCCACTCACACACACCCGATCGCATACACTCACAGACACAACCGATCGCATACACTCACACACACAACCGATCGCATACACTCACAGACACCCGATCGCATACACTCACACACACCCGATCGCATCCACTCACACACACCCGATCGCATCCACTCACGCACACCCGATCGCATCCACTCACACACACCCGATCGCATCCACTCACACACACCCGATCGCATCCACTCACACACACCCGATCGCATCCACTCACACACACAGACACTGACGAAATCGCACATACGCGCTGATACTCACAACATCCGGAGATATCACATGCTTTTGGCCATGTGATCCTCCGTCAGGTCCTGGAAGCTCACAGCACAGTATCGAGGCCGAGAAGCAAGCAATATCCCAGGATGTTGTGAGTATGTGGATGCGATGTGAGGTGTGTGTGAGGGTGAGTGTGATCTGATGTGTGTATGTGTGTGTGTGTGCTGTTATGTGTCTGTATTTTCCGCCGCTGCAGGACCTTGATGTGTGGATGCGATGTGATGTGTGTGTGAGGTGTGTGTGAGAGTGAGTGGGAGCCGGTGTACACTGGTAACTATGATACACATCGGGTAACTAAGGGACCTTAGTTACCCGATGTGTATAATGGTTACCAGCTTTCACGGCCTCCGTCAAGATCCCAGCATCGCAAGGTTATGTCTGGCGCTGCTGGGATCCTGACGGAGCCGGTGTAGAAGCAAGCGATATCCCAGGATGTTGTGATGTGTGAGGTGTGTGTGAGGTGTGTGTGAGAGTGAGTGTGAGAGTGAGTGTGTACTCACCTGGGAATCGGAGCTCCGTGTCAGTTGGGCCAGAGCAAGCGTGCAAAGCGTGAGGGGGGCGGGGCCTGCAGAGAGCCGGGGCGAGAGGCCAATCCGTGTGGGGGGGCGGGGCCATGGCGAGCCCAGCGGCCAATCAGCTTTGTGTCACGGTAAGGACACAATGTCACCGGAAGGACAGAATTTTGAAGCATGACAGACAGACAGACAGACAGAATAAGGCAATTATATATATAGATGGTGTCTGGGCAACTGTGACCCCCCTCCCCCGTGCGCTGTCTCTGTGATGAATACAGCCTCCCTTGCTCCTCGCTTCTAAATACAGTCAGAAGCAGGGATGTCACCTGACACCAGCGAACAACAGCACTGAGCTCTGTATAGGACACTGCAATCATCACAGCACGGAGAAGAGACAGCATACTGCATGGGTGAGAAGGGAGAGCGAGCGGGGCGGGAGGGGGCAGAGAAGAGCATCTACGGCTCACAGAGTGGGGGGGCAGAGAAGAGAGTTCATGGGTGACACAGCAGGGGGGGCAGAGACGAGAGTTCATGGGGGTGAGAGACAGGGGAGTGCTTGGGGGCAGAGGAGACAGTGCAGTGGGAGAGAAGAGAGTGCATGAGGGGGGATTATGTATAATATATTATATAACTCTAGGTGTGTGTGTGTGTGTGTGTGTGTGTGTGTGTGTATCGCCTATAGACTCACATCATTAGGGGCTATATATAATTTTCATTACATAGTATTCATTTATCTACAGGTGCTGGGGCAGTATACTGACAGGAGGGAATGTGTGTGTGGAGGGCGAGCAGAGGGTGTGGCTGCACAGTGAGGCTGGGCGGTGCCAGCTGTGACTGTGGGTTTGGCAGTCAAACATGTCATGTTAGGTTGTGCTGAATGTGAACAAAGAGCTGCAGAGAATAAAGTGAAAAATCAAGAGAAACAAAAGTTAGAAAACAAAAAAATAATGTAGGAGGTGTTTTATATGACAATACAGCACAGATTAACTTAATTTTTTTTTTGGAGTTTATGTCGGACAACTCCTTTAATAAAAGAGATGTTAGATAAGGTTTGCTGAAAAAAATAAGGTCAACCATCTTAAATTTTCTTATTAAGCTCTTTCCATCTCATCCTTTCACACTCAGGAATTCTACTCCCTCGTTTGATGTGTACTCCTGGGGATCACATAGAGGTTTCACAGTCAATTGGATTTCATTTTCACATGTCAGGGAATTAAAACACACATTATTAGCTTAACCTCTCAGCTAAATTTACACTTCTACTGTATGTGTTGAAAGTATGTATTGTTAACAACAACGGAAACAACTTCTGAAAAATACACAAGGTCTGAAAGCAAACTCTAAGTTCAGAGACAAAAATTAATATATATTCCTCTGCCATGGATCTGTTACTTTCAGGTCCCCTCATATAGTGGCATTAGCGCTTCTCAGACTACCCAAGTGTGCCACCCCCATGCCAGCAGCCGAGCTGCTTGGATCCGGATCCGCGGTGGCTCGAGGGTCTCCGGACCCGGGGGTCGTGCAGTCACTTAAATGAAGTGGGGTATTTACAGGGGATGTATTAGAGTTCGTGACGCCACCCGTGGTATGTGATAATTAGGAGTACCACCGCTGCAGTTGGGAGTACCCAGGGATGATGGAATGGGGCAGCCAGGTGTTGTGACCCTCCACGAGTAGGGGGGATACCCCGGGACTTGGTGTTGGTGAGCGGGAGTGCCGTTGGATGCAAAGGGGTCACTTGCATACTCCCTCAGTCAATTAAGCTGACACCAACAACTGGATAAACCAAAGTTCTGGATACTGCTGCCGCTGAGGGGAGCTTAGTTCAGGTCCCGTCCCCAATGGTGCTGCCTGGTGATCTGTGACCTGCCTCCTGGCACTAAGTTTACTTCTCTATTGGTCCCGGTAGTATGAAACCTGCCGGGTCCCGCTCCCCACTATGGCTAAGTGTGGGAGCTTGCTCTCAGGGTTCACGCTTGAGATTTTCTGGACCGTTTGAGTGGAAAGCCCTATCCCCCTCATTGCGCTAGTACCCCGATTTTGGAGCGAGTGGGAACGGATCTTGAAGGCTCCATTCTCCTCGGGTAAATTGTCAGGTTGCCTGAAACTACTCCCCGACCTAGGGTCCACGTACCCCGTCGTGCCTTGTTCCCAGCCCTGTGATGGTGCAAGGCCGCCGGCTGTCCTCCTCGACAGTTCCATGCCCCTTTCCATGATCCCCTGCGACCGGGGGTCCAGCTCCTCTAGGCCCAGTCCACCGTCTGCCACCTAAATTACTCCTCAGGAGCCCTGCTCCTGACCTCTGCTCACTTCCACTTCTCAAGCTCGACTCTCTCCTTCTGACATCCCTGACCTCCCCTCCCCAACCCCCCAGGTGGGTGACTCTATCCCACTCAAGCTGTCCACAGGTGTGTCTGGTGAGTGTGGTGCAGGGTGTATCTAGGATTTGATTAGTGTAATGCCTGCCTGGATCCACAGACTCAGATGGGCTGTAAAGGGGAGGCTAGAGGGAAGCCACTCACCAAGCAGGACCCCCAGAACCCTGAAACCCTTTAACCCCTCTACAGGGATTTGGAATTACACAGGGAACTGGAGATCACTACCTGTGGAAGGCTGCAGTCCGAGAGAGTAGTAGTCAGGCAGGGTCAAACCAGGAATTGCAGAACAGGGACAGAATCGGCAGGCAATGACGTAGTAAGCAAATGTAGCAGAGGTCAAATCCGGATCGGGCAGCGAGGTAGAAAAACAGGAGGCAGGAAGGTAGTCAGAAAACACGCAGAAGTCAACACACAGGAATCACCAAACAGAATAGGACGTAACAGGAGCCAGGAAAATCAGAACTATCTTTGGCAGTGGTCATGTGACAGGAGGGGGAATAAGAAGGGTGTGGTGTCTTCCCATTGGCTGTAGCTGAACGCTGGCAACTTCAGCTGGAAGACACATGCCACCCACAGTCAGCCAGCAGTACTGCAGATCCCAAGCTAACCCAGCCCAGTGGATGATCGGAGCCTGCGCCCACTGCTGGCATCGACTCCTCTCCCATCACCAGCACCATCCACGGCAGGAACACGGCATCGCCTGGCGATCGGAGCAGAAGTCGCTGGAGCAGACTCCGGCGGTGACGTAACAATTAGCTGATGTAGGCAACACCACATGGTTAGGGACCCAAAACCAAGAAGGAGGAGGATACTGCTCGGGAGGGCAGGTTGTGCAATACCCATGTGACGACCTGATAGTCCAGGGACGTCACAAGCACAGTTCAAGGTGACTAGTACAAGTGTCACCTGTCAGTCAGACTGGGTGGGCGGAGATTGAATACACTTGACTCATGACTTTTCTTCCTCCAAAGCTGGACTCATAAACACTCACCTTTTGGTAAGAAGTAATCATACACGAAAACTTAAAGAAACAGGTTTAGACAGAATGTTATTCCATTATACTGAAGACTGTTACCAGACTAGTTATTATTAGGAAGCCTTAGCCAAGTATTAGATCAGATCTAATCTTATCCAGCTCAAGGATCATTTTTGAGCGGTAACAGTTCTTATGATTTGCTTCTAGCTGAGAGATTAGGTGTCTGCACTATTTTCAGCTTTTCAAAATAACAGAATCCTGATAACTGACAGAAAATGTAACATTGGATTCCTAATACCATAACTTTCATAAAATTGAACCTAAGCGCATATCACTAATTACATTTGGCAACTCTACTACTGTCTTCCTTTGGCAAAGTCTCCTGCTTGAATGGAACATTTCATTAGATTATAATCTGTTATTTTATATCAGGGTTTTATGTTCAATGTATTTTTAAATGTTTTTTTATCTAATTTTTTAATTAATTACTGTATATTACTATTTATTTATTTTTTAAAAAAATCAGATATGTTGTAATTTTCAGTGTCCATTAACCTTTAGACTTACAATTCCTGTACTGTACAGAAGATTTTTCAGCAGTCTCATTATCATTACAGATATAATTGCAATGAAAGCTAATACTCCTATATAGTTATATAGGTTGAAAAAAGACATAGGTCTATCTAGTTCAACCTTCGTCCACCAAGTATACATTTTTTCATACAATGCTCCTCTGGGAAATTAAATGATGAGAGGTTGAAAAAGTTAGATTGGTCTAGCTCAGAAAAAATAAATCTCAGAGGAGATCTCATTTGTATGTATAAATACATGTGTGGTCAATATAAAGGAATCACACATGACTTATTCCTTCCAAAGACAATACTAAGGACCAGGGGGCATTCTCTGCGAGTGGGAGAAGGGTGAATCGAGCAGCTAGATAGGAAAGGGTTCTTTATAGTTAAAGTAGTCAGATTGTGAAATGCCCTATCACAAGGTGTAGTAATGGCAGACAATATAGCAACTTTTAAAAAAAGGGCTGGAAGATTTCCTCAGTACCCAACATTGTCGGTTATAAATGACTTAATGACAAAATGTAGAATTGGTGGAGGAAGGTTGAACTAGATGGACCTAGGGCTTTCTTCAACCTATGTAACTTGTGAAATGCACTTTCTTTTGCTTTTTCACTTTACTTGGAATTTTTCCCCCATTTTCCAATGCACCATATGGTAAAATTATTGGTTTCAGCCCAAAGTACAACTTGTCCTGCCAAAAACAAGCTCTCATATGGCAGAAAAATAAAAACTTTATGGCTTTTGGAAGAAGGGGAGAAAAAAAACAAAAAATTGCCGAGTGGTGAAGGGGTTAAATAGATAAGCAATATGCTTGGCTGGTCTTCAGAACTAGCACTCCCTTCACAGGGGCATCTTCAGAGTTTTCAGGATCAGTGGGGTCTTCAGTGGTTGGACTCTCAACATCAGGAAGTTATCCCTATCGAGGGGATAGAAGATAACATCCAAACTTGAGAATACCAATTTAAATACCCTAGAATTTTCTAATATACTTGTTATTTCAAATTTTTATTTTTTTTTCTTATAATTCAAGAGCTGTAAACTTAAAGATGCAACTGTGACGCCCTGGCCGGGCCAGGTAGTCACAAATAGGGCCCCGCATTAGACCCTTCCCTCACAGGTAACACACAGCCAACCTTAAAACCCTAGTCACCCCCAAAGGGCTTGATAGACACACCAGGGGGCGGAACCAGGCAGTTGGAAGATGCCCACCTAGGAGTTTAGACAGCCCGGGGAGGGGAAAAGTGAGGGAGTTGAGTTTCAGAGTTCAGTGAGAGTGGAGGTCAGGCCTGTGTGTCAGGTATGAAGGAAAACTGACAGGTACCAGGGTAGGAGATCTGGTGCCTTTGGCTAGGAGGCAGACGGCGGTCTCCGTCTGCAGGAGCCGGAAAGACGGCTCGGTGGAACCGAGGTGGACCGGGACAGGGTAGTGGCCCACCGGTACAGACTCGGGGAACCGACTCGGAAACCGGAGCACACAGGGGGGTACTCAGACCCTGAAGCTAGGCCCAGAAGTGACTGGAACTAGTTAATTAACTGATTGCGGCCAGGACTAGAGGTCCTGTCCCACCCAAAGTCCCGATTGAAGGCAACAGCCCACCGAGGGGGATAGCAGGCCACTGCCAAGACTCAGACATCCCACGGGCCAGCATCTGCGGGCAAGGGCTCCTTAGGCCACAACCAGCCGGGAGTGGACTCCTGAAGTTGCAAGCGCAGGCAGTCCACCATCACAAACATGTGCAGGAGAAAGACAGAGACCACCAGCCGGGTGTGGGAAACCCGAACGCAGCTGGCTGCTGGCACCGACCACCATCACCTTGGTTTACCAGAGACTCGTGTGTGTTTCTAATAGTGAGTACATCAGTACCCTCCGGCCGCCCATCTCCCTGCACCACCCATCCTCAACGGGTCCCGGGGCCATCATCCCTGCCCACGGAGGGGTTAACAACTTGCTGCGCAACATCTCCCCCGGGTGCCCTATAACTGCAGAGGTGGTGTCCAATATCACCACATACCATGGGTGGCGTCATGAACTCCGTACAGCTAAGCCCGTACATATACGTCCTACATCCACCATCCTATCACTCCCCTTTTCATTTGAAGTGACCACAAGACCCCCGGGTCCGGAGACCCTCGAGCTACCCACAGAAGGACCAGATCCGAGAAGCTCGGCTGCCGAGAGCAGGGCGATACACAACCACATATCACTACATTCTCGGACCGAAAACAGTGAACTCTTGGACATGACCAAATACTGAATACACCCTGCTATCTACTGTATAATGGTCATGCCTGACCGTACAGAGACATGGTCTGATCATACCACATCTCCTGGACAGGGGAAGACACAAAAGATTATACAAACAGGACACAACTGATTCTTTCTGTGAGGTGAAACATTTCCCTGCCTGTTTTTAAACAAAATTTTACTTTTAAAAAAAATAATTATTAGCGATCCGGTGCTGTAATGCCTTAATACTTTTTTACTTCGTCCCCTTTCCAGTAGATATGGTATGATCAGACCACCTCCCTGTATGGTCAGACACGGCCATTACACAGCACATAGCAGGGACACATATATAAGATTATCTCAGCACAGGAACATTTTTCTATAAACACATCCAATTGTGGAAATTATTTTTCCAAGATCTATAGATTAAAATGAACTTTAAAATTACTTTTGTTCTTGGGAAAACTCCTTTAACTTTTCTTTATACCGTTCTCGTTCTCTCATTCTGGTTCAAGTCATTCGTGGTTTCACCTCTCGATATAATCTTGTTATAGAACTAAGCAGCTTTATTAGATGTTTTCTAGCAAAATCTAATCTGGTCTTTGTGTTCTTTATTGTAACCAATTATTTGTATTGTAACTCGGGATAAACCTATTAGATTTAAATTTATTAAAGGGAATCTGTCACCAAACGTTTCCTTCTTATCTGAGAGCAGCATGATGTATACTAAGATCCTGATTCCAGCCATGCATCACTTACTGGGCTGCCTGTTGTAGTTTTGATAAAAATCACTTTTTTATCATCAAGAAATTATCACTAGAGGACTAGTAAACCTGCTGCCATAAAGTCTTGCATATCATGAGCTCTACAAAAGCATGCATCAACAATTGATTAGCAGCTTTCTGCCTATGCACAGTGTGTACAGAAAGCTGAAAATCAGTGGTGTGGTCAGAATAAACAGAGCTCAGCAATCAGAGAACTGCTAGACGTGCAGCAGAAAAAAAGGGATTTTATCAAAACGATATTAATGTAGCCCAGTTAGTGATACACCACTGGAATCAGGGTCTCAGCCCCTACATCATGCTGCTCTCAGGGTAGAAAATCTGGTGACACTTTCCCTTTTAAGACAATACTTGATAGTTAATCATTGATACAACTACCCTATCTAAACTGTTCCAGTGGTGGGTAGATGTTGTGATTGGGTGATTATTTTGGAAAAAAAATCTTTGTTCTGTGTTTTAAATCCTTGGCCTGGCATTATGGGTAACTATGGCCTCTCATAACATGATTCTTAAGTCACACCAAAACAACATACAGTTAGGTCCAGAAATATTTGCACAGTGACACAATTTTCGCGAGTTGGGCTCTGCATGCCACCACATTGGATTTGAAATGAAACCTCTACAACAGAATTCAAGTGCAGATTGTAACATTTAATTTGAAGGTTTGAACAAAAATATCTGATAGAAATTGTAGGAATTGTACACATTTCTTTACAAACACTCCACATTTTAGGAGGTCAAAAGTAATTGGACAAATAAACCAAACCCAAACAAAATATTTTTATTTTCAATATTTTGTTGCGAATCCTTTGGAGGCAATCACTGCCTTAAGTCTGGAACCCATGGACATCACCAAACGCTGGGTTTCCTCCTTCTTAATGCTTTTCCAGGCCTTTACAGCCGCAGCCTTCAGGTCTTGCTTGTTTGTGGGTCTTTCCGTCTTAAGTCTGGATTTGAGCAAGTGAAATGCATGCTCAATTGGGTTAAGATCTGGTGATTGACTTGGCCATTGCAGAATGTTCCACTTTTTTGCACTCATGAACTCCTGGGTAGCTTTGGCTGTATGCTTGGGGTCATTGTCCATCTGTACTATGAAGCGCCGTCCGATCAACTTTGCAGCATTTGGCTGAATCTGGGCTGAAAGTATATCCCGGTACACTTCAGAATTCATCCGGCTACTCTTGTCTGCTGTTATGTCATCAATAAACACAAGTGACCCAGTGCCATTGAAAGCCATGCATGCCCATGCCATCACGTTGCCTCCACCATGTTTTACAGAGGATGTGGTGTGCCTTGGATCATGTGCCGTTCCCTTTCTTCTCCAAACTTTTTTCTTCCCATCATTCTGGTACAGGTTGATCTTGGTCTCATCTGTCCATAGATTACTTTTCCAGAACTGAGCTGGCTTCATGAGGTGTTTTTCAGCAAATTTAACTCTGGCCTGTCTATTTTTGGAATTGATGAATGGTTTGCATCTAGATGTGAACCCTTTGTATTTACTTTCATGGAGTCTTCTCTTTACTGTTGACTTAGAGACAGATACACCTACTTCACTGAGAGTGTTCTGGACTTCAGTTGATGTTGTGAACGGGTTCTTCTTCACCAAAGAAAGTATGCGGCGATCATCCACCACTGTTGTCATCCGTGGACGCCCAGGCCTTTTTGAGTTCCCAAGCTCACCAGTCAATTCCTTTTTTCTCAGAATGTACCCGACTGTTGATTTTGCTACTCCAAGCATGTCTGCTATCTGTCTGATGGATTTTTTCTTTTTTTTCAGCCTCAGGATGTTCTGCTTCACCTCAATTGAGAGTTCCTTAGACCGCATGTTGTCTGGTCACAGCAACAGCTTCCAAATGCAAAACCACACACCTGTAATCAACCCCAGACCTTTGAACTACTTCATTGATTACAGGCTAACGAGGGAGACGCCTTCAGAGTTAATTGCAGCCCTTAGAGTCCCTTGTCCAATTACTTTTGGTCCCTTGAAAAAGAGGAGGCTATGCATTACAGAGCTATGATTCCTAAACCCTTTCTCCGATTTGGATGTGAAAACTCTCATATTGCAGCTGGGAGTGTGCACTTTCAGCCCATATTATATATATAATTGTATTTCTGAACATGTTTTTGTAAACAGCTAAAATAACAAAACTTGTGTCACTGTCCAAATATTTCTGGACCTAACTGTAACATCTCAGTGCCTAGTAAATGCCAGTGGTGCCCAAGGTGCCAGGCCAAGGAAGTTGTCAGCAAGTAAAGGCTGCCACAGAGAACCAGATTGGACCCAGATAAGGTCAGCGGTAATCTTTTTGCTCAACTCTCTTTGTGACCAGCTGTTCTTCATGATCTTTCTGGCCTTGGAATGTTCTTGTTGTTGTTAAGCTTGTAGGGTGTCGCGGGCAGTAGTCGTGGGCGAGGGATTGACTCTGTACGACGTGGCATGTTAAGTGGAAAAGCTGATCCTGGCTGGGTGTGTGGACTTCTGTTGTGTGCGCTGTGAACCCAAGCAAGCTCCATACTGCCACTGACATCGGACGGCCAGGACCCAATAAGAAGAAGGCCAACAGTTTGTTTCAGACAACTCTTTCCTCAACGGTTCATTATCTGCAACAACTGTACACATCAGATAGAAAGCACTTATCTTCCAGCATGTTATATTTCTATAAGACATATTCAGACACACTCCTAATACCCACTGGATAGCTTCAGATCTTACTGGTCCTGTTAGTTTCAGCACAACCCAGCTCAGCATTACAGTACAACTTGTGACGGTCACATTGCCTTGCAGCAGTTCCCATCTAGTCTCCTACCGTGATGAGAATCATGGGTCCCATTTCCATAGTCATCATAGAGCTTTGCACTCTCAAACACTTGGGGAGAATTTGTTCGGATAAGCCGACTTCAGTCACATGCCACTTAGGATAAACCAATCATCTTGACGACTAATTGGCCTGGCCACTGGAGTCCTATCCTCTGGCTCCTATTCTCTGGGGACCCTTCCATTCAATAATCGGTCTCTCATTTTATTTCTATTCACAGTCATTCTCTCAGTCAACTTTCAAGGTTCACGCTATCTTGTCTCCACCCTCCTTTCTTTCTGTTGCAGCCACAAGTCACCCACTATATGCGACCTCACGACCTACAGACTCTCTTTCCGTAACTATCGCTCACTAAATATTCACTCCATAAACTCAAATCTGGAATAAACTGTCTCTTACCCTATCAAATAACCCCTCTCATTGTGTGCTAGTCCCATCTCTTAACTATTACTTACCCTTTAGTCTTGTAATTTCCTACACAAGTGCTGTAACATACTGCACATTACACATTATCAACGCTATATATCACAGGTTAGACTATACATTATACGAGAACACATATCAATCCACACATTATCACAGTTCATATAATAGATATACAAAAAATGTGAGACATCATTCACATTACACTACTCAATGTGATTGGTGTCTTTAGGGCCAGGAAAGTGACAGCATAGTCCCCCACTCTCACATGCTTTCCTGTGCATTTTTGTCTTATTGAGAATCAATCAGACCTCAAGACCTTTTATTTCTCCTTACTTTGGGAATAGGGGACAGCAAATAACACTGGTTATCACTAAAATTACTTTTAAGCAATTAAAACTATAGAGACTATGTAAACAATGCTTGTATGTCCTAAATGGATTAAGGCAGTATCCAGAACTTAGATATGGTGGCTATTATTACATTGGTATAAGTACAACACTTGGAAGCTCCAATGATCATTTGTTTGGAGTTCCTGCAGCTGCCGAAAGTGACACTGACACTAGCAGTAACATTGCATTTGCATTAGGCACATCATTCTGTGCGTCTGTTTTGAGGTGTACCGCTCCAGCACCACCAGCCGGGCTGCTGCTCGGATCCAGAATCGCGGTGCCTCGAAGGATCTCCGGACCCGGGAGGGGCCGCATGGACACTTTAAATAAAAGGGGGGTATTTACAAGGGATTTTGTTATTTGAGTTTGTGACGCCACACACGGTCCGTGGTAAGGTGCAGTACCCCCGCTGCTGTGGAGAGCGCCCGATGGTATGACACCTAGGTGTTTAACCCCTCCATGGGTAGGGGGAGAGTGCCCCGGGGCTTGGTGGTGCTGAGAGGGGAGCGCCATTGGGGAAGAAAGGGTCACTGCATACTCACTCAGTCCAATAACGCTGACACCAACAACTTGTAAACCGGAATTCTTAGCTCCGCTGTAGCAGGGAGGGAGCACGCTGGGATCCCGTGCCCGATGGTGTTGCTTGTTAGCCTGTGACCTTTTCCTTGGCACTTTTTTTACTGGTTGGCCCCTGTAGTGTGAAACTAGTCGGGTACCGCTCACCCATATGGCTAACGGAGTGAGCTTGCTCTCAGGGTTCACGCTTGGGATTTTCTGGACTGTGTATTGGAAAAGTCCTATCCCCTTCATTGCACTAGTACCCCAATTTTGGAGCAGGTGGAGGACGAATCATAAAGTCTTCGCCCTTGTCGGGTAAATTACCAGGACGCTTGAAGCTATGTCCCGGCCTAGGGTCCACATACCCTGCCGTGCCCTAGCCCCCCTGTCCGGTGATGGCTCAAGGCCGCTGGCTGCCCTGCTCGGCAGTTCCATGCCCCTTGACACGATCCCCTGCAACCGGGGTTCCAGTTCCTACCAGGCCCAGACCAACGTCTGCCACCTAGTAACTGAGGAGCCCAGCTCCTAACCTCCTCCAACAACTTGTGACCTCTCCTCTCGAGAGTTACCACTTGACTGACTACTCCTGACACTCCTGACCCTCCCAACCAACCCCCCAAGTGGGCGGCCCTATTCCCTTCAGGCTACCCATTGGTGTGTGTGGTGGGTGTGGTGCAGAGTGTTTCTAGAATTTTTGATTGGCTCGTTCTTAACAACACCTAAGGCCAGGGACCCGTAACCAAGGAGGAGATGGACACCATGCAGAAGGGCAGATTGCACAATATCCTGTGACGACCTGATAGGCTAGGGCGTCACACGTCCATCTACTGCCCTGAAGGGTGAGGATTGGTTGTTATGAAAGCCGGGGGCCTGCCTATCATCACTGAGATCCACTGGAACCCAGCCTGGGTTGGACTTCAAAGGATATAATGATTTTGGCTATTTTCCGCAATACTATGGTATTGTTGTATTCAAGCGATCAGCCGATTACAGGTTCAAGTCCCATAAGGGGACTAACAAACACAGTAAAACGTAGGAAATATATATTATAAAAGTGAGCACACCCCTACAGCTTTCGAGATTATATATTATACAGTCATATGAAAAAGTTTGGGAACCCCTATTAATGTTAACCTTTTTTCTTTATAACAATTTGGGTTTTTGCAACAGCTATTTCAGTTTCATATATCTTATAACTGAGGGACTGAGTAATATTTCTGGATTGAAATGAGGTTTATTGTACTAAAAGAAAATGTGCAATCCGCATTTAAACAAAATTTGACCGATGCAAAAGTATGGGCACCTCAACATAAAAGTGACATTAATATTTTGTAGATCCTCCTTTTGCAAAAATAACAGCCTCTAGTCGCTTCCTGTAGCTTTTAATGAGTTCCTGGATCCTGGATGAAGGTATATTTGACCATTCCTGTTTACAAAACAATTCCAGTTCAGTTAGGTTTGGTGGTCGCCGAGCATGGACAGCACACTTCAAATCATCCCACAGATTTTCAATGATATTCAGGTCTGGGGACTGGGATGGCCATTCCAGAACATTGTAATTGTTCCTCTGCATGATTGCCTGAGTAGATTTGGAGCGGTGTTTTGGATCATTGTCTTGCTGAAATATCCATCCCCTGCGTAACTTCAACTTCGTCACTGATTCTTGCACATTATTGTCAAGAATCTGCTGATACTGAGTTGAATCCATGCGACCCTCAACTTTAACAAGATTCCCGGTGCCGGCATTTGCCACACAGCCCCAAAGCATGATGGAACCTCCACCAAATTTTACTGTCGGTAGCAACTGCTTTTCTTGGAATGCCGTGATTTTTTGCCTCCATGCATAACGCCTTTTTGTATGACCAAACAACTCAATCTTTGTTTCATCAGTCCACAGGACCTTCTTCCAAAACGTAACTGGCTTGTCCAAATGTGCTTTTGCATACCTCAGGCGACTTTGTTTGTGGCATGCTTGCAGAATCGGCTTCTTTCGCATCACTCTCCCATACAGCTTCTCCTTGTGCAACATGCACTGTATTGTTGACCGATGCACATTGACACCATCTGCAGCAAGATGAAGCTGCAGGTCTTTGGAGGTGGTCTGTGGACTTTCCTTGACTGTTCTCACCATTCTTCTTCTTTGCCTTTCTGATATTTTTCTTGGCCTGCCACTTCTGGGCTTAACAAGAACTGTACCTGTGTTCTTCCATTTCCTTACTATGTTCCTCACAGTGGAAACTGACAGTTTAAATCTCTGAGACAACTTTTTGTATCCTTCCCCTGAACAATTATGTTGAATAATCTTTGTTTTCAGATCATTTGAGAGTTGTTTTGAGGAGCCCATGATGCCACTCTTCATAGGAGATTCAAATAGGAGAACAACTTGCAAGTGGCCACCTTAAATACCTTTTCTCATGATTGTATACACCTGCCTATGAAGTTCAAAGCTCAATGTAGTTACAAAACCAATTTAGTGCTTTAGTAAGTCAGTAAAAAGTAGTTAAGAGTGTTCAAATCAAGAAATTGATAAGGGTGCCCATACTTTTGCACCGGTCAAATTTTGTTTAAATGCGGATTGCACATTTTCTGTTAGTACAATAAACCTCATTTCAATCCAGAAATAGTACTGAGACCATCAGTTATTAGATATATGAAACTGAAATAGCTGTTGCAAAAACCCAAATTGTTATAAAGAAAAAAGGTTAACATTTAACATTAATAGGGGTGCCCAAACTTGTTCATATGACTGTATCTTTTCATGGGACAACACTGAAGATCTGACACTTTGAAAAAATACAAAAAATTATAGTCACCCCTCTTTTTTTCCTCTTAAAAATAAAGATATATTTAAAAAAAAAAAAAAAAAAAAGAAGTACACACACCGTACTTGCTATCACCAAATCCATAAAAATCTGATTAAGTAAAATATAAAATTAAGTAATCCGATCCTGTAAATGGAGTAAACATAAAAATATTAAAAATGCCAAAATTGCAAAAAATGCTGTAAGAAGCTATCATAATGTCATATTTATCCCATAATTGATGGAGTAAAAACATCATCTCACCCCATAAAAAAGCCATCATACAGCTTCCATTGAAGTGGAATCATACTGCCAGGTCAGTTTTACCCCACAATATACACCATAAAAACTATTACAAATAACAATGTCAGAATTGCAGGGGAAAAGTTGGAATTTCACTGCATTTTGATTTTTCCCCTTTTTCTAGTAAACTATGTGGTTATTCAGAAGTACAACTTGTCCCACAAAAAAAAAAAAAAATAGTCCCCACACCACTATGTGGATAAAAGGATAAAAAAAAGGCTCGTGGAAGAAGAGTAAAAAAAAAAACAAACGCAAAATCGGAAACTGAACTGATAGGGGTACTTTGCACACTACGACATCGCAGCTGCGATGTTGGTGGGGTCAAATCGAAAGTGACACACATACGGCGTCGCTGTCAACATCGGAGTATGTGAATCCTTTTTACTACGATTAACGAGCGCAAAAGCGTCAAAATCGTATGATCGGTGTCGCGTCGGTCATTTCCATAATTTCGGAAGGACCGATGTTACGATGTTGTCCCTCGTTCCTGCGGCAGGACACATCGCTGTGTGTGAAGCTGCAGGAGCGAGGAACATCTCCTTACCTGCGTCCCGGCTATGCGGAAGTAAGGAGGTGGGCGGGATGTTTACGTCCTGCTCATCTCCGCCCCCCTGCTTCTATTGGCCGCCTGCCGTGTGACGTCGCTGTGACGCCGCACGACCCGCCCCCTTAGTAAGGAAGCGGTTCGCCGGCCAGAGCGACGTCGCAGGCCAGGTAAGTGCATGTGAAGCTGCCGTAGTAATAATGTTCGCTACGGCAGCTATCACAAGATATCGCAGCTGCGACGGGGGCGGGGTCTATCGCACTCGGCATCGCTACCATCGGCTTGCGATGTCATAGTGTGCAAAGTACCCTATAGTGTTAATTCAGTATTTGATCATATACTTGAACTGGAGCTGAAAGTCTTTTGATAGCGCTGATATAAATCTATTTTTCTGGTGTACAGAGAAGAAATGATGAATATTGTGTTTGATGCCAAATATGTGGGGCCCGGAAAATAATATTTATTCATGGTTTTGCCTTTAAACAGTGTTACATGTTGGCTCTGAGTCCTGTCTGTAAGCTTTATTTGTCCAGCTGTCAATATATGACTGCCACCTGCTGCTATCCAGAAAACCCCAGCTCACTGTGCCATCCAGCATTCATTAGTGGATATTGTTATGTAGCCTTTGTGGCCTGAACCA
This sequence comes from Anomaloglossus baeobatrachus, assembly GCF_048569485.1. Classification (NCBI taxonomy): domain Eukaryota; kingdom Metazoa; phylum Chordata; class Amphibia; order Anura; family Aromobatidae; genus Anomaloglossus; species Anomaloglossus baeobatrachus. The sequence continues at coordinate 579,068,438 of NC_134356.1, forward strand.
CGCTAATTAATAAAGTAATTAGTGGGGAGTTATAAATAACCGGTAAACAAGTCCCCGTATTACTCTTTAGCTTTGTTGTCAGGCTTGTGTATGCCTCCAGCAAACCTGGCATTAACCTGACTTTCTATTAAAACCGATAGAGGATTTTGCAATTTGTCACTTTACAAATAATATATCACAAAAGTGAGTACACCCCTCACAGTTTGGAAATATATGTTTTCATGGGACAACACTGAAGACCTGACACTTTGATACAATGTACAGTAGTCGGTGTCCATCTTGTATCAGTGTAAATTTGGTGCGCTCTAAATAACTTAACACACAGTCATTATATCAATACCGCTGGCAACAAAAGTGAGGACACCCCTAAGTGAAAATGGCCAAATTGTGCCCAAACTGTCAATATTTTTTTGGCCACCATTATTTTCAAGCACTGGCTTAACTCTCTTGGGCATGGAGGTCACCAGAGCTTCACAAGAGCCACTGGATCCTCTTTCATCCTCCATGACTACATCATTGTTGCAGTAATCCATGTCCTTAGTCTGCTTTTCTTTAGCAAACTGTTTGTGGGCTTTCTTGTGCATCATCTTTAGAAGAGGCTTCCTTCTGGGAAGATAGCTATGCAGACCAATTTGATGAGGTGTGCAGTGTATGGTCTGAGCACTGACAGGCTGACCCCCACCCATGTAACCTCTGCAGTAATGCTGGCAGCACTCATATGTCTGTTTTGAAAAGATGACCTCTGGATATGATGCTGAGCACGTGTACTCAACTTCTTTTGAGGCCTGTTCTTAGCGGCACATGTCATGTTAAACTGCTGTATGGTCTTGGCCACTGTGCTGCAGCTCAGTTTCAGAGTGTTGGCAATCTTCATATAGCCTAGGCCATCTTTGTGTAGAGCAACAATTCTGTTTTTCAGATCCTCAGAGAATTCCTTGCCATGTTGTGCCATGTTCAACTTCCAGTGACCGGTATGAGAGAAGAAAAAGAACCCAGCACGCAAGTATATTAAATCCAGTCAGACTGCTGTTAAAAGCTTGGGATAGAGCTGAAACTATCAAGAGGTGAAAAAAGCAACAAAATGGATTGAATATATTTGAATGCCGGGTTCTTTTTCTTCTTTTCTGGGCTGATTTCCACATGAACCGAAGTTTGAGGGTGGAGTGCCGATCACGTGTTAGATCTTACCAGTGTGAGAGAGTCTGCGAGTCTCATCAAATGTAACACTCCTGCTCCCCGGTCACACCTGAGACCTTGTAACACTTTTCACTAGGGAGGGAAAATGGCCAATTGGGCCCAATTTGGCCATTTTCACTTAGGGGTGTACTCACTTTTGTTGTCAGTAGTTTAGACATTAACCCCTTCACGACCTTGGACGGATATATCCGTCCAGGATCGTGTCCCGTTAAGCCCCGCCCCCTGCCGCAGGCAGGCGGCGTGGATCGGCACACATATCAGCTGCTTTCAACAGCTGACATGTGTGCCTGCTAGCCGCGGGTGGAATCGCTTCCACCCGCGGCCATTAACCCCTTAAATCTGGCTGCCAAAGTCTGGCAGCAAGATTTAAATGCGCGCGGCCATGTTTGTTACTTACCGCCGCCCCCACCGGAAGTCACGTGTGTTATCACGTGACTATCGGTGGTTGCCATCGTAGCACAGGGTCATGTGATGACGCCTGCTGCTACGATGTTTCACTTTCGTTTTCCCTCGGCCGAGAGCAGAGGGAAAACAAAAGTGACTGAATCTGCTGATTACAGCTGTATTGCTGTGATCAGCAGATAGCGATCAGCGATCGGATTGCTGATTGCTATAGCCCCCTAGGGGGACTAGTAAAATAAAAAAAAAAAGTAAAAAAAAAAGTTTTAAAAAAATTAAAAAAAAAACAAAACCTAAAAGTTCAAATCACCCCCCTTTCCCCCCATTGAAAATTAAAGGGTTAAAAAATAAATAAATATACACATATTTGGTATCGCCGCGTTCAGAAATGCCCGATCTATCAAAATATAAAATCAATTAATCTGATTGGTAAACGGCGTAGTGGCAAAAAAATTCCAAACGCCAAAATTACGTTTTTTGGTCGCCGCAAGTTTTACGCAAAATGCAATAACAGGCGATCAAAACGTAGCATCTGCGCAAAAATGGTACCATTATAAACGTCAGCTCGAGACGCAAAAATTAAGCCATCACTGAGCCATAGATCCTTAAAAATAAGAACGCTACGTGTTTCGGAAAATGGCGCAAAACGTGCGCCACTTTTATTGGACAAACTTGTGAATTTTTTTTAACCCCTTAGATACAAGTAAACCTATACATGTTTGGTGTCTACAAACTCGCACCGACCTGAGGCATCACATAGATACATTAGTTTGATCATATAGTGAACACGGTGAATAAAACATCCCAAAAACTATTGTGCGATGACACTTTTTTTGCAGTTTTTCCACACTTGGAATTTTTTTGCTGTTTTCCAGTACAATATATGGTAAAACCTATGGTTTCATTTAAAAGTACAACTCGTCCCGCAAAAAACAAGCCCTCATATGGCAAGATTGACAGAATAATAAAAAAGTTACGGCTCTCAGAAGAAAAGGAGCAAAAAACAAAAACGCAAAAACGGAAAGTGCCCGGGGGCTGAAGGGGTTAATGGCTGTGTGTTGAGTTATTTAGAGGACACCAGATTTACACTGTTTTACAAGCTGCACACTGACTACTGTACATTGTAGTAAAGTGTCATGTCTTCAGTGTGTTGTCCCCTGGAAAGATATAATACAACATTTACAAAAATATGAAGGGTGTACTTTTATATATATATATATATATATATGTATATGTATATATATATATACATATATATATATATATATATATATATATATATATAGAAAAGCACTTCTGCACCACATCAAAACATCAAATAATGACTAGTTATCCACCTGGACTAGTGTCTGTGGAACAAAATCCATTTTCAAGAGGGTTTTATACGACCAATTTTTATTTATTTTTTTTTTTAACGATAAGTCACTTGAAATTACATCTTCAGCCCTGAAGGATGCAACACAACCTTCTACTACAAGGGTCTCCATTTCATTGATTGTGTTGTAGTAATAACAGACTTTTCTCGGAGGGACCATGTTGAGCAGACAGCAGGTGAAGCTGTGTGAAGTGCTCCAGTTTCTTTAGTTGCTCCTTATGACTTCTTAGTTCTTGTTTGCATCAGTTCTTCCCAATAATCCTCCATGTTTTGATGATGCAGATAATGGTTTCTGTATCTCCCAAGCAAAACAGTTAATTCTCCCACTTTTGTCTGATAATCCTGCTGATGGAAAGAAAAAAAATCACATCAAAGACTTTCTTCTTAAAAAGATGAAAGCCATTTATTAGTACTATCATTTATTAAAGGGAACCAAACATCAGGATTTTCCTATATAAGGTAAAGCCAGTGCAGTACTGGCACTATCGGGCACATTGTGTACATACCATTAGTGGGCAGCTCGGATGTTTAGGCTGTGAAATCTATGTTTAGAAAGTTTGAAAATTCATCATGTTTTTGATTGACGTGTGCACCTCTGCTGATCTTGTCCGGGCGGGTTATGCAAACTCCTCATCTGATGAGGATGAAGATATGGCATAATTTTTTAGTCACGGTAAATGGATGATTAAGCAATTCCTTCAATTCAGCCACCTGCTTTTATGGAAGCATAAAAACCACTGTTGTGAAGTAAAACTGTTTTGTGCCTGTGGATCCATGGTTGGGTATGCTTCACTTCCAAGATCTCAAGCACAGACAACTGGACGCTTCCCTGAGACAAGGAAGTGGATGTGGTTGATGTTTGCTGTGTCTGTGCAATTGCATTTTGTGGGCAGGATATATGAGTGAATGGCACAAGTTAGGCTGTGAACCACTAAGGCTATGTGCGCACAGTGCGTTTTTCGCGGCGTTTTTGCGCGTTTTTCGGGTGCGTTTTTGGCCTCAAAACTGCATGACTTTGCTTCCCCAGCAAAGTCTATGAGTTTTAATTTTTGCTGTCCGCACACATCTGTTTTTTTCATCTGCGTTTTTGTGGTGCCACAAAAACGCAGCATGTCAATTATTCCCGCGTTTTTCACTGCGCTTTTCATCCATTGAGTTCAATGGGATGTTGAAAGACGCAATGAGAAACGCAAATAGCTGCGTTTTGGTGCGTTTTGAAGACCAAAAACGCAGCTATAAACACAGGAGGTGGGTAGTAAAGTGACGTGTACAGGAAGAGGATTCCTTCTGTCAGTATATACAGAAGCGTGAATCCTCCCGGTACCGTCACCGCCGCTTCCACCTCCCGTCCTGGCCATGTATGCTGCCGTGCGTCGCCATGTACAGGCAGGAGGTGGAAGCGGCTGCGAAAACAAAAGTTAACAGTAGAAAAAAAAAAAAAAAGTTATACTCACCTGTCTGCAGACTCCCGGTGCCATGCCCGCTCCCATCTCCTCTCACGGTATCGTCACCCCCCGCTCCGGCTGTGTGCAGACGGCCGGGAAACCTCCGATGGATGCAGGACCTGGCGATGGATCACCTGATGCAGTCACCTGACGCATCAGGTGATCGTAAGTATCGCGGTGACGCGGGCGCCCGGCCGGTATCAGCGGATGCGTCAGGAGACTTCATCCCTGATTACCGGCAGCTGCTGCAGCGATCGGACGAGATCAGACTCCCGCCCCATCGCTCCAGGAGCTGCCGGTAATCAGCACATAAGTGAGTATTATTTTTTTTATTTTTTTTGCACCGATGCATCAGCTGATTGTATAATCGGCTTTTATACAATCAGCTGATGTGTGATGGGATTCAGGCACTTGATCCTGACACATCATCTGATCGCTTTGCCTTCCAGCAAACCGATCAGATGATATTGGATCCGGATTGGACGGCGTGGGACCCTGACCCAGGATTACTATGGAGGGGGGGTTCTTTATTTCAATAAAGATGGAGTCACTAATTGTGTTGTGTTTTATTTCTAATAAAAATATTTTTCTGTGTGTTGTGTTTTTTTTTATCTTTACTAGAAATTCATGGTGTCCATGTCTAATATTGGCGTGACACCATGAATTTCGGGCTTAGGGCCAGCTATACAGCTATCCCTAACCCCATTATTACCCAGCGAGCCACCCGGCATCAGGGCAGCTGGAAGAGTTGGATACAGCGCCAGAAGATGGCACTTCTATGAAAGCGCCATTTTCTGGGGTGGCTGCAGGACTGCAATTCACAGCGGGAGTGCCCAGAAAGCATGGGCACCCTGCACTGTGGATTCCAATCCCCAGCTGCCTAGTTGTACCCGGCTGGACTCAAAAATTGGGCGAAGCTCACGTCATTTTTTTTTTAAATTATTTCATGAAATTCATGAAATAATTTAAAAAAAAGGGCTTCCCTATATTTTTGGTTCGCAGCCCGGTACAAATAGGCAGCTGGGGGTTGGGGGCAGCCCGTACCTGCCTGCTGTACCCGGCTAGCATACAAAAATATGGCGAAGCTCACGTCATTTTTTTTTGTTTGGGGGGGCAAAGAAATCCTGCATACAGTCCTGGAAGGAGGATGCTGAGCCTTGCAGTTCGACAGCTGCTGTCTGCTCTCCTGCATACACTATTGGATGGAGGATGCTGAGCCTTGTAGGTCTGCTCCCCCTGACTCTCCCTCAAGCATACAGTCCTGGATGGAGCATGCTGAGCCTTGTAGTTCTGCAGCTGCTGTCTGCTCTCCTGCATACACTATTGGATGGAGAAGAAAGATATTCCAGCAACTTGAGTCCAAACAGGAAATTCTTTAAAACGTAGATTCTTTATTATTTACATATTAAAAAGTCCATGTTGGGGTGAAACAAACCCAAGACTCTTGTCTTGGGTTTGTTTCACCCCAACATGGACTTTTTAATATGTAAATAATAAAGAATCTACGTTTTAAAGAATTTCCTGTTTGGACTCAAGTTGCTGGAATATCTTTCTTCATCATTACCAAAGAATTGCCGACTTTTTTTTTTTCCTTGCACGGTCCACAGGTCTCGGTCTCCTATCAAGCAGGTGAGCTGGGTAAAACCTTCATTCCTTTTACTATTGGATGGAGTATGCTGAGCCTTGTAGTTCTGCAGCTGTCTGCTCTTCTGCATACACTAGTGGAGAATGAAGAACACATTGAAGAAGGAAATGACATCAGACCTTTTTTTTTTGTTCACTGATAAAAAACGCATAAAGACACAGTGAGCAAAAACGCAGCAAAACGCAGCAAAAAAACGCACCAAATCGCGGCAAAAGCGTGCGTTTTTTGCTGCGTTTTTTTGACGCGGGTGCGTTTTTGTGCAGTTTTAGCGGCCAAAAACGCACAAAAACGCAGCGTCAAAAAAACGCAGTGTGCGCACATAGCCTAAATATTGTGGAAACAGGAACAGTGCTTTATTGTATCAGGTAGCAGTAAATGCTAGAGTACTGCTTTGTAACTATTTCCAAAAGCCACTAGCAATGTATTCATGTGGCTGATGAGGACGGACGGCACAGGTCAGGCTGTGAACCTTTAAGTGTTGTGGAAATGTGGCGCCCCTGACCTGGTCAGGCACCACTGAGTACTGCACCCATGCTGGGGACAGTACAATACAGGTAATCCAGAAGGCTGACAGGGGTGTGGAACACAGGCGCATAGTGATCAGGTCTCACACATGTACCCATGAGAGGACCCCTGGGGATCCCAGGAGGGGGCAAAGCCTATACCTCCACTGGAATAGTGGCAGGGGGTTAAAAGCCTCCATCTCCTCTCAAGGGGTGTGGTGGAGAGTCTGGTTGCTAGGTGGCGTAGGCAAGAACAGGAGAGGAGGAGCAGTGAGTCAGTTAGAAGGAGAACTCCAGAGGGCTCAGTGAGGAGCAGACCTGTGGGGCTGAGGCTGTCTAACAGCGCCCGCGCAGTGGCTACAGACGGGGGAGAACGGTCAACTAGGAGTGCTACCTGAAAGCCAGCTTCAGCTAGAGACAAAGCACGGAGTGGGAAGTAAGGAGACTGCTAGAGAGCACCAGGCCCAACCGGGCGGCAGATCCCGAAGCGAAGTTAGATCCAGCTTTCTTCTGCTAAACCTGCCGGTGTGGGGCTCTCAAAGCCCACACCACAACACCACAAAAGCCGCAGCCACGTAACCGCAGTGAGGGCCCATAGGTCACAGGAGGCAAGCAGCTGGAGTGGCCTGGTCCGGGGAACAAGCAAACGGCAACCAAAAGGGGGAGTGAGGCTTCAGCAACTTCCCTGGGTGACCCCCATAGGGACTCAAAGTCGGGGTCACCCCAAACCACCAAGGGCTAAGGAAGGCGAGTCAGTAGTCACCCTCATAAAGTCAGCCTGAAGGATACCTGGTTCCCGCCTGGTTCATCCCAGCTACGCCCGGGTTACTCACCCTGCCACCTGAAGTGAGTAAAAACCCTGAAAGACATTCTGCCTGTGTGGAGTTATTCTGCGCCTTGTGGTACTACAAACCTACATCGGGCCCTGGGGCTTGCCTCACTCTCAGGAGGCTATTCCAACTAACTGCACATACCATCAGCCCCAGGCGACCCTCAACCTGCAGTGGCGGTCCCTACTGGCCGCAATACTGAGAGTGGCGTCACGATCAAAACCGAAGATTCCCTACCTGTGATCAGCACCAGCTACGTGGAGTCCCTGAAGGTATGCACCGACACGACACCTGAGGGGCTTCACATCTTCTGGCGTCACGAACAGGATAAGGACTAGACCTGTTCAGACAGGTGACCATGTGCCTGGGCGGTCCGCTTGGAAAATTGGAAGCGCCGCCATATTGCCACCATGAAAAGCGCGCTGAAAAACAACAGCAGCCCGCGCTGGGAGAAGTTACCGCCCACGAAGAGGTGTGGCTACCCAGAGATCCCCTGCAGAGTTCTGACCTCGCTTGTGAAGAGAGCGGAAGCGTCCAGAGACGGCGGGAAGGAAAGGAAGCCACAAGCCTGCTGCTGGGAGAGGAGCTGCTGAAAGAGGCAGAGCAGAAACTGGACAGCTTGTTACAGGAGGCAGCGAAGAGTCCACTGCTGGGAGACCGTGCAGAAGACGGCGCGGAAGAAATGGCGTCTGACCGCAGGAACCCAGAACCAGGCTCCGCTGCCTGGTGGTACCGAGAGCTGGCCCAGTTTTGCAACCGGCTGGAGACCCGGGTCGTGGAGCAGATTCGGGAGGAACGGATGGAACTGCAGGAGCTGACCGCGGCGGTTCGGGCCTATGAAGGGAGAGCTGCATGCCGGGTGTCAGGCGGGATGGCGACGACGCAGACCCCAGTGCTACCAACAACGGGTGAGTCGAATGATGCCCCGGCCCGCGCAAGTGCCCCGACCCCTGCTGCCACGTCCGCGGTCCCTGAAGAGGCGTCCGGTGCGGCGACGCTGAAGCAGGCCGCAGCCACGCCAGGTGCGGCCCTCCAAGCCCCAGCGGCTGCAGCGATGCCCTGCTCGGCCCACCAAGACCCAGTCCCTGCAGCGATGCCCTGTCCGGCCCGCCAGGACCAGGCCGCCGCCATCCTGGGCGCGGCCCACCAAGACCAGGCCGCCGCCATACAGGGCGCGGCCCGCCAAGCCCAAACTGCTGCAGCGACGTCCAGCCCAGCCTGCACAGAGCCCCCTGCAACAGCGACACTGATCCAGGCCGCCGCCATGCCAGGCGCGGCCCGCCAAGACCAGGCCGCCGCCATCCCGGGCGCGGCCCGCCAAGACCAGGCCGCCGCCATACAGGGCGCGGCCCGCCAAGACCAGGCCGCCGCCATCCAGGGCGCGGCCCGCCAAGACCAGGCCGCCGCCATGCCAGGCGCGGCCCGCCAAGAAAAGACTACCTTAGCATTTACCCCGGCCTGTAAGGCCAGAGCAGACACCGCTCCCCGGTCCACAGAGGTTCCTGATAGGCAGCCCACGGTGGGTGAAGACCCTGCATATTGGCAGATGAGGGCTGACCTGGAGGCCAAATTTCCACAATGGTTGGTGAGCCAGTACATACCCCCTCCGCATACCCCAAAGAGTCTCCTGCTAACTCCTGCAGCAGCTACACCAAGGAGTCCCTCACCTGGGCCGGCCGAAGAGCAGCCATCCCCGGCACTGCCACAGCTGGAGTGCCAGGAAGAACTAAGGGGGAGAGGAGGCCAGGAAGCAGAAGGGTTGACTCCGACTCCAGTGCCACCAGTAGCAGTTGTGTATTCAGAGCCGGAAATGCTGCCATACTCCCGCTGGGACGAGGAGGACCTGACCCCCTCTGCAGAAGAAGAGCTGCCTAAGAGCTTCACCTGGGAGCCCACAGGCATGGATCCAGCCCGCAAGACACGGCGCAGAAGAACACAGTTTGCTCCAGCACCACAGTCTCCTGAACAGAGAGCAGTCACCGCCAGAGACCTAAAGGAGAAGCGTTTGTTGAGAGAGTCCAAAGCCCAGGCTAGAGGACCCCTGTGTTATGGCGTAGTGGAAGACTTTAATCTGAGAAGCGGCTATGGATTCGTTGTAGCACCAGGAATAAAAGAAGGGATATTTGTAAACCGCAGAGATGTGAACGCTCATCTGCCAAGAGGACACCCTTGCAGAAATCTAAAGATGGGAGATTCCGTTCAGTTCACCCTGCATCAAGGCGAAAGAGGACTGTATGCTTTGGGCGTAACGCTATGTCCCAACAAACCTTACAGCCATCCCCTGCAACAAGAAAGACAAGAAAGACAAGAAAGACAAGAAAGACAAGAAAGACAAGAAAGACAAGATAGAGATAAAGAACCAGATGTAGAAACAGATGAAGACCAAGAACGGAAAGATAAAGATCCTACAGATGAAGAAAGAGACAAAGAGCAAGAAAGTCACAGGTGCCAGTGCCCAACGTGCCCTCGCCCTAGTGAAAAAGAGGAGTAAAGAAAAGTAAAGTAAAGTAAGAAGTTTTGACCAGTTAAAGTTTGCCAAGTTTTGTTTGCAACGTTAAAGAAATGCGCCCACAAAAACTATTGTGAGAAATAAACTTAAGGCTATGAACTTGCTATAGCCACAAACTCTCGCAGTGTAAATAGTTACACCAGTGGCACCACCACCAGGGCCAGCCTGTTTAGGGGCTTGGCTCGTCTGCAACCAGGGGGGCCCGTCCGTAGAAAAGGGCCTTGGCTCACCTGCGACCAGAGAGCACGCCTGTTTATGGGGCCTTGGCTCACCACCACAAAGAGGGTACCTGGTCAGCACCAACTGTGGAGGCCGCCTCTGAATCCTGCCAGAAGAGGCTGACGGCGCGGATCCACCAGGCCAGGTATACCCTGAAACCACCAGCCCATGTAAGCCGCCTCTACATCCTGCCAGAAGTGGCTGAAGTCGCGGCCGACGGGAGAGGAAGATTGGAGGAAAGGTCTGGGGAAGTAGATGGCCCAGACCTGGTTACCAACAGGACCGGTGACCTGCCTCCTGAGAGGGTTTTGGGTGGGTTAACGGACTTGTGGGTGGAGGGTGGTGATGTCTGATACCTGGTGGTTTTAAAAATGTTTTACATGTTTTAATGTTTTATGCATTTTAAAATGTTGTCTTGCAGCCCGAGGACGTGCTGGTGATAACTAAGGGGGAATGTGGCGCCCCTGACCTGGTCAGGCACCACTGAGTACTGCACCCATGCTGGGGACAGTACAATACAGGTAATCCAGAAGGCTGACAGGGGTGTGGAACACAGGCGCATAGTGATCAGGTCTCACACATGTACCCATGAGAGGACCCCTGGGGATCCCAGGAGGGGGCAAAGCCTATACCTCCACTGGAATAGTGGCAGGGGGTTAAAAGCCTCCATCTCCTCTCAAGGGGTGTGGTGGAGAGTCTGGTTGCTAGGTGGCGTAGGCAAGAACAGGAGAGGAGGAGCAGTGAGTCAGTTAGAAGGAGAACTCCAGAGGGCTCAGTGAGGAGCAGACCTGTGGGGCTGAGGCTGTCTAACAGCGCCCGCGCAGTGGCTACAGACGGGGGAGAACGGTCAACTAGGAGTGCTACCTGAAAGCCAGCTTCAGCTAGAGACAAAGCACGGAGTGGGAAGTAAGGAGACTGCTAGAGAGCACCAGGCCCAACCGGGCGGCAGATCCCGAAGCGAAGTTAGATCCAGCTTTCTTCTGCTAAACCTGCCGGTGTGGGGCTCTCAAAGCCCACACCACAACACCACAAAAGCCGCAGCCACGTAACCGCAGTGAGGGCCCATAGGTCACAGGAGGCAAGCAGCTGGAGTGGCCTGGTCCGGGGAACAAGCAAACGGCAACCAAAAGGGGGAGTGAGGCTTCAGCAACTTCCCTGGGTGACCCCCATAGGGACTCAAAGTCGGGGTCACCCCAAACCACCAAGGGCTAAGGAAGGCGAGTCAGTAGTCACCCTCATAAAGTCAGCCTGAAGGATACCTGGTTCCCGCCTGGTTCATCCCAGCTACGCCCGGGTTACTCACCCTGCCACCTGAAGTGAGTAAAAACCCTGAAAGACATTCTGCCTGTGTGGAGTTATTCTGCGCCTTGTGGTACTACAAACCTACATCGGGCCCTGGGGCTTGCCTCACTCTCAGGAGGCTATTCCAACTAACTGCACATACCATCAGCCCCAGGCGACCCTCAACCTGCAGTGGCGGTCCCTACTGGCCGCAATACTGAGAGTGGCGTCACGATCAAAACCGAAGATTCCCTACCTGTGATCAGCACCAGCTACGTGGAGTCCCTGAAGGTATGCACCGACACGACACCTGAGGGGCTTCACAGAAACAGGAACGGTGCTTTACTGTATCAGGTAGCAGTAAATGCTAGAGTACTGCTTTGTAACTATTTGAAAATGCCACTAGCAATGTATCAATGTGGCTGATGTGGATAATTGGCACAAGTCAGGCTGTGAACCCCTAAATATTGTCAAAACAGGTTCCGATTCCCAACCTAATTCACAATCTCTCTCTCCCTGCAGTGACTTTGTTCAGAGCTATCAGGTCTTAAAAAAACTATTATATTCTGGTTTCTGGACGATACTATGAACGTAGTGACACACACTGCTTTAAACACTGTCACTGCTCGGAAATCTGTCCCTCTGTATGCTACACTGACGTACACTGTAGGTAGCTCTGAAAAAGGCTTTTTGTGTTATTAAGAGGCCTACACTCTCCCTAGCAGTTGCTCACTCTATCCCTATACATACAACACTGGATCCGGATACAATGCACGCAAAATGGCGGTGAAAGGCTTTTATAGACCCTAAGACGCTGCATGGCCAGCCAATCACAGTAATGCCGTCACCAAGATGGCTGCGGCATTATTACTGTGATTGGTTAAGAAGCCCAATATGTTTAGTGGCTGCAAATCAGCCGCTAAACATGCTGGGCGGGATATCTGAATATAACGAGGTGAATACACCATTACTCGCTATATAACGAATATCCCGAATACCGTACTATTCTGCGAATTGCGAACAACGATGAATACATTGGCTCATCACTATTAATAGTGAATCTATAAATTAATTCAAATCTTATCAGAAATATCAATTTTATAATGCACATCCTATATGTAACGCGGTTCGTTAGCCAGAATCTGTCTATGAAAGCCCATTTTTATACAAAGGGGAACAATATGGTACCAAGGCCAATATGTCAAACTCAGAAACATTAAAGTGCAAATTAGTGTTTGCGAGCATAATGTAAGGGTCATTGTGCTTTTGGAAACTGGTCAAGACATTTAGCTAAAAGGGCAGAAAAGTCTCCAGAGAAGTTTACACCGGCCCTAAATGACAACTACAAAAAGAAAATCCATTACAAGGCAATTATACATCCCCTGTTTGCGCTTTCTTCACATCACATATGCCATTCACTAATTACTAAGCCACACAAATTTGCCAGGATTAGATTTGCTGGATACAGTAAATACCGCTGACGATTACTTGATCTATTGATGTGCCAGGAACATATCATATTAATATTGATGCTTTTTTGGCTGAAATAAAAGGTTTCATTGGACAGTATTGATGTTCTAGTGCAGTTGCAATATGGCCATATAAAAGAGCCACTGAGATGGAACTTCACTTTCAGAAAACTTTCAACATATTATAGGGACAAGTCAGAAGGTTTTTTTTTTAAAAAAAAAAGAGCTGAAGCACTTAGGCGATTGCTGCTTTTCTCTGAAACTGAAAACAGGTTTGCAGACTTTCTATTAAAGGGAACCTGTCATCATGAAAATGCAGTCCAATGTGCTTGCTCCATGTTATAGAACAGGGGAGCGGAGTAAATTGATAAATAGTTTTATGAGAAAAGAATCAGTATAAGCAATGCTTTCATTATTTGGTCCTCTGTGCTTTCTGGGATCTTTGGTCTAATGGGCATTCCTAATTAGTGTTTGACAACTTCTGTTTATGACTGTGCATATATAGGGGAGTGCAGTGGTTTACTGTGACTTAAAGACTTTGGTTGTACTGTGGGTTTAATAGACTGGCTCCCCTGCCCTGTGTGTCTGTTTGGTCTGCCCTGAGAAAAGTGCAGGATTAAGCAGCAAGTGGCAGACAGTGTGAGAGAATTCCAGGATGTGCAGAGAGATGCACAGAGGAGAGTCGGTATATGGCCTGCTAGGAGACCTCGTGAGCCCAGCTGCCAGGTGACTTGTGGGAAGAGAAGTCCTGCATCACCCTCCCGGAGTGAGTGCACACCACTGTACCATCGAGCCACAGAGCAGACCGGTCCTGCGGACAGTGCTGTGAGTGTATGGGTGGGGTGCCCCAGAGGCTTCAGTCACCACAGAGTATTGCATCTGTTTTAAGTTGTAATTCTCTCCCGGGTGAGAAGGGGTTAATCGCTGGTTTTTGCTACTGAGGGGTGCTTCACACATAGCGACAGCGACAACGACGTCGCTGTTACGTCACCATTTTCTGTGACGTAACAGCGACCTGGTAAGTCGCTGTTATGATCGCTGCTTAGCTGTCAAACACAGCGACGCAGCAGCGATCATAACATCGCTACATGTGCAGAGAGCAGGGAGCCGCGCACACTGCTTAGCGCTGGCTCCTTGCTTTTCTAGCTACAGTACACATCTGGTTAATTAACCCGATGTGTACTGCAGCTACATGTGCAGAGAGCAGGGAGCCGCGCACACTGCTTAGCGCTGGCTCCTTTGCTTTCCTAGCTACAGTACACATCGGGTTAATTAACCCGATGTGTACTGCAGCTACATGTGCAGAGAGCCGGAGCCGGCAGCACAGGCAGCGTGAGAGCTGCGGAGGCTGGTAACTAAGGTAAATATCGGGTAACCACCTTGGTTACCCGATGTTTACCCTGGTTACAGCTTACCACAGCTGCCAGATGCTGGCTCCTGCTCCCTGCTCGCTTCATTTCGTTGCTCTCTCGCTGTCACACACAGCGATCTGTGTGTCACAGCGAGAGAGCGCCTTTGAAGAAAACGAACCAGGGCTGTGTGTAACGAGCAGCGATCTCGCAGCAGGGGCCAGATCACTGCTCAGTGTCACACACAGCGAGATCGCTAATGAGGTCACTGTTGAGTCACAAAAACCGTGCCATAGCAGCGATTTCGGTAGCGATCTCGCTATGTGTGAAGCACCCCTTACACTTATAAACATTTAGCATGAGTCACCACACACAGGAAACCAGGCTGGGGAAATCCCCAGCACTGCTGAGTCATTCCTGAGTTGGGGGCTGCTCTCAGAGAGTGGCAAGACAAGCAGTTTCACTTTTGGTTAGAGAACAGCCCAGGACAGAGAACAGAGCAGACAACCTTGAGGGAGCAGCATTTAACAGGCTGGCCCTGGGATGAGAGACAGGTGGAGATAGTCCCAGGGCCAGGGGCCACAACACTGCACTGAGTCTGCAGGAGTGAGACTGAAAGAGGGCGAGAGACATAGGCAGCCGGTGGAGATGTTGGGACAAGAGGAGATGGTAGCTGAGGTCAAGCCTAACCGTTCCCACAGTGCCAGCGCATCGGGGTACAGGACCCTCAGTTGGGGACACCTTCACAGACTCCAACAAATCTGATGGAGATGGGGATTTCATGTCCCATCGTCCACTACCCACTTTCCCGGAGAACAGTGACATTTAGGATCTGGGGTCAGGGCTATGGTCGGACCCCATGGCGAGGACCCACGTGCCTGCATACGGAACAGGACACAACACCGACAGCGGGGTCCCCAAATTGCTTCTGGCTACCGGGAACTGTGTGTCAGTGCAAGGATAAGGTCTCACACATTTCCACAGACACCGGTGATTGCCTCTGATTCATCCGGGATCGGCTGGAGTCCATCCAATTCCCTGAAGAGCGGCACCTCCGGGGAACCTCAAGAACTGTGAGTAAACGGAACTTTGAACCGCAGCCTCCTGTGTCGTCCTTGTTATTGCTGGCGCCGCCAGCCCACGTTTTGGCGCCGTCAGCTGTCCTTATCGTCCTCCTCCTCCCTGGGGCTTGCTCCACCTGTGGGGAGCTGAACTATCTGAGCTGCGTTAACATCAGTCCCAGAGAAGAGCAACATCTCACAGCAGTAGCTAATCCACAGGTGGTGCTGCAAAGCATCCCCCATTCCCATCCAACACCGCCCCTGGAAGAGGAAAAGTCGCAGGAAGGGTCGGCGGCCAAGTAGGCCGAGACCCCATTCACCGCTGCAACCAGTGACCCACTTCCCAGGGACCCTTCGCCCTCCTTCCATCCTCCTTTACACCGGACACATTGCACCTGTTTGTCATTTACATGTAGCCGACGGGGCCACAGAACTGGGTCAGACCAGTCACAGCAGAACCCCACAAAAGCACCGGCCCAGTGACGAGTAACCCCCTTGGCCCCGTGGGTCGCTACATGTACACCCGGACGTAGCAATTAGGGAACCATAGTAGGCCTCCATAGTCAGTTGTGTGGTGTCCGCACGGTCCCTTTAGGAGAGACCTGTTAGGATAGTGGACAGAGCAGGATTGTTTAATGTTGAATATATGCATATCGCTGTACTGCTGTTAAAACTATATTGTATGTTCTACGGTTTGTGGCGACCTGGTCAGTCGCTTCAACTAAAGACTATACTTTTGTACTGTGGGTTGTTTTCCTGCCTTCACTCCTATTTTTCCCCCTCCCGCTGCTCGGCAGCTTGCATTTGTTATTCCTTGTAAATAAACATTGTCCCTGGGTTATCTGTCTGATCCCATGACTTGCTCTGCAGAGCGGAGGACCCTCAGTTCATTGCTTCACATACATAGTGCTGTTTTATTTTGAGGATATATAAGTATGCATGCAGAGATAGTGTCATGTGTCGGTGTTCAAACCCTTGAGGCTGTGGTTTTTATTCGGCATATCTGTCCACTGCGTCACAGTGGATTCACATTTTCTCTGGGTATTTATTATCTATTATCTTTGCTTTTGTCTTTTAGGTTAACAGATATTTTCATTTATGTATTTGTCTGTCCAGTCACATTTGCGGTGCTGCTATAAATACCTTCCCCCCACTGGTATTTCCTGCTGATGGTATTTACATTTGGATGTCCAGCCTTACTGTCCTGGTTTTATGCCAGTTAGTGAAAGACCAGCTAAGGGTTTATCTCTCTGCTGTTTATGCTTTTCACCCTGCACCTATCTTTTGTTTGGATGTAAGCGGCTTACTCTCCTACAGCATTTACCCTATCCTTTCTTTTGTAATTTGTTTTTTATTGTTACTCACTCTGGGAACTCTTTCTATCTCAGTATTTCTCCTTTCTGTAGCTATATTACATCCTGCTCTCCCTCCAGTTTGTTAGGAGGAACATGAAGCACTCGATGGCCATTCAGGCAGCATTGGTCCAATATTGCTAATGTTTAGTCTTAGGTTAGAGTCATTCAAGTCCACGCAAGAACTACTAAAGACTGTGGGGCCTGAATCTCTAGTCTGTACAGGAATCGGCTGGGTAAGTTGCAGTACTTTCAGTGTTTTACAAATTTATCCTATATATTACACAATCAGAACATTATCACCAGCCCACACCATTTTTGTGTGCTGAGAAGCCATCGCAGATGATGTGGACTCCCTGGCTGCTCAGCTACCGTTCTTGTCCTTAGAGGTTCCAGACCTCAAGTGGCAACAACAGCATGCATTATCCACCGCTGCAGAATTTTTAGTCCACCCAAAAATGTCTGCTGTACCGAAGATAAATTTACCACAGTGCATCGATGGGGGAGTAAGTTTTCCATCTTTATTTCTTCATGTAAGTTATATTTTTGTCTCCATCCTGCCTCATATGGAGGAGAGAGCCAACGAGTGGGTATTAATCTATTGTTGCTCTGGGGAGATCCTCAGGCTTGGGCATTTTCTCTGTCTGAGGATTCTCCAGTTTTCCTCACTTGACTCTTTTTCTCTGATCATTTATAACAACCTCATAAGGTTGGTGTTGCTACATAAATGATCCACAGGTTGATTCAGGGAAATCATAATGTGGAGGACTACAGATCTCTGTTCAGACGATGGACAGTGGAAACCTCCTGGGACAACCCAGCTATTCACAGTCAATTCTGCCAGGGACTTTCTAGCCAAATACAAGGAATGCTGCTTTATTGTCCCTCCCCATTGTCCCTAGAAGAAGCTATGTCACTGGCAGTGCGTTTGGACAGATGTCTTAGGGATAAGAGAACATTTGAGGGTGTTTCGGTGACTTCCTCCTCTCATCCTATTGATGCAGGAGAACTTATGCAAATTGGGGCCTGCAAAAATTCCAAGGAGGGAATTGAGCTTTGTCCACCTGCTCATCTCTGTCTATATTAATGTCAAACTGGTCATGTAATGATTCATTGTTTCAGATACAATAATTCATTTCTTAAAGGTAAAGAGACAAATAAATAGTAATTAAATGTAAGATGTAAGAACACTGGTTCTAAAGGTTTGAGTTATACCTCATGCATACCACTGTTTTTTTATGATTGACATTGGTTACAAAATCTGGAGTTATGAATACCTCTGCATTTCTTGATTCAGGTTAGGCCATAGATCTCATTGAAAGTGATTTTGATATCGAGTGTGGGTACAGTTTTGACTATCGGTCTTCCTATTCAAGTATTTGCAATTGATAATTCTCCACTTACTCAAAGTCATGTTAGTTTTACTGTTGAGCATCTGTGCATGAGTGTGACCACAAAAATGCAGCATGTCAATTCTTTTTACATTTGTCCCTGCATTTTTCACTCATTGGTGTTACGGGCCGAGGTGCTGCCGTGCCTCAGTCGTATTCTTCCTCATCTGGCCCTTTATTGCGACGTTCTAGTCATCTGGCAGCTTCACAGTCTGTTGGGAGAACTTTCTATGGTTCAGGGACTAAGTTCCAAAAAGCAGCTACTGCACATGTGCAGGAAAACAATGCTGTTTCCCAGCTAAGTCTGGAATAGGCCTCAATGAGCATGCTCGCCACATGGCAGCAGCTGATTGGCTGAGGTGACATCACTGCTGACATCCTATCTCCTTATTGGTAGTGGGTGACATCACAGATGACACTCTGTAGCGCTATTGGCCAAGGTTCGGGCTGGCTATGGGCGCTGCCATCTTGTGGGTGGTGACTAAGTTATAAAAAGCCCTGGAGCACACACGTGAGTGCTCAGTTGTTTTTGTCCATGCATGTGGTAGACGCCCATGCATGTGCTCTCCTCCTGAGTACTATAGTGATAGGCATTATAGACGCAGTCCGGCCTATAGCCTATGTGTGTCCACTGGTTAAGCGAGTTCTACCCGCCCATTGCTCTGTGATTGCTGGTAAGGCCAGAGTCACACTTGCAAGTGCCTCACGTGTATCTCGCGCGAGTCTCGCATTGCATCACCCGACACGGCCAAACACTCTCCAGACAGGAGCGTCTCAGCTGCATAGAGATATGCAACCAACCCGCTCCTGTCAGGAGAGAATGTGGCCGTGACGGATGATGCGATGTGAGATACACGCGAGGCACTTGCAAATGTGACTACGGCCTTAGGCATATATTTTCTGAATGTAGGGCTTAGGTGTTGGTCAGCACACATACTATCAGGCTAGACAGATTGAATGGTGTCTTTTCTATCCTCTTCTCTTCTGTGGCTGTTGTTTTAGAGGGCAGACGATCTTTATTCATATCGATATACAGTGCAGTTAGCACAGAGTGTACTTAGGTCAGTGTGGTTAACACTGAGCCAGCATACAGGGCAGTACGGTTAGTACTGTGTCCTGCTATCCTTTTATACACATTGTGTGTGTGATCTACAAAACTATATATACTGTGTAAATATATATACTATAATCTCTGTGAGGAAACAGAGGCTTTAGTATTAGGATCTCCGTGATACGTAACGGTGCTCCTACACCTTCATATTATTTAGTTGTCTCTGTGAGTCAACAGAGGCTTCTTGCTCTAATGAAGCTACTCTGAAGTAGGTGTGGTAGCTCTATATGTGGTGTGACCTGTAACACTACATTACTACCCTCTCGGTGATACAGTTGCTGTTCCCTGTTATCAGCCATTAGTCAGCAGCAAGATAATACCTTTGCACAGTGGACCCTGACTATCTATTTGTATTATACCATCATTTCCCCAAATAGATAGCCCTACCGTAACAATTGGTAATAAAAAAAAACGTATAAAAAACGTATGATCAAAAAAAAGCATCAAAAACGCATGGAAAATACATGCATTATTGGATGCATTTTTGGGCCACAGGGTGCAGTTTTGTGGTGAACACAAAACTGTAGTGTTACGTAGATACGCTTACTTAGATGCATATTCTGGATTATACTCGTTCATTTAAGTCAATGGGTGCAAAAAAGGGTCATATACGAGTTAGGCTATGTGCGCACCTTGCGTCGTGTCCCTGCAGAAATTTCTGCAGCAATTTGACAGCACATGTGCGCTTCAAATCACCGCAGAAATACTGTGTAATGAATGCAGTGAAAAAGCTGATTTCATGCGCTCTGGATGCAGCCCCCACCATAGACAGAGTGGGAGCTGCATCCAAAGCGCACAGAATAAGTGACATGTTGCTTTTTAGAACGCAGCGATTTGGCAGCATGTAAATCGCTGCGTTCTAAAACGCAACGTGCGCATGGATTATGCACAATCTTCATAGAATGTGCTGGGGACGCAGGACGTTACACTGCAGTGCTATAGGCAGCGTAAATGCATGCAAATACGCAACGTGGGCACAGAGCCTTACTATCCGTTTGTCATGCGTTTTTCAGAGACACATTAAAATTATAAAGATAGGAAAATGTACTTGATCTTTATTATTTATAAAATTGTTCATGTAAAAATGGGTTGCATACAGATGGACAAAATGGACATAGAGATTGCCTACATATGTACGAAGTGGACACATGGATGAAAATCATCATTTTTTCTGGTTGTAAACCAGACAATTTTGTATATGCTCGTCTAACCCCAACCTTAGCGCAAGTCCTGCATTATGGAAAATCTAAACGACGGGCACATGAATATGCAGTTTGCAAGGAAACTCCTTGTTTGTATCCTTGCCATTGTAAATGTGGCGCCCCTGACCTGGTCAGGCACCACTGAGTACTGCACCCATGCTGGGGACAGTACAATACAGGTAATCCAGAAGGCTGACAGGGGTGTGGAACACAGGCGCATAGTGACCAGGTCTCACACATGTACCCATGAGAGGACCCCTGGGGATCCCAGGAGGGGGCAAAGCCTATACCTCCACTGGAATAGTGGCAGGGGGTTAAAAAGCCTCCATCTCCTCTCAAGGGGTGTGGTAAGAGAGTCTGGTTGCTAGGTGGCGTAGGCAAGAACAGGAGAGGAGGAGCAGTGAGTCAGTTAGAGCAGAGAACTCCAGAGGGCTCGGTGAGGAGCAGACCTGTGGGGCTGATGCTGTCTAACAGCGCCCGCGCAGTGACTACAGACGGGGGAGAACGGTCAACTAGGAGTGCTGCCTGAAAGCCAGCTTCAGCTAGAGAGTGCACGGAGTGGGAAGTAAGGAGACTTCTAGAGAGCACCAGGCCCAACCGGGCGGCAGATCCCGAAGCGAGGATAGATTCACCTTTCCCTGCTAAACCTGCCGGTGTGGGGCTCTTACAGCCCACACCACAACAACCAAAAGCCGCAGCCACGTAACCGCAAGTAGGGCCCATAGGTCACAGGAGGCAAGAGGCTGGAGTGGCCTGGCCCGGGGAACAAGCACACGGCAAAACAAGAAGGGGAGAGAGGCTTGGAGCATCTTCCCTGGGTGACCCCCATAGGGACTCAAAGTCGGGGTCACCCCAAACCACCAAGGGCTAAGGAAGGCGAGTCAGTAGTCACCCTCATAAAGTCAGCCTGAAGGATACCTGGTTCCCACCTGGTTCATCTCAGCTACGCCCGGGTTACTCACCCTGCCACCTGAAGTGAGTAAAAACCCTGAAAGACATCCTGCCTGTGTGGTCATTCTGCGACTTGTGGTACTACAAACCTACACAGGGCCCTGGGGCTTGCCTCACTCTCAGGAGGCTACTACATCTAACTGCACACACCATCAGCCCCAGGCGTCCCCTAACCTGCAGTGGCGGTCCCCACTGGCCGCAATACTGAGAGTGGCGTCACGATCAAAACAGAAGATTTCCTACCAGTGACGGAGACCCAGCAACGTGGAGTCCCTGAAGGTAACGCACCGACACCGACACAACACCTGCGGGGCTTCACATCTGGCGTCACGAACAGGATAAGGACTAGACCTGTTCAGACAGGTGACCATGTGCCTGGGCGGTCCGCTTGAAAAATTGGAAGCGCCGCCATATTGCCACCATGAAAAGCGCGCTGAAAAACAACAGCAGCCCGCGCTGGAAGAAGTTACCGCCCACGAAGAGGTGTGGCTACCCAGAGATCCCCGGCAGAGTTCTGACCTTGCCAGCTATGAGAGTGGAAGCGTCGAGAGACGGCGGGAAGGAAAGGAAGCCACAAGCCTGCTGCTGGGAGAGGAGCTGCTGAAAGAGGCAGAGCAGAAACTGGACAGCTTGTTACAGGAGGCAGCGAAGAGTCCACTGCTGGGAGACCGTGCAGAAGACGGCGCAGAAGAAATGGCGTCTGACCGCAGGAACCCAGAACCAGGCTCCGCTGCCTGGTGGTACCGAGAGCTGGCCCAGTTTTGCAACCGGCTGGAGACCCGGGTCGTGGAGCAGATTCGGGAGGAACGGATGGAACTGCAGGAGATGACCGCGGCGGTTCGGGCCTATGAAGGGAGAGCTGCGCGCCGGGTGTCAGGCGGGACGGCGACGACGCAGACCCCAGTGCTACCAACAACGGGTGAGTCGAATGATGCCCCGGCCCGCGCAAGTGCCCCGACCCCTGCTGCCACGTCCGCGGTCCCTGAAGAGGCGTCCGGTGCGGCGACGCTGAAGCAGGCCGCAGCCACGCCAGGTGCGGCCCTCCAAGCCCCAGCGGCTGCAGCGATGCCCTGCTCGGCCCACCAAGACCCAGTCCCTGCAGCGATGCCCTGCCCGGCCCGCCAGGACCAGGCCGCCGCCATCCTGGGCGCGGCCCGCCAAGACCAGGCCGCCGCCATGCCAGGCGCGGCCCGCCAAGAAAAGGCTACCTCAGCATTTACCCCGGCCTGTAAGGCCAGAGCAGACACCGCTCCCCGGTCCACAGAGGTTCCTGATAGGCAGCCCACGGTGGGTGAAGACCCTGCATATTGGCAGATGAGGGCTGACCTGGAGGCCAAATTTCCACAATGGTTGGTGAGCCAGTACATACCCCCTCCGCATACCCCAAAGAGTCTCCTGCTAACTCCTGCAGCAGCTACACCAAGGAGTCCCTCACCTGGGCCGGCCGAAGAGCAGCCATCCCCGGCACTGCCACAGCTGGAGTGCCAGGAAGAACTAAGGGGGAGAGGAGGCCAGGAAGCAGAAGGGTTGACTCCGACTCCAGTGCCACCAGCAGCAGATGTGTATTCAGAGCCGGAAATGCTGCCATACTCCCGCTGGGACGAGGAGGACCTGACCCCCTCTGCAGAAGAAGAGCTGCCTAAGAGCTTCACCTGGGAGCCCACAGGCATGGATCCAGCCCGCAAGACACGGCGCAGAAGAACACAGTTTGCTCCAGCACCACAGTCTCCTGAACAGAGAGCAGTCACCGCCAGAGACCTAAAGGAGAAGCGTTTGTTGAGAGAGTCCAAAGCCCAGGCTAGAGGACCCCTGTGTTATGGCGTAGTGGAAGACTTTAATCTGAAAAGCGGCTATGGATTCATTGTAGCCCCTGGCATCAAGGAGGGGATATTTGTTAACAGGAGAGATGTAAGCGCTCATCTGCCTAGAGGACACCCTGGCAGAAACCTAAAGATGGGGGATTCAGTACAATTCACTATGCATGAAGGCGAAAGAGGACTGTACGCGCTTGACGTAGCGCTATGTCCCAGCAAACCTTACAGCCATCCCATGCTACAAGAAAGACAAGAAAGACAAGAAAGACAAGAAAGAAAAGACAGAGATAAAGAACCTACAGATGAAACAACCACAGACAAAGATCCTACAGATGAAACAACCACGGACGACGACGGAGAGCAAGAAAGTCACAGGTGCCGGTGCCCTACATGCCCACGCCCTGGTGAAACGGAGGAGTAGAGTAGAGAGAAGTAAAGAAATACAGCAAGTTACCAGTTGAAGTTTTGACAAGTTTTGTTTGCAACGTTTAAGAAATGCGCCCACAAAAACTATTGTGAGAAAACCATAAACCTTAAGGCTATGAACTTGCTATAGCCACAAACTCTCGCAGTGTAAATAGTTACACCAGTGGCACCACCACCAGGGCCAGCCTGTTTAGGGGCTTGGCTCGTCTGCAACCAGGGGGGCCCGTCCGTAGAAAAGGGCCTTGGCTCACCTGCGACCAGAGAGCACGCCTGTTTATGGGGCCTTGGCTCACCACCACAAAGAGGGTACCTGGTCAGCACCAACTGTGGAGGCCGCCTCTGCATCCTGCCAGAAGAGGCTGACGGCGCGGATCCACCAGGCCAGGTATACCCTGAAACCACCAGCCCATGAAAGCCGCCTCTACATCCTGCCAGAAGTGGCTGAAGTCGCGGCCAACGGGAGAGGAAGATTGGAGGAAAGGTCTGGGGAAGTAGATGGCCCAGACCTGGTTACCAACAGGACCGGTGACCTACCTCCTGAGAGGGTTTTGGGTGGGTTAACGGACTTGTGGGTGGAGGGTGGTGATGTCTGATACCTGGTGCTTTTAAATGTTTTACATGTTTTAATGTTTTATGCATTTTAAAATGTTGTCTTGCAGCCCGAGGACGTGCTGGTGATAACTAAGGGGGAATGTGGCGCCCCTGACCTGGTCAGGCACCACTGAGTACTGCACCCATGCTGGGGACAGTACAATACAGGTAATCCAGAAGGCTGACAGGGGTGTGGAACACAGGCGCATAGTGACCAGGTCTCACACATGTACCCATGAGAGGACCCCTGGGGATCCCAGGAGGGGGCAAAGCCTATACCTCCACTGGAATAGTGGCAGGGGGTTAAAAAGCCTCCATCTCCTCTCAAGGGGTGTGGTAAGAGAGTCTGGTTGCTAGGTGGCGTAGGCAAGAACAGGAGAGGAGGAGCAGTGAGTCAGTTAGAGCAGAGAACTCCAGAGGGCTCGGTGAGGAGCAGACCTGTGGGGCTGATGCTGTCTAACAGCGCCCGCGCAGTGACTACAGACGGGGGAGAACGGTCAACTAGGAGTGCTGCCTGAAAGCCAGCTTCAGCTAGAGAGTGCACGGAGTGGGAAGTAAGGAGACTTCTAGAGAGCACCAGGCCCAACCGGGCGGCAGATCCCGAAGCGAGGATAGATTCACCTTTCCCTGCTAAACCTGCCGGTGTGGGGCTCTTACAGCCCACACCACAACAACCAAAAGCCGCAGCCACGTAACCGCAAGTAGGGCCCATAGGTCACAGGAGGCAAGAGGCTGGAGTGGCCTGGCCCGGGGAACAAGCACACGGCAAAACAAGAAGGGGAGAGAGGCTTGGAGCATCTTCCCTGGGTGACCCCCATAGGGACTCAAAGTCGGGGTCACCCCAAACCACCAAGGGCTAAGGAAGGCGAGTCAGTAGTCACCCTCATAAAGTCAGCCTGAAGGATACCTGGTTCCCACCTGGTTCATCTCAGCTACGCCCGGGTTACTCACCCTGCCACCTGAAGTGAGTAAAAACCCTGAAAGACATCCTGCCTGTGTGGTCATTCTGCGACTTGTGGTACTACAAACCTACACAGGGCCCTGGGGCTTGCCTCACTCTCAGGAGGCTACTACATCTAACTGCACACACCATCAGCCCCAGGCGTCCCCTAACCTGCAGTGGCGGTCCCCACTGGCCGCAATACTGAGAGTGGCGTCACGATCAAAACAGAAGATTTCCTACCAGTGACGGAGACCCAGCAACGTGGAGTCCCTGAAGGTAACGCACCGACACCGACACAACACCTGCGGGGCTTCACATATGATGATGCTAATATCTATACAATAGGACGTGTGTATCTGATCTTATGGGATGAGAGCTCAGTCCTTTCATGTTGCTGTGCTGTTTTCGGGAGGAGAGAGGGTCTTGGACTGGTGCGGATCAACACGAGAGCTACTTATTTCCCTTTGCCTTGTGTCATGTCATGGAGCTTTTAGTATCCTGGTAACTAAAATTATGAAGTTGGATTATTTCCTAGAACTCATTTTACGCTACTGGAAAATATAATCGTTCGTCGGGTACTTTTAACACAATACATTATGGACAGGTTTTGATAAATGTAATCATATTAAACCACAGCAGCCACATTCAATGGACGAGGAGAATGATCAACAGCAATTTGTAATTTGCTTTTCTCACAAGGAACTCCTTCTAGGTATAATGATGGTGATTGTGGCCCGCGTCCGTCCTGCGTAGTGTCCTTTCAAAGTGACAAGCTGACACAGTCAGAAACAGATTTTGCTTGGAGTAAATTCTGTGAGTTTCTAAAGCGATAATTACACTGACTCTGGACTTACAATAAAGCAAGGTGTTATTAGCGTATAACAACCCCATCCCGCCATGCCGTGCCAGCGTTATTGAATTAAGAAGCTTATATATAAGAGTGCTACTATCCTGTAAGGAAAAGCTGAGCGAGGGATTTGGTACAAAAATGTTTCGCTGCTAAAAACAACAGATTTATGTTACTTGTTTCCCTTTAGAATTGAAATAAATGTTTCAACCTCAGATTAGGCTCATTCACGTGGCCGAATTATAGCTCCATATGATCTCTACATTCTACACAGCTGTAATACCAAAATATAGGCTGTACACACAACCATCAATATGCATAAACCTGTAATCTCCCCAGACTAAGCTTGGCCGAGCGCTACGGTCCTCTCTATGAGAAAGCCACTGCCAAGCTCCTATGACAGCGGTTTATCTCCCAGAGAATAAAAGGGCCTGCTGTTGGAACTCCAATATCCCGATCATTATCTCTCCATTGATAACAGTTAGGGGAGAGTATGAAGGACCCCATAAACACTAGATGCAGCCAAATCCATTGATTTTAGTTCTGTGTGTAATTCTGAAATGACTTTTATGCAGCACTTCAAGACCCTTCATCTGGATTGATGACATACACAGGCTATCATACAGTCATGGCTGAAAGTCTTGGCACCCTTGAAATTGTTCCAGAAAATGAAATATTTTTCTGAGAAAATTATTGCAATTAAATGTTTTGTTATACACAAGTTTATTTCCTTTGTGTGTGTTGGAACAACACAACAAACAGGAAAAAAAAGGCAAATTGGACATGATTTCCCACAAAACCTCCCTCAACACCTCTGAACTGGAATTTTGGACTCTTCTTTTGCAAACTTGTCCCGGTCTCTTATATTAGAAGAATGATTTCTTCCAGCAGCAATTTTAACATCTCTCCACAGGTGTTCCATGGAATTTAGATCCGGAATAATTGGTGCCACTTCAGAATTCTCCAGCACTTTATCTCCATCCATTTCTGGGGGCTTCTGAAAATCTATTTGGTGTGGTCATTGTCCTGCTGAAAGATCCATGACCTAAGACACAAACTCAGCTTTCTCACACTAAGGCGGGCTTTGCACGCTGCGACATCGGTAACAATGTGTTACCGATGCTGCAGCGATAGTCCCGCCCCCGTCGCACGTTCGATATATAGTGAAAGCTGCCGTAGCGATTATTATCGCTACGGCAGCTTTACACGCACATACCTGCCGTGCGACGTCCCTCTGGCCGGCGACCCGCCTCCTTCCTTAGGGGGCGGGTCGTGCGGCGTCACAGTGACGTCACACGGCAGCGGCCAATTGAAGTGGAGGGGCGGAGATGAGCAGGATGTAAACATCCCGCCCACCTCCGTCCTTCTCATTGCAGCCGGGAGGCAGGTAAGGTGAAGTTCCTCGCTCCTGCGGCTTCACACACAGCGATGTGTGCGGCCGCAGGAACGATGAACTACATCGTACCTGTCGCTCCCCCGGCATTATGGAAATGTCGGAGGCTGCAGCGATGATACGATGACGACGATTTTGCGCTCGTTCATCGTATCATCTAGGATTTACACACTACGACATCGCAAGTGACGCCGGATGTGCGTCACTTTCGATTTGACCCCACCGACATCGCACCTGCGATGTCGTAGTGTGCAAAGCCCGCCTAAGAATTACATTGCGACTCAAAATCCTTTGGTAATCTTCAGATTTCATGATGCCTTGCACACAGTCAAGACATCCAGTGCTAGAGGGAGCAAAACAAACCCAAAACATCTTTGAACCTCCACCATATTTGACTGTAGGTAGTATGTTCTTTTCTTTGTATGCCTCATTCAGTTTTTGGTAAACAGTAGAATGATGTTCTTTACCAAAAAGCTCTGTCTTGGTCTCATTTGTCTACAAGACTCTTTCCCAAACAGATTTTGGCTTACTCACGAACATAATGGTAAACTGCAGTCTAGCTTTTTTATATGTCAGCAGTGGGGTCCTCCTGGGTCTCCTTCCATAGCATTTCATTTCATTAAAATGTCAATGGATAGTTCCCATTGACACTGATGCACCCTGAACCTGCAGGACAGCTTGAATTTCCTTGGAACTTGATTAGGGCTGCTTATGCACCATCTGGACTTTCCTGTGTTGCAACCTTTCATCAATTTTTCTCCGGCGTCCACATCCAGGGATATTACCTATAAGGTTACTGGTTTTAAACCTCTTGATTATGTTGCACATAGTGGACAAATGAAAATCAAAATTTCTGAAGATGGACTTGTAACCTTGAGATTCTTTGTTTATAGATTTTAGCAACTTTGGTTCTCAAGTCCTTAGACTGTTCTCTTCTCTTTCTGTTCTTCATGCTTAGTGTTGCGCGAACAGACATGCAATGTAAAGATTGAGTTAATTTCTCCCCTTTTTATCTGGTTTCAGGTGTGATTTTCATTTTGCCCATACCTGTTACTTGCCAAAGGAGATTTTGAATGGGGATAACATGCTTGAAACAAAGTTTTTTACCCACAATTTTAGAAAATTGCCAGCATTTTCGAGAGTGCCAATATCGCACCCAGGGTTATGGGGTACTCGGTCCCGGGCGGTATATATATTGGGAATGTCACTTTGGTGGCTGTTGCCCGGTTCCGTGCCCTTGGCCCTTTTTGTAAAGGAGATATTTACAGGGGATTAGAATAATGTTCACACGTGACGCCACTTGCGGTGTTGCGGCTATGTGGATGGAGCCTCCGCTACACACTGTCTGCTACTGCGGCTGGTGTTTAATGGCAGCCTGGATGGTAGTCCCTCCGCAAGCAGGGCCGGGCCCCAGAGGGTAGGTGATGTGACTGGTGTCAGAAGAAGGTAATTCAGACAATGGTTCAGTGTAACTGGGTTTTTACTCACTTTTGCTGGTGGTAACTGGTTGCCCAAGGCCGGCTGGTTTCGCCTTCAGGTCCCCTTTGTCCCAGTGCCAGTTTAGTAATCTGGTACCTTCTTCCCCTGCACCTGTCTCTGGTTGGTGGGTTCCCATGGCGTAAAGCAACTGAGGGTCCCCATCCGGTGTTTTTTTTCCACTTCTGTCCGCCTGAAGGTGGCGTGAACCCTGTGGGGTTGGAGTCTCTGGTCCTGTACCCGGCTCCCTCTTTGATACTGAGTCTTGGATTTTTAGGGTCAGCAAGGTCCTTGATGGTCCCCTTGCTGTGCAGGTGTTATCAGGCCTGCTTGGAGCTTCTGCCTGTCCTAGGGTCATGTACCCCGTCGGTGCGTAGTTCCGAGAGTACTCGACCGTACTCCACCAGCAACTACCCTACTGGTTACCAGGTTACTGTCAACCCCTCGGCAGTGCGTCTCTTCACGTCCACCTTCACTCCTCTTCGACTACAGACCGTCTCTCACTGTCCAATGTCTGCCCCTCCCACCTGGTGAACTAGTGGACTGGACTGGCTCCACCTCTAGCGGCCATCCATTGGTCTGACCCTAGCCTTGCACCATTGTATGGGGGATTGTTGGGGAAAACTGGGATTACCTAGGGTTTTTGTGTGTGACCGGCACTGGTCTTCCGGGTTACCTAGGGGGTAGGCCCTGTATCCTGGTGAGGATGCAGAACCTTGTAGCTCCCTGATGGCTTCAGGGGCGCTACATTCCCCCTTAGTTAATTCCAGCATGTCCTCAGGCTGCAAGTAAAACTGGTTACACTTTTTATTTTTAAATGAAAACATGTAAAAACATAACGGGTCTTCCCACGCAAGGGAGGTTCAGGCTTAACCGTTATTTTAATCTGGAGTACCCCTCCCTGCACACCTCCACCCAAAGGTCCTGGTCCCAGAACTCACTAAGGAGGCAGGTCACTGGTTCCGTTGGTGACCAGGTCCGGACTATCTCTGTCCTGGACCTTTCCTGCATCCAGCCTCTCCTGGTGGCAGCAGAACCTTGTAGCTCCCTGATAGCTTAAGGGGCACTACACCAACACTTTGGACCATAAGAAATAATTTATTAATAAATAAGAAAAATATTTTATTGACATTTTCAAACACGATTGTCTTTTGCAAGAGATTTGACAATCTAACTGGACAGCTAGAGGAAAAGGTAGTTTGGGAAGTCTGTTCCTGGTGTTCCTTTATATAGTTGTTATAAGAATATGTATTGGCAGGTGTATATTATATAGATTTATTTTTTTTAGGCTTGTAAAATCCTAGCTCAAAATAAATTGTGTCTTTGCAAAATAAATTTGTCCATATTTCTAGAGGAACACATGACAAAATAAAGCATTATTGATAAATCTTAACAATTTACCGTTTTTATTTTTCAGTGCTGGAGTGGCGCTTGAAATCTAAGCCCCATACCCCATGCCATATACTCACCTTCTAGCAGCTTTATCTTTTGCTAACTCTGCTTTGGTCACTCAGCGGCATCTTGTGACTGTAACTTCTGACTGTCTGGAAGTCAGACATTATATAACAAGCTCCCAAAGCATCTTTATGAGAGCCAGAATGAGGCTCTCATACTTGTATTGAGTTGTGACCTCTGGCATGCTTCATGACACACTGGTTCAGCCAGCAGGTCACAAATCACCAATAGAGTGGGCAAATCTGTACATTTTGCATTCGACAATTTCAGATTCAGTATGAGCCATGGCTGGTTCGTTCGGGCTCGACTTACCGAACAATTTGCTCAAAAGTCGGCAGTGTTTATGTGTTTGTTTGCAGAAAACCCACTCCCGGTCCCATCACAGCCATGTTACATTTGTCATGGCTGTGATTGAACAGGGAAATCACTGTAAAAAAAGGAAACAAAAGGGTTAAAGCACGGAATACTTACTAAGTGTCCCCGCATCTGTAACTGCTCCCGCGGCTATACTTCCGGGGCCACTGATTATCCCTCATCCATATTCACTGGTTTTCCTGCCCACTGGCATCTCTGATTGGCTGCAGTCAGGCCTTGCCCCAAACTGTGTCTCCCCAGCCTGAGAATACCAGCCTTCAGCAGTCAAGCTTTATCTTGGGTGCGTATCAGAATTGGAGGACACCGCACACCATTTTTTAAAATTATTTATTTAAATAATTAAAAAAAAAAGCCACATGTAGTTCCTCTTATTTTGATACATTTACGGCTGTGGGCTGCAGCCTGTAGCCGTGGGCTTTATCTGTGTTTGTATCAATAGATGTGGGACCAATTCCAACCAATCACAGACGCTGTCTGGGGGTGGGGACTGACTGCAGCCAATCAGATATGCCGGTGGGCAGGGAAAGCAGTGAATATGGATGAGGGATAATCAGCGGCCCTGGAAGTACAGCCGTGGGAACAGTTACAGACTCGGTAAGTATGTCCTGCTTTATTTTCTTTCTTTTATAGCCCCTTTACACCATTTTACAATATATAAGTTTACCCTCCCATTGAGTTCAGGGGGTTTGGTATGTTCGGCAAACTGTTTGACGAACACCAGGAGGCTCGGTTACGATCTGTGAACCGAACTTTGAAAGATTTGCTCATCTCTAATCACCAAGACCGACAGGAGGGGCAGTGAGACAGGGAGAAGGGGACTTATTGTACATTTAAAGCCCCACTCCAGGGGTGCATAAGTAAAAAATGCTTTACAGTATAATATAGGGTACGTTTTCATTTTACAATAAAATACAATGTATTACAATATTTCCAAAGGTTTCACTTACTCTTTCTTGCCACTGTAAATGACAGAAAACGCTGGGTGGGAAACAATAGAGTACATCACAAGAGTCCTACAAAACTGGAGTCTTTTTAACACTATTGTAAAAAGAAAACGTTTCCAATATTGCATTAATATGGTGAGTTGTTTAGATTTAACAATACTGTTTTGTTGTGTGATATGTTCCCCAGAAATATACTCAGCTTGGTATAAGTGATTATTTATTTTGAAATTGGATTTTTACAAAGCTAAAAAAGCAATTCATGTAATGACATTTAGGAAATACATGATCAAGTTGTGCATTGTGTTACACTCCAGTGTTTCCCTTCCAGGGTATTCTGTCATTTACAAATGCAAGAAAAAGTGAGTGAAACCTTTTGGATTACCTTCCAATGATTACTGATAAAATGTCATTTGATTGTTATCTGAGACCATTTTTAGGGTACGCTCACACGAGCGTTGAAATCGGACGAGTGCAATGCGAGAAAATCTCGCATTGCACTCTGACTAATGTTAGTGAATGAGGGAGAGCAGTTAGTCACCTTTTCTCGTATACAGATTCTGGATGAGAGAAAAGTCGCAGCAGGCTGCGATTTTCTGCGAGACCCGTATCTCTCGCACCCATTCAAGTAAAAGGCTGCGAGAGAAACATCGGACTGTACTCGGATGTTATCCCAGTGCAGTGCGATATACATACAGGCTGACAATGGAGGAGATTAGGGGATTAACCCCTCCCTCTCCTCCGCATCGCCCGTCCTCAGCTTCGCAGCTGTGACCCGATCGCAAGATTGGGTCACAGTCACATGACCCTCGGCTCATGCTCGCAGCAGAGCCTGAGCCGGTGGTCATTAGCATATCGCATCCGATGCTCTCGCATCGGATGCCATACGCTCGTGTGAGTCCAGTCTTAGGCAGACGTACACTGACCATGGTGTCCCACAACCCAAATTTACAGACTGTCAAATCCAGGTTAATATCTGTCCACTCTGTTTCCACTTTAATCACTGGGAAGCGCTGCACTTCTGTTGCTGGAGACGTATATTGGCAGCTTCGAGATCCTGTTTAATTCCTGGGTCTGTTGATGCTCCTCTGTCAGGGAGCTATGGAGTTAATTTTTAGTTGCTTTTTGAGCCCTGGGTAAGACTGTCATGTATTTTAAGGGAATCTGTCAGCCAGTTTTTGCTGCGTAATCTGAGACCTCCATAATGTGGGAGCAGCGACCCTGATTACAATGACGTGTCACTGTCATGTGCTGTCCGGATCCGCACATACGGATTACTACTACAGCGTTGGACTCTGTTCACATTGCAGAGTCCGACCGGCAACCTGACCTTTCTTAAGTGCTCAGCTCTGCTGGTCATCAGCTGAGTTGTTTCACTGCTCCCAGCCGTGCAGGAGTTAACCCTTTTTGGAGCAGTGTGCAACTTTTCTGAGAGCCTGGTTGCTGATTAGCATCCACAGCAGCTCCCTTCCTATTTAAGGCTAGGGAGTGTAGTAGGAAATCACCAAAGATAGCATCATCCATCCCAGTTTCAGTGGGTGCCAGTACATGATGAACAATAGTTGCTTTTCTGCGTGGTGTGAACGTTCCCCTATTGTGACTTTATTCCTTATTCTTTTCTTTATTCCTCTGTACACATATTATCTCTTCTTTGTGTTTAAGGGCAGTGTGTACGAGTTTTCATTCTCCCTTGTCCGTGTCTTTTCTGTGTTGTTTTGTTACTGGGTTTTTCTGTGCCGCTCCCAGGGTAGGGGAAGTAAGATTAGGGCTTGGACAGGGGACAGGGTCACGTTGGGGGCTCGGACCTGGCTACCATCAAGCCTACATCTGAGATAAGGGACAGTGCAGGGCATGAGTCTAAAGGCCCCTTTACACACTGAGACTTTCTAGCGATCCCACCAGTGATCCCGACATGGCCGGAATCGCTGGAAAGTCGCTGGTGAGCTGTCAAACAGGCAGATCTGGCCAACGACGCAGCAGCGATACGGACCTGCAGAATGACCTCGCTGGTCGTTGGGGACGTGTCACACAGCAGCTATTGGCCGACTCACACCTATGTTAGGGGCGTGGTGTTTGGTGCTGAAGCCACCTAGGTGTCCTTTTTACATGCCCCCCTCAGCTCCGATTGGAGATCGCTAGTGCGTTCTTATTGGCGACCCCGAGCTCGGAAACATTGGCAAAAGTTGCGCTTGTATTTCCTTTGTTCCTGAGCTTCTGTTGCTTAGCGGATCTTTGTAGAGTTCTTTGTGCGGCGACTCCACTGGTTTATCTATACAGCATCAATACAGCTTCAATCAAATGATGCTTACCATATAGGCTTTATAGTATTGCAGACTGGAGAACTCTCTAATGATCCGAAAACCAGCATGCTCAGGAACAAGGTTGCTTTGAAACAAAGGATGGAAGTGCTAAAGTTGCCCTTTTTTCAGTGAAAGCCGCCCAATCAGAACGCAACAGCGACCACCAATCGGAGCTAAGGGGGCGGGAAATGTAACGCTATAGCACGCCTACGGGCTGATTTCTAAGTCGCTAACAATGTCATTGTAACGGTGTCAAACACACCGATGCATGCTGCGCAGAGAGAAACAAAAGACCAAAAAATGGTCCTGAAAGGTTTGTAGCGATCAGCGACCTCACAGCGGGGGCCAGGTCGCTGATGCGTGTCACACACTGCAATGTTGCTGGGGAGGTCGCTATTACTTCACAAAACCGGTGATGTTACAGCGATATCGCTAGCGATATTGCAGTGTGTAAAGGGGCCTTAAGGGCCAGTTTAGGAACCCTTGGTCTCCCAGTACATACCCTGCGACAGTCACTTAATGAGGTGTTTTTCTCTTTCAATACAATCAGCATTTTATCAACACAAGATTAAGATTACAGGACAATTGGCAACTGCAGGGTCCAACCATTGTGACTATACAATGTATACAGAAAGCTGTGGTGTGGGCAGGGATATACACAGCTCAACAAATGAGCTCTGCTAGATCTGCAACCGGGATAATGGTGATTCTATCACAACTGTTGCACCCAGTAAACTTGTTGAGGATGAGACTCAAGCAGTCTCTCGGGATCTGACTGCCGTGTTCAAATTATAGTGTCATGTGTGCACGTGAGAAAGAACGATAACAGACACTATATCGGTTATGGACCTTCTCCATGACGGACGCTGAGCAACTGGCTCTCTTTATTGTTTGAAACTTTATACAGTTCAGGAGAAGTAAGGGGTGTAGACAAAGTATAGTCCAATCAAGTATCGCCGGCTGGACATCAGGACGTATAGGAATTTACATAATCTCTATTGGATTGGTCAGTCTAAACTTTAGGAATTTTCCTTTGTTCATCATCTTGGGTGTAGACAGGATGTGGCAGCCATCTTCAAATTACATGTGCTGGTATATACTGTGTTAGGCCTGCGACACACATCCGTGCCGCCGGCACGTGTTTGTAATTTTTTACACGTACCGGCGGCACGGAGACACGTTAAGCAATGCTACCCTATTGTAGCAGGCACACACACGTAAAACCACACGGAACGTGTGTCCATGTGCGTTTGTACGTGTGTGCGTTTTTCAAAGCGCTGACATGTCAGTGTTTTCTCTGGCAGCACGGGTGTCACACGGCCCGCACCAGTACCACACGGGTGTAGTGTGGATGCGGTCCCGTGTGACACGCGCCGGAGAAAACACACGTGTCAGTAAAAAAAAAAAAACATTTACTCACCTTCTCCAGCCCTCCTGTCTCTGCCGCTGCTGCCTCTTGCTGCTGACCGCCGCTCATTAATCTCATAGAATATTCACTTCACTGCCTGGCAGCAGCAGCGGGGAGACGGGAGGGCTGGAGACCGAGGATCAGCACCACGAACAGCAGCGCGGACAGCAGGAAGAACCAGGTGAGTATGTTAATTACCGGTTCTACGTGTGCTATCGCGGATAGCACACGTAGAACACACGTGTCCCGCATGTACCAGAGACACGTACTTACCTGCACGCAACACGCAGGGGAAATACGTGTCTCTTGGCACGTGCGTGATTTTCACGTGAATGTGGCAGAGGCCTTAAGGAAAATCACTAAATATGCAATATACATATATACGTGTTAGTAAAAAAAACAAAAGTATTCATAAATATGTGTTACTTTACAGCTACTCAACTATATACCTGAGTCGATGAAATGGC